>NC_054539.1:65215612-65537397 GCF_017654505.1 Polyodon spathula
GCAGGACCTGTGCCGACTCCCAAAATGTTGTCCACCCCCTTTCATCATTTTACCCAGTAACACACACAACACTCCTTCTCTACATATTCCATATAGCATATGCTGAGCTAGACACAATACTGCCTTCAGCTTGTGACCTTTGAGGTCTTTTTTATTGACTAAATGGAATGCTTAGAAAAAAAACACTGTAAAAAAATCTATCAATTTCATTATTTTCGTTTGCGATACAAAATTGGTACTCCAAAGAAATATAGTAAAACAAACAAAAAAAAAGTGTTCACACTGCAGACTGTAAGGAGAACCCTTGTTCAAAACAAATGTTTACAGACATTTAATTAATTAATTTAAACGATGAGTACATTTGTACAATATAATTTGAGAATGGAAAAAATATTTGTTTCGTAATGTGTATGTTCTTTACATGCAAAGTGTAATAGATTGATTTCAAAGACCTTGCGTTTAGTGATCTTATTGATCATACTGAAGTCGCATAAGCATTGGGTAAATTATTTTGTAGTCATAGTAACCCGTAATTACCACCTCAGCTCTGACACCTGTGAAATGTACAGTTAAGTCTACTGACAGCTTTTGACAACCTACAGAAAGGCTTTTGTGCTATTATTGTTACTGTGGCTATATATAACAAGGTAGGAACTTTTAAAGCACAGAATGTTAAATGTATTTCCAAAACAATTGTACTTACCTATGGTAGGTTAGATTGTCCAAGGTTACTGCTAATTAGGAAATTTGAAAGCAGCTGAATGTTGTTCACTGATTAAACAAAGACATTTTATATAGGCCTATATATTTGTGTTATTAATTTCACTGCTTTATAGACAGTCATTACTGACTTAAATACCAGCATTTATTTGAGACAGTGTGGTCCAGTGGTTAAAGTACAGGGCTTGTAACCAGAAGCATCACTGGTTCAAATCCTACCTCTGCCAGTGATGGTCACTGATTCAAATGCCACCACTGCCACTCTGACTGACTCACTGTGTGACCCCGAGCAAGTCAGTTAACCTCCTTGTGCTCCATCCTATGGATGAAATGGTAAATCAGTGTCCTATTATAAGTGACTCCGCACATAATGCACAGTTCACAGCCTACCTCTGTAAAGTGCTTTGTGATTGTGGTCCACTATGAAAGGCGCTATGTAAAGATATTATATTATTATGCAAATGCAAAACACAGATCAAAAACACTGACACACAAAACAACAATTTACAAAAGTCCACAGTCCCATGGCCATGCCCCTTGCCACTCCGTTACAATATGCAATACCAATAATGATTAATAGATGTTAAATGCAATGTAATAAATCTGACCTGTTTCAGCAGGACTGTTCCTTTACATGGGGTTTAACGCATCCTCTGTTCATGGATATCCATTCATTAATTTAAAAATTATTACCCAATGTTGCATTTCATGAATCATTTCAATGTAATTTTCATTGATTCAGTGTTTAGAGTATTATTTAACAGAAACATACACAAATGAATTGAAATAAATACATACAATTAATAAAAAAATATATACCATCTGGACCACCTTACTGATTGTCGAGCCTGGTCAGCCCTCTTGCCCGATTGACTAGCTATGTGCTAGAGTGACACGTACAAATTGTGTTGTGTGCTGCCCTTACTCTTGACATTTTTTCAACAAATTTTAGGCCAATTAGTGATACTGCACTGAGCTACAGTATGTAGAAAACTTGCTGTCTGATTTGCCTTAAGATATATAAATGTTCCAGATTCCTCTCCGGAATTTGTTTTCAGACAATTACCATCAACAGCTGACATAGAACATAATACTTCTTGGTAATGATAATATAACAGACATCCATCTGACGCATAATTGCCTTTAAGAGTTAATTGCTGTACTTTTCTTGAAGTACCTAATGTATTATGATGCACAAAAGAGATAGTTTTTTTTACATTATATGTCAAATATGTAATGTAATGTACATTTTAATGAATAAAAAAAAAATCGCCAGACTGATTTCAGCCTGCCTGATAGGTTGAAGGCACTTTCCCAGGGAATAGAGCATTGCCTTCAAAGCGTAATTTGAACTGAAGGAGAAAAAAAAAAAAAGCCTTCAATGCTAGACAAAAAAAAACTAAACAATAATATAAAGCTCATATAATAGAAATACAGCAGTAAAAGCTTTGAAATAGACTTTTCTCCCTTCTGTTCCATATACATCATTGTTGTTTTTGTTGCTCCAAATCCAAAATGTAATGCTTTATTATTATTGTTGGGTTTTATTTGGATTTGTCTGAAGTAGTTTTCATTCTGCATCAGTCTACATGTCTCGTGATGAGCTTCAACACCAATGCATTGCCACTCCAAATAGACAGACTTACATCAGGATTTGTCAGTCACAAAACAAAGTCCAGTGTGCTGCTAGAGATTGCTGCGATTTTAGAGGATGAAAGGGATAATGTAGCTACCCCCCAGTAAGGAATCGCAGATGATGCCAAAGGGATATCCCACAGGTTTGGACCTTCCAGAAGAGCAAGGGCTACGAAGGTCATGCATTGCCAGTGTCACTCACAACCTTGTCATTCTTTTTCCTAGTTCTAGCAATATTTCCATCCACTGTGTTAAATCCTAAAAGTTAAATCTTGTAGTTGGTATAATACAGGTCTTATAAGATCCTTCACTGCTAAGATAATTTGAAAATATCACTGGGAAGCAAAACTGTTACGATATTCAGTCTTGCAGAAACCCATTTTTTAACCTATTAAGAACAAAACTATAAAGTCTCCTACTTTGTTTTCTTCAGATACCGAGGCTATGTGCCAATTGCAAAGTTTACGTATGGTGACACATATGGAAACACCACTCTGAAGAGCTTTCAGGATTTTCGTTCTCAGGCTTTGAATACAAGCCAGAGTCCGTACAGCACTGGAGGCCACTACCCAACAATGTACTCTCATGACCCCTCACTGGTGATCGCCAGCAGATCCCGGGACAGAGACAGGATGCTTCTTGCCCCATATATGTCCAAAAACAGTATGGATTCCGACAGGCAGCAGGAGCTTACACAGTTTGAAAAGGTAAAGAATTAAAAAAAAAAAAAAAGTTCTTGCAGTTTATTATTAACTTAAGAAAAAGAGTCATGCATTAATCCATGAATCACTAAAAAGTAATCTTGATGATTTGTGAAGTGGAATAAATAGCAGAGTTATAATGTTACCCATTTGTACATTGCAATTGAACCTCTACTGTCATCCTGTGCACTGGATTTTGAGATTCGCATTCAGCTCATGTCTACAGTACAGCCAGTAACAAGCAGCTTCCAGGTACTGTACCGATGTTAGGCAGCACCCATCACATATACATGTTTACCTGTTTTTAAAATAAAAAATCTCAAAACATGCCCAATTCAAGCACTGAAAAATGTATCATAGGGACATCACATATGTTTTCCTTCCTTGAACAGTACAGTATGCATGGCCATGACAGTGACATAATTTAAAGAGGGACGTTTCCAGTTCAAAACAATATACAGTATAATTACACTATTTGTGATGATTGCAATTTTGTCTTCAATATTGCTGTATTTTCAAAACAGATGGCTCAGAAACACAGGGTCAGCTACAATGACAAAACTGGAACAGTGCAGCCGGTGAAGTACTTCATTCTGCCCACCAGTGAGGGAGAAGGGTTCCCACAGCGTCAAGATATGTAAGTACTTTCATAGCAAGAGAGCATTTAGAATAACACTCTGTCACAGCTTTTTGTCTTTAGTCAAAAAAACACAGGTGATACTAAAATACACATTGTAATATGGTACATAAATACTAAAATTAGTTTAAAATCTGTTTCATAAAATGTATTCTTAATTGTTAAACACTTTATTATGTTGAAGCAATCAGTTAAAACAGTAGTTACAATGTCACCACTGTTTTAATAATAGTTGAAAATATTTTACTAACTCCTTTTGAACTTTAACAATCTGCTGCAGGTATCTTGGTTCTCAATAATTTCTGAAAATAAGAATCAAAAACGAGATGGAGTGGTGTATATCGTCAAAATATCGTCAAAAAGAAAAAATGCTGAAAATTGCTGTTGAAAGCCACAGCAAAAAAATAAAAAAAAATTCTCTTACATGTATAAAAGGAACTGACAAAACACTTTTCAATTACAATTACTAAAAGAAACTTAGGCTACATTCTATGACAAACATTTCGACTAGAAGTCATTTTATATATGCTTCCAGTCAAAACATTTGTTCTGAGAAAAGATCCTGATATTGCATATAAAATTACATAAAAAATAAGCAGACATGACAGAAAATTTACATTTAATTTCCACTTTCATCTTTGTGAAAATGTCAAACTCACGTGTTTTTGTGTAACATCATTACTGTATAACATCATGGTATACACCATACCTGTACCAGTGTTTTATGCAATTTCCATTGCTGTTTATGAAAAAATCCAGAATTCATGATTTTTTGTAACTCATGTTCTTGTTTTCAAAAATGCCTCACAGCCACAAGTTAAAAAAAAAAAAAAAAGATCTTACAAATGAAGATCTTAAACTCAAATGATGTTCTTACATGCGATGAAAGTGTGATTTTATTTCTACAGAATATTGAACAATTGTTTGGACAAGTGTGACTGCAGCTTGGTCACATTTGCTTCTCTGCTGTGTTTTGTTGTACTGTATATTGACACTATTGTCAAGATTCTGTAACTGATTCCATTGCTACAGGTTTTTTCAATCTAATAGTAACCAGTTCTGGTTATGTTTCAGTCGTCAATACCGAATTAAAATTCTAAATTTTGTAAATTGTATAGCAAAGATGGCCATCATTTTGGAGAAAAGGCATACATATATACTATTTAACTGTATTGAAAATTGTGTGTAATAGTTTATCTTAAGTGTGACAGCAGCATTATAAAGGTGGAGCACTACAATGTATTGTATGTATATGGGAAAATATTTTAGTTGTTTGGGTATGCCATATAATAACGATAAGTTTTTGAAAATCATAGATTTTATGCTAATATCAAATTTGTTCCTCAATAAAAATTATGTATAACACAGTAACGTTCTGTTTTGATAAATGATTGAACTTGGATTGTTGGGCTTGGGGCAGGGGGGGGGGGGGGGGGGTACATTGTGTTGACAATAAATGGTTTTCGTAATGCATTGTTGAAAATATTCTACAAATAATTGTATAGACCATACTGTTCATTACTGCTATTCAGTCATTTGAAAGAGCTGTTTGCTGTGTTGTTAACTGAAGATTGTGATCAAATAGATTATAACAGTATTTAACATTTGTTGATAAACCTCTACAATTACATTCCAGTACACCCTACTTTGCCATATAATCCTTTATTCTATTTAAATTAATCCTAAAATTTCTTAATTTACGTAGCCACACTGTGATGTATGTGTCTACCTGGTCAGCTAAAGCCTTGTACATGACAGTTAAGATGTAAGAGGTTTTTGTTTGTGATATTTGCATTTGGAATGAAGAAGTGCATTGTAATCAGTTATGGATTCATCAGTCATTTACAGCATCATAGTTAGCTATCAAATCACAACTTATACTTTGATAACAGTGGCAAAATACAGATTATACTTCTGTATTCCACCTAGATGCATATATTAATATTGAAGATTTTCCACCCAGGTGCATATATTAATATTTATTTTAAAAAGTTTTTTCTTGTGGTAAATGTTCGCAATGCTATAACATATTGTCATTATTATAAAGCGTGCTTATACAATGATCTTGCAGTGCACAGTAGATGTTTTTATACTGCCATCTAGTGCAGTAACATATTAGTTCAAGCATAATTACAAAGTGCAGATACACTTCAAAATACATGTATATTAACCGCATTTATACAACAACCAGCTGGTATGCTCCCAATGTTTTCTGTGGTGCTCAGCCGTTCTTTTATGGCACAATAACGGTACGGCAAATAAAGCACAGCTGAGAAGACACTCATAACTGTATTAATAACACCTGCTCTAAAACCACTAATTACTGATGAAACACTTCACACCCGAATCCTGCTTGAAAAAAAAAAAAAAAAAAAAAAAAAACTTAAACAATGTGTAGTATAATAATAATAATAATAATAATAATAATAATAATAATAATAATAATAATAATAATAATAATAAATGTGTAACATAATACATTCTCTCATTACTACATGAATAAAAAAGAATAAAACCTGCATAATGTAAAGATCTGTTTTAAATATGTTATATATAAAGGGATTAATTACCTCTATGCATGAAAATGTGTTTTTTTTTTTTTTTTTTTTACAATTAATCCTTTTACGATGTGTTATTGTTTTTTTTTTTTTTTTACTCCCTAACACATTGTCTGTGCTTTTGCTTTCACCCTTGTTCTTCTCAATTACCTTTTGCAAGTGGTATAAACCAGGTTAACAGTGTTGTTTCTGCTAGCTGCCTGACAACTGTGAAGAAGAATAAGATGGCATCTTTGCCTCTTGGAGTGCACAGATACCAGACCTTCGCTTCGGGGTTGAGAACTGCGTTGGGTGACAGGACATGCAGGGATGTATTCTTTGAGAGCCGTTAACCTCAACTTTAATAATAAAAGTGTGCTGATGCTTAAAAACTGCAAAAAAAGCATTTACTTATTTAAAATAATTGTGCCCATTTATAAATCATATACACTCTGGTAAACGCACTAATGTCAAATGCAAAAACAGATGCACTAACACTTTATGAATATGAACACATATTAATTTTGTAAGTCAAATCTAATTTCTATTTACTGTTTGGGTTTATTTGACAATTAACTAGATTAGATCTAGTTTTTGCTAGTTATTAGCTATTAGCTGATCAGTGTCATGTAGTACCACATGTAACCTTCTTGCCCTACAATAATCCTATACTGAATCACTGGAACGGCAAGACCAAGTCAATCACGTTCAAACGCCTGAGAGTACAAGTATAAATAAGGTGCATCTAACAGTAATTTAAAGTTGCATACATGTATTGATAGTCTCCACTGAAATTGTTGTGTAATAAGAGTTGATTGTGGTAATATAAAAAAAAGAGATGTTGCTGACTTTCAGTTGATACAAGTTTTGCCAACATAACCTCATAGCTACATTGCTTTTAGAGCTGAATTACAAAAGGAATGTATTAATCACAATAACCTTACTGAGATTAAAATCCTATTTCCAAAATGGATTCTACCCATTTTGATGTTATATTGAGAGATCCCATAGCCTGAGTTGTGGTCTCAGACCTCTTCTTGCATTATTTAGATTCAATTGGCTGGCCAGCTGTGCATCTGGAATTACATCAGCTCTCTCTCTAAATGATATTTCCTATAAGTGATAATGTCTGGGATTAAACCAGGTTCATTTATGATAAACTGGGAGAAGGTGCTTATATACTGTACCATATCAATCATTGACAGCCACTATGTGTAGAGTCACATTATCCACTACAATATACTCGCATTACCCATTCATCTACCACTGTTCCCATTGCACCAGCAGTGACTGGTGTGCTTTTATTTATTTCTGACCCATATCATTTTTGTTTTTACGTGTTCCAGCCCTGACCACCAACATAAATATCAGCTCCTTAAAGTAAAGGCTGTGGTCATTTTATTAGGACATAAAGTAGGCAATGTCACAAGGTGAGGCATTACAAGGTTCTGAAATACATGATGAGTCACATGACTGTATGTGTATATGGTCTAGTGGAGAAGTTAGCTCTTAGTTGACTGTAAAATCGGTAGAAGCAAAGATTTATCTGTGTTTGAAAGAAAGAAAGAAAAAGAACAGTTGGATTAACTACCATTAATAAAAACAAAAACACCAACAATAACACCAACAATAATAATAATAATAATAATGATAATAATAACTTAGATTTTAGATTTCACATCAGATAACGCTTACTACTGTTGTATTTATTGATACTTTAGAATGTTAATAATGTCACAACTTCATTAGGACAAACCAATACTTGTTCAGTTTTGGGATCTGTTCTGAGAAGTTTACAATGAAAAAACAAAACAAAACAAAACAAAAAAACAGGTGCAAGGTGTCAGGTGTTAATGAATAGGGGATGACATGAAAATGTAATGAACTTGAATAGTGTAACCCAAAGAAAGAATTGTACAATAATTGAATGCAACCCTCTGATCAGGACCATGTTACAAGTAATGTGATGTTTATTCTGAACTAGACAGCATATTGTATGCTCTCCCTCTTCATATTATACACATGTACCCCACCCTGATCCACCCCGGATCAGGAGCAGAATTGCCAACTTCCCAATTCATGCTATGCATACTCTGGCATCAACCTTAAGCATGCATCCTGCAATGGAAATTAATATATTGGACTAACTACTGTACATTTGAAAAGTTTACAAAAAAGCTTACTACCAGCATAAAGTTAATATGTCTGTGATCACTGATCCTGGACTACCTTACCTAAATTAACATTAAGATGTCAAAGACATGGAATTCAATACCATGGTTTGTTTACCTTTGCCATTTTTATACCACATGTATAATGAGCTGATCTGAGCTTAGTGCTTTTAATAGTTTTCATGTATGCGACTGGTCCCTTTTATTTAACTTGGCTATTTCTGTACATTTAAAATGTTTTGGTTAGATATATTGTATACTGTTTTGGACTAATAATACTCATGCTTCACAACATTATTGTAAGGGTTACCAACAACAGTGAGGAGACTATGGCTGTAACATAATCTTTGGCTGTGGAAACCTAAACCACTCAAGCTTTAATAGTTGCTCCAATTACACACGGGGGTTGGAGAGAATATTAGAAACATCTACTGCTTGTCAATTTGGTGTAAGGCCACATTAGCCAGCAGGAGTGGCATTTGTTCAACATGACAAGTCAGAAATGTGTATGAATTGTGCAGCAGGGAGCTTTTATATATATTGCAAAATACATGTCATGCTGATAATAAACATGCATTGTCTTGAGTCATAGACCAGTTCAGCAGTTTTTAGGCAACTGTAGTTCAGATGTTGTGGGTTCCTCATTGGCAGGTTCCTCAGATCTTACTAGGAACAGTCTGCTCAGTGTAAGCCTGGGAAACTAGAGGATGAGGTTAGGTGGGGTTTATATTCTATTTACACAACATTCCTATTTGTATTATCCCTATTTTAAACCACAGGCTTATAATAAGTGTAAATGTGTAAGTGTATATATATATAACAGGTGAATGTTTGTGATGTGATGGTAATTATTTGAATGTATAGAGAAGTTAATGATAATGGCTTTGTCATGGAACTTGAAATGAATGATTTATACGATGTCTTTATTGAAAATAAAATTATAAGGCTGTAGAGTTATTTTTGTACCTTTAGTGCCTCTAGGGCCGGGAACCCGCTTCACTTTAACCAAGCAAAGTTTATGTATAAAGTATATACTGTATGTATATATTACATTAATTTCAGGAAATGGTAGTATATAGTTCCTTTCATTGTTGTATTCTGCTTTGTTTGTTTTAGTTTATTGCAAAATTGTTTTCAAAAAACAGAACAAAGACTTCTCTTACAGAATTTTGGTATTTGATGTAAAACAAAAAGAATAAGAATGTTATAAATAAGTATTGTTTCCTTGAGATTTTATGAGTTTCATTTTATGTTTATATATATATATATATATATATATATATATATATATATATATATATATATATTGCACAAAACAGCTTATGCAGCAGAGGAAACAAAACTAAGCCACACAGTGCAGAGTTAGGTGACCTCTGAGTGGTGTTTCCGATACTGGTGTGCCTGGCTCTCTCGAACATTTATTCTACAAGGATTTATTTTTAAATGCTACCACTAGATGTCAGTATAAGGTAGTCGGTGCTTTCTTTCAGTTTCTTGCTCATGTTCATGTTATTTATATTAACCACATCCATTTTTTGCAGAACATTGTTTAATGAGCAATATGTTCTTCTGTATTTATATTTTAAGGGGAAAAAAACATAACATTAGAAAAAACAAGCTGAAAACAACTACCCCAATAACTCACCTGACACATCTACACCACATACTGTGTGTAAACATTGCTTGAAACTTCATGGGGAACTTTTACACTGTCCTGTATTTTTTGTAAATTATACAGCTAGATCACTGTAGCGTAGAATTGGTAATATTCATAGAAGAATTTTGACTGGATTTAGAATTTTCTTATTTATCCCAAATTCAAACTAGTCTAAAGCCATTGTAAGCCAGGAAAACACCAACAATTTTCGTGATTATGATGATGACCTGGGGCTTTTTTCCATCTAACAAACCAATGAATTTATAGGATTACATTTACCATGGCACGAGTTATCATAAAATGATACATGCATAATAAATAGCATGATCCTTACCTGTTCCATTACCCACAAATGTTATAATAAGTCTAGTGTGCTGTACAGCTATGGCCAAAAGTTTTGCACCACCTAGAATTTTAGGATTGAGACATAATACAAATAAAAAATAAAAAATAAACTCGATGAACATAATGTAGATCTTGTAATCAAAGATAGTAGAAAATGATGTGGCAACAGTAGTACAGTATTTCATGGTAGATTTCAAAATGTCACATTTTTCAATTTTGCCAGTTTGTCATTAAGTATATGGAAAACTACAAAGTGGTAGGTAATTAAATAATTCAACTTAAGGTTATTTCAACATTATTCAGCAGGATTCATTCGACTTTATGAAGCAAAATTAGTTAGTTCTATAGGGTGATGCAACACTTTTGGCCATAGCTGTATACAATTTGTGTATATAGCGTTTTGTGGTGGTGGTCCACTATGAAAGATGCTATATAAAATAAAGATTAATTGATACTGTAGCATTAATGTGAAATAATCATACCAAGGGATTTTGCTTGTGAGTCGGTTATGTGTGAAAGGTGAGCTATAATTTAATTTCCCTGTGATGGTGCCATATAGAAGTCACTGAGTTGTGTCAATTAACATTTAATTGTCTTTAATAGCTTTACGATGTACTTGTATTCAGCTTGCTGGTGATATAACAAAACTCCTAACATAATGAATTATTTATTAATAAAAATAAATAAATAAATAAAGAGGACACAAGGAGTGTGCTTGGATCAACAAGTATTTATTTTTTTAAGAAAACACGTGACAGGCTGTTACTGTAATTCAAATGAACAACTTGTCTCTATTCCGTTAATACGACGCATAGGAATTTGATACTTTGACACAAGACACTTCAGAATTTTAATGACTAAAAGTTATAAGTAAAAAAAAATAAATTTAAAAAAACTGCTCCAAAACGCCACATTTGTGTTCATTATAACACTTGAAAAAATATTTTGCAGTTGTTTTGTATAAGTTCAATGTAGGTAGATTCCTGCTGAACCACAAGTCAATGATGTCTTTGTTATTGTTATTAGTTGGTGGTGCTTTTATGCAGTGGCAGTATACATTAACATTTCAAATTAAAAAGGTTAAGAACATACATTGCTACAAAGCTAATATTAGTATGAATAAAGTAAAAGGATTTAAACCATACACAATTATAACTTAATGCATGGCATTAATTATTATAGAGTTCGATTAATAAATTATCAATTCACAAAGTATTAAACCTCAACAAAGAGCCTGAGTATAATTTGTTATTACTACTCTGTTGTGCCTTAGTACTTGTTTTTCTCGATGTAAAAGCTATTTTCGATAAATAGCTATATATATTATATATATATATATATATATATATATATATATATATATATATATATATATATATATTTACAGTCGCTAAGTTTTTAGTCGTGTTTTAATGTTATTTAAGCCATTTTGGCTAGTTATCCCCTGTCGCGGCCTAGCACACTGTAAAGCCTGCAACTAAATTTCACCCTTCCCACCTGGTCTAGCATGCTTTCGGCTGCATGTACTCTCATTTTAACTAGCTTCAGGCATTTTAAAGTAAGTAGCTGGACAGGGCTACAGTTAAATGTTTTTATTCGGCTAGGATAAAATAGTATTCTATTATTGTATTTATTGTTGGAAATGTTGAAAAACTCCAGTTTAACTGTGTCTGATGGACTATTTTTTCTCCAAAGCAGAAGAATACACAATAAAATTGTTGGTTTTATATATATATATATATATATATATATATATATATATATATATATATATATATATATATATAAACTAGTTTTGGGATAACACACTCCGGGGCTTGTAGGCTGTGTTTCATTAACATATGGCTTTGTTGATATAAAGGAAGGCTCTCCACTCAGCTTTGCTTCATGCCTCCAACCACAGCCGTATGTTAATGCAACACAACCCACGCCCTGTCGTGTGTTATCCCTTAAGTATTATACAATAGTGGATAAGCTACAGCTTTTCTGTGTTATCATTTTCCTCTGTGATTGTGTTTTTGTAAGTTTTTGTCATCTCGTCTTTGTGATTGTGAAAAGGTGTTGTGCAGTGTTCTTTTAGTAGGTCAGTGTTGGCTATCTTCAGTTTACCTCTATACAGTAGGTTTCTTTTTCTGCTTGCATTATAGTGTCAGCTTCAGCTGTCATATGATCTTTGAACGGTATATTACCTACAAATCCTACATAATTAGGTTTACTGCATTTTGTTCCATTCTTTGTCAAATTCAAGCAGGAATAATGTGATTTTTTTTCTTTTCTTTTCTTTTTGTTTGGATTAGTAGTGGTACTGGATTATTTTGTAGCTCTTTCTTTTTTCTTTTTTTTCTTCCACCGCTACAAATGAATCTGACAGCTGTGACAGATTACCTATCACAAGAAGCTAATTAAGTTTAGTGCTGGACATGGATCAAAAAGTTTTCTGCAACAGGCAATGCATTTTTTCATCCTTTGTTAAGACCTTTTGGCAACCACGTATCCCTCTGGTCCCATTGCAACCAGAAAGCAAAAAGCTGAGTTGTATTAATATGCAAAATTACAAATTAATATATGGTTTCTAAAAACTGAAAGTTATCCTCCATAGGCCCTGTAGAATTTGCATGGTGAGAAAAATTACTGTACAGTTTATTACAAAAGGCAGCAGTAGCAGGTGAAGTTACTGTACTGTATATTTACCTCATACCCTGGAGAAATTACAAGTGTGCATATTGCAAAGCATGTATTGTACCATTGTAAAAGTATAAAGAAGGAAAGTAAGAGCATTGTAAAAATCAGTGTCTTTGAAAAAGGCTTCTTATGGAAATGCCTGTCATTGAATTTATTATGTTTCTTTTAGTATTTCTAAGTGTAGCAGTATTGATTGCTGAAAGAGAGTAATAAAAGAACCGTGAGTGTTTAGTGTTTGTTTGTTTTGTCATGTCTGATTGTACTCATTTGTTCTTGTTAGATGGATAACACATACCAGGTGCTGTTGCTAAAGGCCAGCACCAACCCAGACAGCACTGCACTACTGTTCACTGTTGACTTTGCCACTTGCATGTTAGCACTCACTCTGGACTTGTGATCGTGTTTGTGTTGTGTGTGTGTTTATACTGTGTTTATTATTTCGGGACCCCATGGTTTAAACTGTGCAGTACACATTGCTGTGTATTACCTGGGATTATTATTTGCGGTCGCCAAAACTACCAGGATTACAATTAAAACAAATAAAGAATTGTTTGGACTGTGAACTTTTTTTGTTTGTCATCTGTTTACGCATTGCATTACCTGTAGACCTGCACAGTGCAAACCACTTTCCTACAGATGTTCATTCCCTTCAGTGGTTAAAGTGAAAAAGTAAGTTCCTGTGAGTCAGGTAAAAATAAAAAATGGATCCAAATTTTCTCAGTTTATAGTGAAATGCTTTTTTACAAATAAAAGTTAATTGAATAGGCTCTGTGACAGGATAGCTTGGGTGGATGACGTCAGACTAGAAATGAAATCATACCAGGCAAGTACTGCGGTACGAGACGTCATAGGCCCTAAGCGCTAGTTTCCATTTTAAAATTCAGATGAGAAACTTGGTAACTGGCAGTGAGTATTTATATTAAAATAATAAAATCCTGAATAGATAAATTCTCATAATCTAGTTTTATTCCTGTGGAATAGCCATTATTGGCCCAGCTATGCTATTATAATCCCTCAATAGTGGTTGATAATGGGTGGTAATGCCAGAGCAAAATAATGTTTATGTTATATTTTTTAAATAAGAGATGCAATTTACAAACCACAAGTCTTGGATATAAATTGCTCTGGTGAAATCATGCACTTAATAAACTATATCAATATTTCATGACACTATGAATTATGTATGTGAATGGCTTGCCTGCAATGCACAATAAAAAGGCTACAGTGCAGTACACTTTAATGAGGAGATTATCACAAAGTTTCCAGGCCTCTCAGCCATTCTCTACTGTGCAAGAAGATGATTGCGTCCATTTTTTTGCAGTTTTTGCTGCTGGAACTCGATCAGCAGCACACACCGCGTGGGTAATTTGCAGGCTTATACTGCATTGGTGACCCCTGAACACATAATTAGATTGGTCAATGTCTGCAGTACTTCAAAGTTCAACTTACACTTTGTTCTGTTCTTAAACCAGCAAAGATAATTGATTTTACTGGGAATTATTCATAGATTTCTGTGGCAAAGTGGTTGATTGTGTACAGGTGCAGGAGTGATGCAGTGCGCAGTGAACAGACAGAGATTTGTAATCCAGTTGGAAAAGGGGTTTTATTTATTATAATCCTGGTCTGGTGACCAAACAATAATTCCAGGCAATACACAACAATATGTAATGCAGTGCAAACAAACAAACGGGTTGCAGTCCCAAATAATAAACACGTATCTTTCCCGAAATGTACAAACACGGGGTAAGATAGTGTGGTCAAGTGGCTGATGTTGTGCATGAAGCAGACAGGAGAAGTAATAAAATGCAAATATTTATTGTAGAACTTCAATCAGAAGATAATTTAAAAAAAAGCAAAAAACAATGCAAACAAAACCATATATTAAACTCAACCCAACTATTTATAAATATTCATTTTTTTTTTTTTTTAGTATTGAATGAATACTCAGCTACTCTCCAGAATCCCAAAAACTAGAGCCTGGCACCTCTCTCCCTCAATCATCTCATCTCTCTATATATACTTTCCTCCAGCTAGCCACTCAACTGGACTAGCCCAAGATCTAGTTAGTTTTTCGAGATTTATGATTATACTGTAAATACAGTAAAATTGTAAATCTCGAAAAACTACTCGCTTCTAAATCTTTTGTAGTCATTTTTGTATTACTTTAATATAAATACATGTGAATTTGGATTCATATGTTGCTTTTTTGTGACTTTATGTGAATGAAAAGACACACATTTGCCCGTTTTCCCATTGGAAATAGTGATATTTTGAAATATCACTGTCCTGGTCACAAAAGCAAAGTTTGTGGGGAATAATAGCCATTTTCTATACTTTTGAGGCATAAGCAATTAGGAAATAACACTTATTACCCAGGAACAAAAATTGTGTACATAGTGTAATCAATCATTCAGTTGGAGTCTTGGTACAACTGCACGTAAATTAATAAAGTGCAATTCCCCGTGCTCACATATTATTACTTTTTACCTGCACGTGAAGTGCTGTGCAATCCTCGTGCCTAAATACAAATATACATTTTAAACACTTGTGTTACACAGATCCGTTTATATCCCATGTACCAATGACTATACACCAACATTAACACACAACACAAAATTCACACCGGGGCGGGCACTTTGCCACAATCACAAACTCCAATTACAATCCCTAGACAATTTGTAGGCCATCATAACATCTGTAAATTTAGACTAATGGTTTGAATCACTAAGCAAAATGAAGAAAAAAACAGCTTACCAAATGGAAGATTGATTGTACACAGAATAATCACTTTATTAAAATGAATTGTCAATAAGTACTTATAATAACAGTTTTGCAAAACAAGCTGTAACTGTTACAATGTGGGTATCTGCTGAGAAGAGTAAGAGACACAGAGGGATTGTATTTGAAACGCTGCTCAGGCGTCCAGGTTTTATTTATTTCAGCAGTTGCAGTGCTGGTGGCCACCATTAGGGTACCAGCAGTGGTAGCCCTAGGGCTGAAGGACATGTACATGAATAACCCTCATGAGGTGACGGCAGCAACGGACCCTTGGGCTGCAAAGCCAGGAGAGGAGCCCTCGACCAAGAAGGTGGCAGCAGGAGTTCCACTTCTCCTCTTGGTGATGGAGGTGGGAGCAACATGCAGTCTCCCTCCAGCAGTGAAGGCGGGAGTGGCAGGCATTCCTCCCATGGCGGTGGAGGCAGGAGGAGCAAGTAATCTTCCTCCTGCGCCGGAGACAGCGGGGCTTCTCCCTCTCGCGCTAGAGCTGGCTTTGAAGGCAGCAGTGGCCCCTCCCTGATGTTAAGGCGGCAGTGGCCCCTCCCCTTCTGGCTGCGGAGGTGGCAGTTTCCCCTCCCCTTCTGGCTGCAAAGGTGGCAGTGGCCCCTTTCTGGCTGCAAAGGTGGCAATGGTCCCTCCCCTTCTGGCTGCAATGGTGGCAATGGCCCCTCCCCTTCTCTCAGCAGCACTTTTGTGGCTGTTGAGGGTCATTCACTACTTGCCTTCATCCCCCCAAAAAAATTTCCTCCAGCAGGGGATCGTCTTCCGCTGTAAATTGCCGTGGAAAGTGGATGCAACAGCCTGGGCCAACTGCCACTGCTCCACCTCCCACTGCTCTCTATGGATCCGGATGACCACCCGGCCCATGCTGTCCAAAGCCCCTTTTAGTGCAGGATAGTACAGATCCCCTTGAGCTGGGCTTCTGAGGTTAGGTGGACGAAATCCACCAGGTATTTCCTCCCCTCTGTTTCCAGCCACAGGGGAGTCCTGGGACCTAGAATCCAGGCCAAGGGGATGTCCATGTCTCTCTCTCGTGGATGGTCTTGCCTTGCCTTGGCAAGACTCAGCTGATCCCACTCTGACACCAAGTGTAACAGGGGTGTACTGTTACGGTGTGGGTATCTGATGAGAAACGTGAGAGACACAGAGGGTACATGCTCAGGTATCCAGGTTTTATTTATTTAAGCAATTGCAGTGTTGGTGGCCACCACTAGGGTACCAGCAATGGTAGCCCTAGGGCCGTATATATACTTGGCAGTACATAAATAACAAAAAGGAAAAACAAAACACCGTTCAAAAATAGCTAAGAAATAAAAGGTGGCCAAGCTCAGGCCATGTGCTACTCTTGCTACACAGGGAGGTCCCGCACCAGGAACCTTCTTCCTAACAAACTAAATGAAATGTGGTAGGATTAAAAATCCCCTAAAATATTCCCTACCATAAAGTCCACGATCCTAGTTAAGATTACCCTGATTCTCACAAGAACAGCAGAGAAGAAAGAAACTGGCTTGTCATCCTCTTTTTAAAGGCAGGTGAGCAGGGTTAACTGCTTGTCAATTGTTCAATTCCCCCTGACCACCTGCTACACATTCCTTTTAATTAGGCAAACAGGGAGGTCCAAACTCTCAGCCCTGCCATCCAATTAAACAAATTAAACCCATTATTATTTACAACCCAACCCAAAACTTTATTTTATTTAGAGACCCCAAAGCAAACCATACCATTTAAAGTGGCAGGTCTCCTTGGAATGTAAATTAGTAAAGTGCACTTCTCAAGCACCTATTGTATGTTAGTAAAAATAATAAGCAATAAAACAAATGATATACACTTTCTTTCAATTTTAGCAATACTGCAGGATAGCTGGGTTATGACTGGCTTGCAGTATAAATATTTGTTTGCCATTTTTCATGTGCAGATTAATGTATTCTATATAAAATTTATATGTGGGATTTGGAGAAAAGTAGATTTACACATGCCACTCTGCAATGACATTTTCAAATCTGTTTTTTATTGTTTATACATTCCTAATATGTATATATTGACCAATCCAAAGCTTTTTATTTTGCTTTAAAATGTGTCTATTAAAATGTGTAACTATGGTTACTGCCTTTATGACTAAAAGGATAACCTTTTTTATGTAATAGGCCAATTAGCCCCATGCTGCCACTGCATATACTGCTCAATGTAATGGAAAGCAACCTCAGTCTGACAAAATCCAATATCATGTTTTTTTTTTTAAATTCTTTTAATGAAAACAGATCCTTGAAAAAAAAAGACAATAGAACAATTAATTCAACTTGTAAAACAAAAAGATAAAATTCAGATGAGGGTGAATATGAATGTTTACAACACCAAGTGTATGTTATTATTTTAATATAGTAATTGTTTACCAATTATTGGTACTAGTATTAAAAACAAAACAAAACAAAACATGTATTCGCTGTCTACATCTATTGCATCAAGAAACACATCATTAACTGTCTTTAATATGATCCTAAATAGTCAAGCAGATTAGCATTCTAGGAACCAAGGGAATTGTCTTTAGAATTAAGAATACCCAATTATTGACCATCTCTGCTTTCTGCGTGTCTTCCTGGAAGGCTGGAACCACCTGAGGATCATAAGAACATAAGAACATAAGAAAGTTTACAAACGAGAGGAGGCCATTTGGCCCATCTTGCTCGTTTGGTTGTTAGTAGCTTATTGATCCCAAAATCTCATCAAGCAGCTTCTTGAAGGATCCCAGGGTGTCAGCTTCAACAGCATTACTGGGGAGTTGATTCCTCCACAATTCTCTGTGTAAAAAAGTGCCTCCTATTTTCTGTTCTGAATGCCCCTTTGTCTAATCTCCATTTGTGACCCCTGGTCCTTGTTTCTTTTTTCAGGCTGAAAAAGTCCCTTGGGTCGACACTGTCAATACCTTTTAGAATTTTGAATGCTTGAATTAGGTCGCCACGTAGTCTTCTTTGTTCAAGACTGAACAGATTCAATTCTTTTAGCCTGTCTGCATATGACATGCCTTTTAAGCCCGGAATAATTCTGGTCGCTCTTCTTTGCACTCTTTCTAGAGCAGCAATATCTTTTTTATAGCGAGGTGACCAGAACTGCACACAATATTCAAGATGAGGTCTTACTAGCGCATTGTACAGTTTTAACATTACTTCCCTTGATTTAAATTCAACACTTTTCACAATGTATCCGAGCATCTTGTTAGCCTTTTTTATAGCTTCCCCACATTGTCTAGATGAAGACATTTCTGAGTCAACAAAAACTCCTAGGTCTTTTTCATAGATTCCTTCTCCAATTTCAGTATCATGATATTTATAATGTAGATTTTTATTTCCTGCGTGCAGTACCTTACACTTTTCTCTATTAAATGTCATTTGCCATGTGTCTGCCCAGTTCTGAATCTTGTCTAGATCATTTTGAATGACCTTTGCTGCTGCAACAGTGTTTGCCACTCCTCCTACTTTTGTGTCGTCTGCAAATTTAACAAGTTTGCTTACTATACCAGAATCTAAATCATTAATGTAGATTAGGAATAGCAGAGGACCTAATACTGATCCCTGTGGTACACCACTGGTTACCACATTCCATTCTGAGGTTTTTCCTCTAATCAGTACTTTCTGTTTTCTACATGTTAACCACTCCCTAATCCATGTACATGTGTTTCCTTGAATCCCAACTGCGTTCAGTTTGAGAATTAATCTTTTGTGCGGGACTTTGTCAAAAACTTTCTGGAAATCTAAATAAACCATGTCATATGCTTTGCAATTATCCATTATCGATGTTGCATCCTCAAAAAAATCAAGCAAGTTAGTTAGACACGATCTCCCTTTCCTAAAACCATGTTGACTGTCTCCCAGGACCCTGTTACCATATAGGTAATTTTCCATTTTGGATCTTATTATAGTTTCCATAAGTTTGCATATAATAGAAGTCAGGCTTACTGGTCTGTAGTTACCTGGTTCAATTTTGTTTCCCTTTTTGTGGATCGGTATTACGTTTGCAATTTTCCAGTCTGTCGGTACCACCCCTGTGTCAAGAGATTGCTGCATGATCTTGGTTAGTGGTTTGTAAATTACTTCTTTCATTTCTTTGAGTACTACTGGGAGGATCTCATCCGGCCCAGGGGATTTGTTTATTTTAAGAGCTCCTAGTCCCTTTAACACTTCTGCCTCAGTTATGCTAAAGTTATTTAAAACTGGATAGGAACTGGACGACATGTGGGGCATGTTGTCAGTATCTTCCTTTGTAAAAACCTACTTTGTAATCCTCACCAACATGGTCCATCACCAGCATGTTGGGTCCTGCTGTCCTCTTGATGCACGTTCCTGCAGCAGCCTCCCCTCACCTCTCTCTGACTAAGCTTCTTCTGCAGATACTCAATTTTACATCTGTGGCTCATCCAGCTCGCTCGCTCCCAAGCTCACCTCTTGCTGGTAAGACCAGAAAATGAGGAAATGGTGTTGACAACAGCAAAATTATCTGTGGTAAGTGCATTCAGGTTTGTGTTATCTTGTTGAAATACTAGTACTGGTGCATACTGATTTGAAAACAGTACAGCGCATCATCATTTTGCTCTCCCCTGCCAGCTATGCATGCCTGGAAAACAACCGAGAACCATATATTCAGTGACTGCATGGGGCATTTCCAGATACATGCCTTCTCTCCTCAAGTGACCCCAATTATAGTTGAATTAATGCATTTCTCAAGGCTAGGTATCATATTGAGTAGTTTGCTAATTATGGTCAAACTGGTATTAACAATGTGGACCCAAGGGACTTTTTTGACCTGAAAAAAGAAAAGGACCAGGGGTCACAAATGGAGATTAGACAAAGGGGAAAATAGGAAGCACTTTTTTAGACAGAGAATTGTGAGGATCTGGAACCAACTCCCCAGTAATGTTGTTGAAGCTGACACCCTGGGATCCTCCAAGAAGCTGCTTGATGAGATTCTGGGATCAATAAGCTACTAACAACCAAACAAGCAATGGATTCTTCTCCTTTGTAAACTTTCTTATGTTCTTATGTAACGCCTTGGTGGAATAAGAAGAAAACTAAAATGCTGATACAAGGTAAGACATCATTACAATTATAAAGTTCAGCAAGTATATACAGTATAGGCTACATGTCAACTGTATGCTTTCTCAGCGGTAATAAAATGTTCATGGCGGTTGACCATTCAGAAAGTCGAAAGGTCATTTTTTCATGTGAGGTATATTGATTTTATTGTATTTGTGCTGCCTCATTTACTATGGACATATTGGCAAACATTTTCTCAACATAGCAGCCTTAAACCCCTAATACAGAATGAGAAAAATAGGAATGCATTTGTGAACAGCAAAGTATTTATTTATTTAGGTCTCTTTGGGGACAAGGATAAGGTAGTGCTGACGTTTTCATCTCTGTTGGAAGCTGTGGAGAGGACTGTTAAGGAGGTTCAGCTGACACACACCTACACCTTTTCCCTAGCTTTTTCCTGCAGATGGACACCTGCACCCGAGAGGTAAGTGATGGTATGTTGACCCTGTTACAGAAGCCAAAAAGGCATTCAATCCAATAGGTCGAAGTGTATTACTAGTCATCATATTAAATATGTACAATCAAAATGTTTTATTAAAACATCTTAAGTGAAACTTTAATCTATACAGACCTAAGGGGAAAATTTGTATTCATCTTTTTTTTTTAAAACCAGTCTTGAAGATTGAGGTGCAAACTATAGCTATAATCTGGCATGTTGTAGATTGTTGTTATTTAAGCGTCCCAGCAAGACTTACTGTAAATTCTGGTTCACAACTGTCCTTCAGTACTTGAAGTCATTCAGTCAGCGACTTCCATTCAAGTTGTGCTAAATTATGCCAGCTTTGGGGTGTGGACATGTACAGCCCAACGAGCCATGTTTAAACCTTGGCCTCTGAGGTAAGACGTTAACCCACTGTGCTCCCTGCATTAAAGTATGTTAGTGAATGAGGATATTTTGGTGAATTGCTAATCAATACAGCAAGCTCTGCTGCATCCAAGGGAGATCTTTAATAAGTCTCATTCTCTATCATTATATGTTTGCATTCCATTAACATTTAATTATTTCTCCCCACCAGAGCCCCACTAGTTTGTTTATGGTTTAACTATATAATGAAAAAAGCCACCTCTTGGGACTGGGTTGTTATTTTTGTCCTCATACATAGTAAATTAGAAGCTAGCAAATCTAATTTAGGTAGCAGCACACCCAAACATGAGAAAAATATGTCTTTTTAAACACACACTGATTAAACAGCACACCTTTCTGTTTTCACTGGTCCCCAGGTGACTTTGTTTACAGGTAAAGGGTTGTTTTAATGGCTTCTTTTTAATGCAGATATTAATTAAGCTTCACCCTGCTGGCATTTATTGACAGTCCTAGTTTTCTTTAACGTGTACTGTACAGTATTTGCATTTGCAGCTAGAGAGAACATCCATGCTGCCATGTTTTCAAAGAGTTCATTCATGGCATTGAATTAATGAAGAGCTGCATAAACATAAAACCCAGCTCTGGAACAAGGCGCTATTGGATGTGATTAGTGCTGAACACGGATTGCAGGTGACCACCAAGGAAAGCTAGCTGTTATGTTTGTTGCTCATTATGTGTTCTCCCCTAGGAGGGTAAAGAATAATCCACCATGGTGGGTGAAGTCTGTTGCAGTGTACTGTTCCAGTGCTCTCTTTTGGTGCCATTTTTAATAGACCAGCAATTGTGGCCAGGCTAAATTGGTTAAATCCTGTGAAGACTAATCCAGAACCCTTCATCCTCCAGCCACACTAAATTATCTACAATTGTTTGTAAGAGAGGCTATGCAATTTTAAGTAGGAGAAACCATTCATGGATTTCACTTTATTGTCTAGTTGTGATCTCCTAGGAATTATCTTTTATTGATAAACTGCATTTTAGCTTTTTAAAGCATCAGGATATGAGCAGTGATATTGTGTATGATACAATCAGATTACTGGCTTTTAAAAAAAAAAATGTGTCAATCCCAGAAGACCTTTCTACTCATTCTTGTGAAATGCACTCAATTGACTGCCTATTGAGGTATATGATAATGATAATGTTTTGATGATAGTTATTTTCGGACTTTCTCAGTTTATGTTGCGATATAACGATGGGGTTAGTGTTATATCTGAATACAGACTTTCTCACTTACATCAAGCGGTTGGTTAAGAGGTCACTTTCAATCAATACTGATGAAAAATGATGCCTTGCTTGCTGTATATATTAGCTGAACTGATCTCAATTTATGTGCAGTGTTCTCATTTTTTAGTTCAGAGCATGCACACATTTATCAGTAAGCTACTTAGAAATCTTATAATATGATATGACACATTCACGCTTGATTGAGCAAGTAATACAAAAACATATGTCTCCCATATACAAGCCTGTTATATGTCTAGAAGTTATTTATCCATGCATTCATTTTCAAAGTATTATTACCATTTGCTTCCTGCCCTGAAACAGTGAAAATAAATGAATAGAATATGTAAGGTGAATGTGTATACAATCATATTCACCTGTTAACATATCTTAATAAAATAAATTAACTTCAACTGAAAAGAACAACATAATGGCAGCATAATATAAGGCAATATAATACAGTAAAAGCAATAGCTCTTAAAAACAAGAAAAGAGAGCGAAATGACTTATTTTTTAAATAAAGCATAACACTGAATTAAAATATCTAAAATGTCTCCGGACTTTAAGAATATAACTTTTATCAAAAGGTTAACAAATGTTTGTTACACTTCTTCAAATGTGGCATGAATAACAAATTGTGATATTTTCAAATGCCATTTATATGTAAATCTTATCAGTTTTCATATAAATACCGGTAACGCTTCGTTAAATCAAGTGTCATCATACAATGAGCTGTGTCTCGACACTGCAGCAATCCATCTACCTTGGGTATGGGATAAGTGTCAAATTTAAATTTTTCATTAATTCACCTGAAGTCAATGCAAAACCGAGTTGACCCGTCTGGCTTATCGACTGAAACAATTGGACCGTTCCAGTCACTTGGGAACTCCTCTATTACACCCAGTCTGAGCACTACGTCAATTTCCGCCTTTATTACCTGCTGTCACGGGAACAAGCTAAAAAATCAGCTCCCATGGCTTCTAGCTCAGGATCGGGTCGGTCCTGAGCAGAGGCAGCTGAGCCAGATCGCTGCGCTGGCTCCGTAGCCTCCCCTCCAGACTCTTCACCAATCCCCCCCACCTGAAACTTCTTGGACTCCCTCCATTACCAGCCCTGTTTAGTTTTTCGGAGTTTAAATCTATGGCAATACCATGCCGGGTCACGAAAGGGGAAGACTCTCCAATTACTTCCTCTTTCTTAGCCAATAGGGAGGATGGGGGTGTCACAGCAGCCAACCAATCTTTGAACTGCTCTCAGTCCGCCCCAGAACTACAGGCACTGGCAATTGAGAACAGAAACCCAACTGTACTTGCGTCATCTGGTGGCCAATTTTCACATACATCTTGGGATAAGTGCACACATCTCCATGAATACATGTTATATGCACCTGTACCATTATTTGCTTATACCCAGGTGAGATTAAGCTCTCTTGTATTAGGAACTGACTACACCTTGAATCTAAGAGAGCCTGGGTTTGTGTATAACCACTGACACAGGAATAACAAAACCCATCTGCTGGAGTGACTGATGGAATGGAACAGTCTTACCTGGTCAGATGAGGTCACATCCCATAGCGGGGCAATCCTGGTCGATGTGGCTCACCTCCCAGCTTGTTCCACGCATCGGTGGACTGGTTTCTCACCATGAAGCTTCAGCAGGAGGTTGAAACACAGGAGCTGTCAAAGGGGCTCGACATTAGAGTGGCCGTGTGAGATCCCGGTCCAACACCGCAGCAGCCCGTGGGTGACCCAGTTCTCGGGCCGGGAGCTCCCGCTGCCACACTCCATCCAAAGACTATCCTGGCTACCCCTCCCCCAGTCCCTTCACCCTCCCTGAAGTTCTCTCTTCAACCTCTGGTGTTCCTGCCTGGTCTTGCCTCCTCAACCCCCCAAGTCCCACCTCTCAACCATGAGAGGGAAAGCCAACACACCTCCTCCCAACCTGTCTGTGTCATTGCCATGATTGACAGGCAGATCTTATAAGGCTGCTGCCCTCTTTCTGCAGAACCGTGTGCCAGACAGTCAGCACAGATTTCCCCTGTTACAGTCAGACACAGAGCATTGGGCATTGACACGCCGCACAGGCGCACAGATTTAATTACAACACAGGTGCTGCCACTAGGGTACCAGCAATGATAGCACTTGTGTCAGATTTAATAAAAGAAAACAAAGCTCAAAATAAAATTTCGAGGGGTGATAGAAGAGAGAGTGTGCCGATGTCACACTCCAGGTGAAATATTGCCACCCTGTCTGGACTAAATTTTATACATTGAAAATAAATATTTAGCTTTGCAGGACAAATGATATTTTAAGCATGCCTATTGTAAAAAAAATAGTAATACAAAATAAAGTACAAGGAGATATTTGTGTTTAAAACATAAAAAAAGAAATAGAATGATGGTTAACTGGTGTTGATATATTAATGTTAAATGTAATAGGCATTTTGAAATACAGAATTATCACAATCAAACAGCTGTGCTCCAAACCCTAAAGAGCAAAACAACTGCACACTCAATATTTCCAGCTAAAAAAAATCTTTATTGAGTCACAGTAAAAATCCCAACAGCAGGAACATGGATATGTTCTTGCAATATCACAACTGTAAAATATTAAAGCATATATTTATAGTCTTAACATGAACGACAACAACAAACAACAATATTTTTTGCCTTCTTAAAGAAGTCATTCCATGTCTCTCGTGTACAAAAAATTGAATAAAAGTGGTAGCATGATATTTACAGAAAAAAACAATGATGGAAGCACCGTCTTTGAAATATTACATTGCAAGATTTTCACAAATTATTTGTAACATGTACAAAGGAAAGGTTAACCACTCAGCTTCACATTTAAAATTGGTCTGAAATATCTAGGTGACATGGTTGCGAATATCAAATGAATATCAAACTTCAAACCAGCAACCACGCCATGTTGTTGATTTGTTTGCAACCAGCTTCGTGGTTGTTAAGCCCATTGTTAAGCAAATGATACATTGACTTTCCTTGCGTATTCAAATGGGGTTTGGGCAATGTTGGATTTCATTTTACTTACTATAACAATGATTCTAAAAGGTCTGGCAATAATCCTAAAAGGATGTTTCTAATACAGAATAATCTAAACATTTTGGCGATTTTATGTCTCTTAAATTCTCCGATGTCCTGGAAATCGCTAGATTTGTAGCTAGTTGCTTTTGACAAAAATTGTCATCGTCAGCCCTTAAAATCGCTAGATTTAGTGACAGATTTGCTAAGTTGGCAACACTGCATGGCAGTGCATTCACCTCGAGCTGTGGCGCAGACTCTTTTTGAGCTGATTGCCACCTCCCTGGGCACGCCCCCCAGCCAATCTGGACCTCTCAGCTGCACACATCCGCGCAAGAACCAGTGCCGGGTGAGCCTACATGCTCAATTGGTTGCTTAGCAACTTGTCTCCTGTTATGCATCACAGCTGCACACATCCATGCAAGAACCAGCGACAGGGTCCTCCTTGTTACACCCCATTCAAAGATATTTGTAAACAAAAACATCTGCCTGGGATTTAAAATGAAATGCGACTACTAAGGAAGTTTTAAATCAATAACTACATTTTAAACATTTGAATTTGAACATGATCTTGGATGACCTTGTTGAGGGCATTGGTTGATTTGACTTAAAGAAGATTAAGAACTCTGATTATTTTGACAAACTTTTTTTAATGGAGGTCAGAAAAAACTGCTTTAAAAGAAGCTGACACGTTCACACGGGACATTGCAAAGATATTATGCCTTCTCATGAAAACTGTTTAAGTTTTGTTCCTGCTCATGTCTCTTTACATCATCCCACAAGTCTGAAACAGACTAAAAATTACCTTTCCTCAGTCAATTTCCCACGGTTTTGCATGAGTGTGGTTCGCTTTGAGTTAAGTGTACTTTCACACAGCAAATCTGGGCAACCCAAGTTTCAACATCGTCCCCAGATGAGGGCTCAGTTAAAAACACTCCCCAATGTGATAAGGGTGTAAAAGGGTTTTAAACAGAAATGCAACTGACATGCAAGGCCTAATAATGGTTTCTTTCTTTTATTTGTATTATATTTGTATACATTGTACAGGGATATAATAAATATAGTAATGATATTCACTAACACCAAAAAAGAAACTCACACAACATTCAACCATGTATATTCTTATAACTGGCACACAACAAACTGAGGCTGTCTCACCGAAGGTGGATTTGATCAACATGCACCCTGTTAGGATAACCCACAGCAAGACCTGAATAAGCCATTGTACATCACAAAGAAATGACCCTGCATTGCACCACATACCTGTCTGTTATGACAGGATTTCCCATAAAAACACAGTGTTGTTGCAACACAGTGATATTCCCCAGTGCTGTAAAATACCTAAAACCCAGCTGTTGCTTATTTCAGTGGGGTATGAGTTAAATAAATTGACCTGTAAGTCTGTTTTTCAGTCAGGTCCTGGGAAAAGTTCCAAGGTCAAGTTTTGAATATGATGCAAATTAATCACATAAAAACAGAACCCAGATGGTAAAATAAGTACTTATTGGCAGTTACTAATCATTGCTAAAGACCATTCAGGTTTTAAACAACACAAGCTAGAGGTTAGTCTGATTTTGGCGTAAGTCAACTAAAGAACAGGATTCTACGCTGAGAACTTCTGCATGGTGGAGATGGGGAGGGGAGTGCATTGAAATTAAATTACAGGTTGTGCTGTGTTTACTGTGATCATTGTGGGCGTTTATAGGACGATTCAATCAGACAAGAAATGTGGTTGAAAAGTGGTTAAAGAATATCAGCAAATATTCTAACAACATACTGCCTGAGTTTCTTGTTCAAAAGAAAAACCATAAACTAGACTTATTGCATAATATAATTGAGAAGCTCTCTTTGAAGTGCATGTCTTTCCATATAATGTCTTGTAAAGAATTTACAGTTGTAATGAAGCACATTGTAAAGGGACTAAGAAAAAGGCTTTTGTAAAGGCTGGTTGGTTTCATGATTTAAACTGAGATGCCTGGCAGGATGGAAGTGTAACACCTCCCCTGGTACAGGAGTGTACAGAAACAGACAGGACACATGCCTTCAGTTCCAAAATAGCAGAATGTAGAGGGACTACACCACTTCAGTGCGAGAAGGCACAGAACAAATTATAGGATACCTTTAGGTTCTTTTTATTCAGAAAACAGATTAAATAACAGGAACATGGTCGCCAAGAAAATCACCTAAATACATTTTAAAAGATGTTTGTTTTTTGTAAAAATCCTAAAATAGCAACACATTGTTTACAAGGTACTTGGTTAAAACAATCATTCCATTCACCTCTAAATGGGTAGATAGCTTGTGAATGGTTAAACCAGGATCACATTAATAAGAAGCTTTATTTTGTAAAGTGCAAATATAACATCCTTGCTACCCAGTGATAGAGGGGATACATATTTTTACAGATAACAGTAACAGCATTAATAAAAACAAAATAATGTGGTCTAAAAGTCTAAACACACACACAAACACACAGAATGTCCGTACAGCGGAGAGAACACAGAGAGAGAGAGAGAGAGAGAGAGAGAGAGAGAGAGAGAGAAACCAGCATCACAATATAGCTTATTCTATTTCACGTCCTAAATTCCAGTCGACTACAGGCTCTCGAGCCGCTAATGTTCATGATTCAACACCGGCACACAATCAGCCCAGTTCTTAGTCGGGATGCTCCATTTACTGGTCCATTTCACTCCCTCTTACTCATTGTTCCAAACTCCAAATGTTGTGTTCCCACTCCTACACAGACAGACACAAACCCAAGGATGGCCATCCCATTTGTAAAACCATGGGCTTAATATTCAGGTGCGAAAATAGATCAATAATTCAATTAGTCGGTGCCCAATAAGGCAAATAAAGGGAAACAAGTGGAGAAGCCAACATAATGTGATGCAAACCAATAATCAAATCAATGATTAAAACTATAAAATTACAAGTGCAAAATAAAAGTGAACAGGGCCTTCTTGACCCTATTATAGAAGTATTGAGTTTCAGTGTAGGTGGCAATCATCTAAGAATGATAACTAGTTAACAGGTGGTTCAGTATGCTGTTGTTTGGATTTTTTTTTTTTTTACAGTTCTGTGGATTCAGTGAAAGAGAGCAGCTTTTCTGACACAGATAATTGAGACAAAATAGTGACTGTAATCTCCCTTTTTAAAGCAAAGATCTTTTTTTTTATCTCTTCAGAAAAGTGTATTTTAGCCATTGTCTGTTGCTCAGATTGCTTCATTGAACAGATTTCAAATATGTTGTTGATTTCTCTTTTGCTTCCTGATCAATAATGTGAAGATGTGTTTTATATCCTCTTAGTATTGTAACCATGGAGGTGGTTCAGGGAGCAGGAGGCATCCAGTACACAAGCACAACCCAATCTTTACCCGCTCAGACACTGCTCCTGTCAAGTCAACGACAAGTAAAAGCAGCAGCTTGTCTTTTTGGATCGCAGATTGACAGTGACTACCTTTTGGTAATGCATGTAAAGCAGATTATTAACAATGGTTGTGATGAAAAAGTGTGCTCTCACATCATACTTAGTAAGAATTAGTAGACACCAAGTGGTTTATTTTACTGGTAAACAGAACGTTACTGTGAGACTTTGCTTTAAAGGTTTATAGAACCCTACAATGTCTTTTTATTTTGTATTTATTCACATCTTTTAAATGTATTTTTAATACATAAATCATATTTCTGTATCTAAATAAAAGCTCTCTTCAACAATATACCTGCTTTTCTCTATTTCCACAATATTCATTGAATCAATCACTATATGTAGATACAATGCAAGTAACGCATATGGTATTAACACTACAAGATACTCTATAACCCATAAAATATTAAATAAATAATTGATAAAAATAATGAAATGCCTTTTTGGTAGGCTTCCAATACGTGTACTGTATTCTTGTATCAGTGGAAATTATGTGGAGAGAGGCATGACATGCTAAAAATAAACCACTAGGGTCAAAAGTTAACTTCTATGATCTTTACAGGAGTGAAACAGTTGCTGTTCTATACACTATCACTGATGAAACTCGTCTGTCGTGTTTCTTTGCAGTACTCAAAAAACAATGACATTTAGTTCCCTTTTTAATGATTTTTTTAAATTACTCAGCCGTTCCCTTTCAATTTGAAGACGACCAACAATCAATACTTTTGGGATATGTCTGCCAAAGGTGAGGTATTTACTGAGCATTTTATGTCAGAGCTGCCGATAGGCCCCTCCATAGAGTGACGTCCTCGGTCCTGCCTACCGAGGGAATAAGTAGTCACTCCGTGGAGCTCACTTTCTCTTTTGCTTCTCACTCAGCTTGGTAAAGGCAGGTATAACTAACCTGTTCAGTTGCTGTGATTGAGTCTGTGTGAAAGAGCTCTCACAACACGTTTTCTGGAGTTCCCCTGAAATTTTATTGCTGGAAGTCGGCTCGCCACTTCTGTGGAATCAGAAACTCAGCTTCTGTGAACTTAGCTATAAATGCTGTGCAACTGAGCTGCGTTTAATCATTTTCTTTTCAACAACACTCATTGTATTGCAATTGTAGCCTGCTTTCTAACCTTACAGTGCTTGCTGCTTTGTGTTTTTTCCTCTGCTACGTGCAGCTAAAAATAAATAAAAAAAGAGACGCAAGGTTCCTCCACCGGGCCCCGCCTCTGCGATGCCCCGCTGTTGAGCTGACTCCACTGGATTGTCTCTGCCCGCCCTCTCAGTGCACTCAGCCAAAAATCTTACAGCAACTCACCTTGTGCAGTGACTGTTATAGCCTCACAGCTTTCCTGATGTGTGTGTGTGTGTGTTTTTTCTTGTACTGTTTTGCAGTTTCAACAATAACAAAAAAAAGAGATGGGTCAGCCTCAGCAGCCTGAGGGCCCCTGAAGGCTTGCGGCTAAGGTGCTCTTGCACTTGGGTGATCGCCACCATGCACACTGGTTAGGCACACCGTCACATTCACCAGTCTGTCCAACTTGGCGAAGAAGGGGCAGTGGCCCACACGGCAATAGTGACAGAGCATCTGTCGAGGCTGGTTCTCACCTTCAGCGATGCCAAAAGCCAATTAATTCCGGTGCAAAGTATGGTTTACCTGGGACTCTGGCTGGACTTTCTTACAATATGAGAGAGTGGCTGCCATTCAAAATTTCCTATCCCTGTTTTAAACAGGGGGCGATAGTACCTTTAGTGTTGTGTCAGAAGTTACTGGGTCTGATGGCCGTGGTTTCATCAGCCCTCCAGCTGGGGTTACTCCATATGTGCCCTCTTCATGCGTGGCTCAATGCCTTCTGGCTACACCCTAAACTCGACAGATACCGTTGGCTGACCGTGTCTTGCGTATACTGGGAAGCCCTGAACTGGTGGAGACGAGCCTCTCACAAACACGAAAGTGTAAGGATGTGGGTAATCCACAGCCTTCAGGTAGTGATGACAACTCAGGTTGGGGTGCAGTCTGGGGGTCTGTGGGTCTGTGGGTCCTGGACGTGCTGTTGGACATCCCTGCATATAAATGCGCTGGAGTTGCAAGAAATCCAACCTATTCCCACCAGTACCATTGCTTCTGGCCTTCCTAGAGAAAATCCGGAGAGAAAAGGTAATAGTTCCACTGGTGGCTCCCAGATGGCCTGACCTGTGGCAGGCATATTCCAAAAGCATTGGTTGCTGGTCATCTTCTCTCATCCCATGGATATGTATTCATAATTATACAGCATACAATATCCTGTCAGAATAACTCACCACCTTTATTAATGTCACACTAAATGTTTGAGGAGATCAACCTTAGTCATTTGTTGACTGTAGGTTTTTTAATTTTTTTTTTTACTTTGTATTATTTTGATCATTTGAATTATTTTGCTTTTCTTGTTTTGGTAATGGTAATACTATGCACTATACATGTCTTCAAACATTTCCTCAGTACACAGACCTCACTCATAGGCCCTCACCTTTTGTGGGATAAATCCACCCACGTACATTTAGGATGTCCTCCAGCAAGTATTTCAAACTGTAACCTGGTTCACAGACAAGGAGCTGTATCTTGAGCACTCTCCCTTTAACCAAGGCTATAAAAAAGACTCATTTTTGTAAAGCCCAGATGTGATAAAATGAATGTGACCTGAGAGAAAACAAAGTTGAGCTGCACTTGCCCAGGACCAGCAGAGAAGCTTTATTTAATTTGACCCAGGAAGTGCAACACCCTACAAGCATGACCTTAACCTAGGGTAGTACCAGATATCATGCATAAGACATGATACATATTCGTGTCAGGATGTGCTGGAATAGAAAATTCATGGAATTATTTTGCTAGCAGCAATTACTTCAGTAATTGATTTCCACTACAAATCCAAATATATATGGCATTTTATATTCTAACTTGAACTTGATAGATGACAACTGCATGATTATGTTTGGGGATTGAATGAAGAAAAGTATGGGCAACAGCAAACAGAATTAGCATATGACAGAATAAATATAAAACACGTATTTTAAAAAAAAAAAATTTCAGACACCGTCCATAGCATACATTAGAAACATTTAAGCATTTACGTGCCTATAGAAAATATACCCCCTTGAACTTTTTTCACATTTTGTTGTGTCAGTGCCTCAGAGTTTCATGCATTTAAATGAAAATTTTTCCATGTATCTACACACTATACTCCACACTGTTAAGGGGAAAAAAGTTTTTATTGCGAAAAAAATTATATATTAAAAATACAAAATTGAAAGATCATAATTGGATAAGTCTCCACCCCTGAGTTAATACTTGGTGGAAGCACCTTTGGGAGCAATTACAGCTGTGAGTCTGTTGGGATAGGTCTCTACCAATTTTGCACACCTAGATTTGACAATATTTGACCATTCTTCTTTACAAAACTGTTCAAGCTCTGTCAAGTTCCTTGGAGACCGCTGATGGACAGCAATCTTCAAGTCATGCCACACATTTTCGATTGGATTTAGGTCAGGGCTCTGACTGGGCCACTCAAGGACATTTACCTTTTTGTTCCTTAGCCACTCCAGTGTAGCTTTGGCTGTGTGCTTTGGGTCATTGTTATGCTGAAAGGTGAACTTCCGTCCCAGTTTCAGCTTTCTTGCAGAGGGCTGCAGGTTTTCCTCAAGGACTTCTCTGTACTTTGCTCCATTAATTTTCCCTTCTATCCTGACAAGTGCCTCAGTCCCTGCCTATGAGAAACATTTCCATAATATGATGCTGCCACCACCACGCTTCACAGTAGGGATGGTGTTCTTTCGGTGATGCGCTGTGTCGAGTTTGCGCCAAACATAATGCTTTGTATTTAGGCCAAAAAGTTCCATTTTAGTTTTATCAGACCACAAAACTTTTTGCCACATGGTTACAGAATCTCCTGAGTGTTTTTTTGGTACACTTCAAATGGGATTCAAGGTGGACTTTCTTGAGTAATGGCTTCCTTCTTGCCACCCTACCATACAGGCCAGATTTGTGGAATACTTGGGATATTGTTGTCACATGCACACTTTGACCAGTCTTGGCCATAAAAGCCTGTAGCTCTTGCAAAGTTGCCATTGGCCTCTTGGTAGCCTCTCTGATCAGTCTCCTTCTTGTTCAGTCATCCAGTTTGGAGGGAGGGCCTGATTTAGGCAGGGTCTTGGTGGTGCCATACACCTTCCACTTCTTAATAATCGTCTTGACTGTGCTCCAAGGGATATTCAAGGCCTTTGATGTTTTTTTTATACCCATCCCCTGATCTATGCCTTTTAACACCTTTGTCCCAGAGTTCTTTTGAAAGCTCCTTGGTGCTCATGGTTGAGTCTTTGCTTTGTAATAGACTACCCAGCAGAGGGAACCTACAGCAACTGCTAAATTTATCCTGAAATCATGTGAATCACTACAATTTAGCACAGGTGGAGGCCACTTGTTGTGTGATTTTGAAGATGATTGGTTATACCTGAGATAATTTAAAATTGCTATTACAAGGGGGATGGACATTTATCCAATCAAGCTATTTCAGTTTTTATTTTTAATTAATATTCCACAAATTTCTAGAATATTTTTTTCACTTGGAAGTTGTGGGGTAGGACGTGTAGATAAATGAAAAAGAAAATCTATTTTAATGCGTTTTAATTCCAGGCTATAAGGCAACAAAAGGTAAAAAATTTAAAAGGGGGTGTAGACTTTCTATAGGCACTGTATGTATAAAAACCAACCATTGGAACAACCATATGCACAGTACACATTGTATATAAAATAAATGTATATCTTTTAAGGAGAGAGATTAAATATAAAGATGCAGCAGGAGAAGATTAATTTACCAGGACAAAAAGCATAGCTTTTTTTTTTTTTTTTTTTTTTTACCACAAACTAATGATATATTTTTCTTAACACGGGAAGAAATGTTCTTAACAAAGCAGGTGTGATGCCAGTGCCTGCATAAACACGCAGAGAAGACTGACCTCTGCTTTGAGTCTTTTTGTCTGGTTTGCCTTTATTTATCTTGCCAGACTATTGGACCTTTAAACCCGCTTTACTAATTAAACCGAGATAAGACAGAAGTCATATTAATAGGTGCTCAGAAACAGATAGTTGACAAAAATAGATTTGGGTAACCTGACTTCAAATTTGAAATCCAAGGTGAGAAACATGGGGGTTATATTTATTTCTGAGCTAAGCTTTGAATCTCATATTAAACAAATTACTAAAGTGTCTTTATCATCTGAGAAATATTGCTAAAATTAGATCATTACTTTCCTTGCCTGATGCCGAGAAAGTAGTTCATGTCTTTATTTCATCTAGATTGGACTAATGCAGTGCTGTTTTCTGGTCTTACAAGTCATGCTCTGTCATGTGTACAGCTTGTGCAGAATGCAGCTGCTAGGGTTCTAACTAAAACAAAGAAAAGGGCACATATTACTCCTGTGTTTGCATCACTGTACTGGCTTCCAGTTCGTTATAGGATTGATTTTAAAATTCTATTGCTATCATTTAAAACACATAATGACCAGGCACTGGACTATTTAATTGAGATGTTAATTCCATATCAGCCTGTGTGTACATTGAGGTCAGCTGACAGTGACTTACTTGTATTCTGAGGGTAAAGCGTTAAAGGAGAGGTTGCTTTCTGTTATAATGCTCCCAGACTGTGGAGATGCACCCTCAATGACAATTTCTAAAACAAGACACATTTTTACAACACAGCCTTTTAAAATTGAATTTACTTTTAATGTGTTTTGTTTCTGCTGCCTGTAATCGTTAAAATTAATGTTTTCTTTTAGCTTGTATTACATTTTTTTTGTATCACTTTTGTACTAATTCTTATTAAAATTCTCTCCTTTTAGTATACATGTTTAATTTCTCTATATTTTAAATGCATTTTCTTTGTAAAGAGCTTAGAGCTGATTTTAGCATGAAAGGCACTATATAAATAAAGATTATTTATATTAAATAAAATAGATTATAATTTTAATTCAATTAAATATATTATATTAAAGGTGAACCTGTAAGCCAAATAGGCAAGCCCATTTTTTCTGCTATAAATATTGTGAATCTGTAAATGTTAAATATCTGCTGTAGAATTAATAAAAAGGAAAAACACAATGAAAGATTGCTTGGTTTGTCGTTGTTAATAATGTGTATTTCACAGTGTAATTGCTGTATGGAATACTTCACCCTTATGTCTTTGGTAGCCTGGGCGTGTTGTTGCACATTATATGCTGTATCTGTAGTCTGTGAAGTATGAATTGTAGGCATGCTTTAAGCATCAGAGGTCCTAAGAACTGATAAAAAATAATAAACCGACATCTTGCTGCAATAGATACAATGGTTCTCACAGATAGAAACTTCTCTGAGATTTGTAAAATGAGCTAATAATTGATTGATAGCACCAATATTGCCGTTTTATTCCCTAAGCTGGGAATGAAAGTAATCCCAGTCTTAAAATGTTTATGATTCATTCATTATCTGAAGTAGCAGCATACACTTTTCAGAAGTAATATTCTAAATTTGTCCCCAAGATTAAATATGACAAAGAATGCATTTGCTATAAATCAAACTCAGCACCAATGAAGTAATGATCCAGACAATGCTTGCATTTTACAGTTTTCCAGTAAGGTGCAGTTCAAGCATGTATCAGGAAACTTATTATTTAGATATTATTTCTTATGATAAATGGAAAGCTTACAAAATCAAGCTGCTAAGGGAATATACAATACAAACATTTACTATATACGACACCTTATTTAGTTAAAATGTTGCTGAAAAGATAGATCATTGAAGTCACTGAAGTTTCTTGTTAAGTTTACAATTTAGGTTCTGGAGGGGGAGCAAACCCCCACACATGTATCACTTCATCTAATTGAATCATGTCATCTAACTGAATCCAAATAGAATAATTACCGCTAACATAAATAACCTGTTTACTCACCCTTTGTTCTTTCACAAACCACTACCCACCCAGAAATCCTACTTTTAATTCTCAGTACAGTTCTATGGGGGTCTCCTGCCTCGTCCAATGGCCAGGTAGGGGATTGTTGATTCAAGTAGGTGTTATGCCAAATTGTTTGTTCTATGTACATTTGCTTCGCTTTCCTCATCAATAAAGTTTGGTTTATCTAACCATTGTGTCGTGGGGTTTGTCCTGAACTGCTGAGTCTCCTGATTATGAATACATTCCATTGCTGTGCTCTTCAATGGTAATGCTATGACACTATGATGGAAATAGAAGAAGGACTGCTTACACAATGCTCTTGCAAAATATCACGCTACGTCACTTACTTCAGGAGAAACAACCAATACTGCAAACGTTCAAGAGATAACATACTGTATGCAGTGACTGTATTTACCAGCCATCCTGTGAAAACACTATACCAGGCAATGTCATCATGTTATATATACCAGTGATATGATCACATACGGCCTAAATTGGTTGCTGAAATACTATCAACATGCATGGCATACATGGTTTTATTGCTTTTTTCATCCAGTTCACACTGATCCACAGAGTTTCAGTTTAAATGGTCTTGAATGCTCAAATTAACACACACGAGCCAAAATAATGGTTCAAACAAAACAATACAGAGACAAACACTACAGTTTAGGGTGGCATTCACCTTCACATTCACCTTCACTAACAGGGCACAAACTGACCCTAAAGTCCCCCACCAAACAAAGGCTTTCTCCTTGATTTTATACCTTGTGGCTTGGTCATGATTTATGATCAATTATTCACAGTGGCAAACTTGCCAGTTGTGATAACTGGCCCAAAAAAAAAAAAAAAAAAAATCAACTGAAAGCAGATCTTGATAAGGATGGGAAATGGGAAATGACAACTTATGTAATCTACCAAGGGAATGCAAAAATTGTCTGCAATTTAGCCTGCAGACCTGTTGTCTGGTTTAATGGTTCGATGTGTGCGGTTATGAAGTTTCCTGTTCAAGGAAATACTTTGAAAGTTTTAGGAAGATTATTACAATGCACCACAGTAAAGAACTTTCAGTGACTTGTTGGTTTTTTACATACACTACTGTATATCAAAAAGAACTACTTGTAGTACAAACAATATTGCATTTGTGGTTATTTCCTATCAATATTTTGCAGGTGATGCCCATAGCCTCCTTCTGTTGCAGTTAGCAGTAGCAGCATGGCTATTAATTCACAATTCAAAACTTGTGGCAAGAGGGCTATTTATCATTTGTAATTTTCCTTTTTGTTGGGGCACTGTGGAAGGGTATGGCTATTCACTGACACGAGAGACAGAAAGATGTAATTGGAAACACCACATAGGTGCCCAGTTTTATTGTAATCCCTTTTTAATTTTCACTTTAGCCCACAGAGGGCGCTGTTGTCTGTGGCTTGAGTACCGGCGACGGTAAACAAGACCACGGTTATACCAGTCCAGGTACACAGTCCAATGCAGGTGCACTTGCAGGTGCTCTGGAAATAATAATCACAAAGGACAAAAGGCAACAGAAAAAGGGAAAATAAAACACAGTAATAAAACTACAAAACAAAGGTGCTGCACTCTACAGCGTGTACCCTGACCGTCGCTACTAGTACGGCCCGGGTCTCTGTCCTACGCTCATGCGTTCCCTCACTACCCTAAACAATAATCGGGATCTGCCCAAGGTTTTTCCCCCACTGCAAAAAATAATCTTTTCTTTCTTTTTCTCATTTTGTTGGGGTTTTCTCCAGCCGTGCTTGGTCCATTCTTGGCGCTTCCACTGGATCGTATTTGTCTAGAGGGGTAACCTGAGGGAACACAGAAAAAATCTTTATAGGGTCAGCAATCCCCAAGGCCTGCCTCTCAGCCGCTCAGAGAGAGGGAAAGCCACACACCCTTTCCCTACCTCTCCGTGTCACTGCCCTGCTTCAAAGGTAGATCTATGAGACTATTGCCCCCTACCCTGCAGTACCATGCATGCGCCAAACAGTCAATACAGGTCTCCCCTGCTACAAGCACTAATACCTAAAAATACAATACAAATGGAAACAGTTTTGGCAATAAATTGCAATCTGCAGCATTTTTTGTGAAAGGGAAATCAAACTTAATTTTACATAACTTATAATAAACATGAGGTACAGTATTACACATTTTAATCCTCTATCCAGTCTTTTGAGTTGACTGTAGCTAGATTTGTTATTCCTTATTATTATTCCTAAAAATTGGTGCAAATTATTCTTTGGAATAAACAAGTTCAGACATGATTTGACCTATTGTAACTTGTTTTTAAATACATTTTTACACCCCTCATAAATACTATCTATATAGGTTTCTTTTAGGCTCCTTCATAGTCTTACAAATCCCACCATAATTTGAAACGTGAATCAGAAGTCATTGCTGATCATCTTACATGTTAGATAATCTTCATAACACAAATGCATACATCATTTAATGGATTCTAAACCACTGTCACTGTAAGAACACAAACAAATCACTGATAAAAAAATAAATTGATATCAAGGTGTCACCTATGGGAATTTGATGTCTAAACACTGTAGAAACTGCACTAGGAAACAACATACATTTTCTTCTTAAAAATACTGCCTAATATGAAAAAGCATGTCTGTTTCAGTCTAAATTCTCACATCTGAAGCCACATCAATGGAATAAAAAACAAAAAAAACTATTGGATAGAGACTGAGGTATTGTACATTCAAATGACATGCATCGCAAAGATATACCACCAAATATGAAGACATTTTAAATGCTGCTTTTCATGAAGAAATAACCATTGTTTCAGAACAAAAAATATTGTTAAGAGTTCTTGTGTTGAATAGTTTTTCATATTCAACACTGCTGAATGTTTTTTTAAATTTTTTTTTTTTTTTTTTTTACAAGATCTAATTTTAGAATCTATTAAAAATGCATTCAGATGCAACGACAGAAAGAATGGGGGAGTCTGGCTGTTCCTAATATGTCGGAGTTGCTAAGCAGATGTGGAGTTCGATCTAATTAAAGTAATTTGTGGTACTGAGGTGTGTAATTTAGGTTTAAACATACTTTCTTTTGCGTGCATTGTATTCGGTAAATGAAAAGAATACTCCATTCAGGGGCTCATCTGTTAGTCTGGCACCATCATTTATGAAATAGCTATAGTACTCCATGAACGTTTTAGAGCATCTGCTAGTTATTATCAGGTCACTTTAACCTTACCTTTTTCCAATATCAACTGCTATAAGGTTTTGTTTGGAGCGCCACAAAAAAAAAAAAAAAGTAAATGCAGGCACTCCCATGTCTTGATTTTGAAACAGTCACAGCACAAAAAGTAGGTGCATTCATGGGTGCAACAATTTCATGTAAATAATTCAAAATAAAATAACACTAGGGCCTACTCTTAAATTCCATGGTTTGAAAATGTCCTTACAGTTTTTATCAAATAAGACAATTTTGACACAGTATAGTATTCTGAAAAGAAAAAGAATGTGTTCTAAGTTGACTGGGTCAGAAATACTGTATGCCAAATTCGTCTCTGTTTATTAGCCTGAGTTAGTTTAAAAAAAAAAAAAATTCTACTTTGAAATAATCAAAAACATGTATTTAAACATGAATTAGAAAAATAATAAATTACATTTTTATTTTAGAGTACTTAATCTAACATTTGACCATATGGTCATGCTAGGCAAATATGTAATGAAATGATCAGATGATCATTTTCCATAGCTCTCTGCTGAATGTGGAATGGAGTGAAGCAATCATGGCACAGCCCAACTCTGCATTTGCTGCACTCTGTATGCCCACACACTTCTCTTTTTTTCAGTGGGTGGGACAAGGTGTTCCTGCCTGTCAAATTGAATCCATGAGTGGGCCCATCTCCTTGAGTCATAAGATATTCAGAATACAAGTGATGAGTTCTGAAACGATCTTCAAAATATATATTTCCTCAGTAATCGAAATTGCATTTTAAGTGGTCACTAGTGTAGGTATACTGTAGCTGAATAGTCCATAGTCCAAGGTGAAATCTTGTCTAAGTTGCAAACTGCTTCTATGGCTGGCCAGGAAATCCTCATCAAAAACTGAGTGTACACACAGCCTAAAATACCAGTTTGTGAACCTCAATCCACAAATGCAACAGTGAGGATGAATTGTGTGTAACAGACAGTAACTTCACTGCAGTTGTAAGTTGAAGTGATGCAGCCTTTGAAGACTTGCTCTTTATAATTTACCAGAATTTTAGGGTTACATTTTACCAAAAAGTACAAAAAGGTTGAGAAGAGTGTTAGAGCTACATTATATAGGGCATGTTTAAAGCTTCATTATATCATTAGAATAATCTACAGTGCTACAAGGAATCCAGTGTGGAATTATCTTTTCCCTTGAATTGAATGAAAGAAAAAACTAACAAACTATCAAAAATAAAAGGAAAGTAAAACAAAAAAGAAAAAAACAGGTACTGTAATAACTGCATTTATTTTCTTTTTATGGTACCCTTCACAATTAGTTTTATAAAACAATCAAGGCTAATGATTCATTTCTTTAAAGTGTATTATTAACAGGTAATTAATAGTAGTACCTCTTAAATCAATGGCCTGAAATACCTTTAAACTGTCTACATTAATGTAAAAACAGATTTGTTTTTAAAAACAATTGCCATTTACAGTAAATTGCACAGCCTTGGTTAATATGGCAATACCTCCCTTGTGTTAACTTTTTTTTTTACTGCTAATGTGACATTGAATACTGTATACATGCTTATGAATTTGTAATACAAAAGATTCATATTATATATGTGTAATAGCACAAATAACGAAAGATATTGGAACAGATCACAGAAAACAAACTATATAAATTATAAACAAGAGATGCAAAAAGTTACAGAAATATGTATTTCAGTGTACTTGCTTCATGGTTTGTTCAGACCATGTTTGTTGTCCTTTATTTCTTTTTTAGTTACTGACCATTTTGTTTTGGCTTACTCACTTGAAACAGAAAATAATGCACATTTTTAGCTCATGTTGGGCTTCATCACCATTTATCACCATTCATCACTCTGCCCGGTACACTCAGAGCCAACTGTTTTATCCACTCCAAGCGCTTCACATTGATCTTACTGGAACTGCTCTATATATATATATATATATATATATATATACACACACACACACACACACACTACCGTTCAAAAGTTTGGGGTCACTTAGAAATGTCCTTGTTTTCGAAAGGAAAGCAATTTTTTTGTCCATTAAAATAACATCAAATTGATCAGAAATACAGTGTAGACATTGTTAATGTTATAAATTACTATTGTAGCTGGAAATGGCTGATTTGTAATGGAATATCTACATAGGCGTACAGAGGCCCATTATCAGCAACCATCAGTCCTGTGTTCCAATGGCACATTGTGTTTGCTAATCCAAGTTTATCATTTTAAAAGGCTAATTGATCATTAGAAAACCCTTTTGCAATTATGTTAGCACAGCTGAAAACTGTTGTGCTGATTAAAGAAGCAATAAAACTGACCTTCTTCACACTAGTTGAGTATCTGGAGCATCAGCAATTATGGGTTCAATTACAGGCTCAAAATGGCCAGAAACAAAGAACTTTCTTCTGAAACTCATCAGTCTATTCTTGTTCTGAGAAATGAGGGCTATTCCATGCGAGAAATTGCCAAGAAACTGAAGATCTTGTACAATGCTGTGTACTACTCCCTTCACAGAACAGCACAAACTGGCTCTAACCAGAATAGAAAGAGGAGTGGGATGCCCCAGTGCACAACTGAGCAGGAGGACAAATACATTAGAGTGTCTAGTTTGAGAAACAGACGCCTCACAGGTCCTCAACTGGCAGCTTCATTAAATAGTACCAGCAAAACACCAGTCTCAACGTCAACAGTGAAGAGGCGACTCCGGGATGCTGGCCTTCTAGGCAGAGTTGCAAAGAAAAAGCCATATCTCAGACTGGCCAATAAAAAGAAAAGATTAAGATGGGCAAAAGAACACAGACACTGGACAGAGGAAGATTGGAAAAAAGTGTTATGGACAGACGAACCTTTGAGGTGTTAGGATCACAAAGAAGAACATTCGTGAGACGCAGACCAAATGAAAAGATGCTGGAGGAGTGGTTGACGCCATCTGTCAAGCATGGTGGAGGCAATGGAATGGTCTGGGGGTGCTTTGGTGGTGGTAAAGTGGGAGATTTGTACAGGGTAAAAGGGATCTTGAAGAAGGAAAGCTATCACTCCATTTTGCAACGCCATGCCATACCCTGTGGACGGCGCTTGATTGGAGCCAATTTCCTCCTACAACAGGACAATGACCCAAAGCACAGCTACAAACTATGCAAGAACTATTTAGGGAAGAAGCAGTCAGCTGGTATTCTGTGTATAATGGAGTGGCCAGCACAGTCACCAGATCTCAACCCTATTGAGCTGATTTGGGAGCAGCTTGACCGTGTGGTACGTAAGAAGTGCCCATCAAGCCAATCCAACTTGTGGGAGGTGCTTCAGGAAGCATGGGGTGAAATCTTTTCAGATTACCTCAACAAATTGACAACTAGAATGCCAAAGGTCTGCAAGGCTGTAATTGCTGCAAATGGAGGATTCTTTGATGAAAGCAAAGTTTGAAGGACACATTTATTATTTCAATTAAAAATCATTATTTCTAACCATGTCAATGACTATATTTCCTATTCTTTTTGCTATATTTCCTATTCAAACTCATTTCATGCATGTTTTCATGGAAAACAAGGAAATTTCTAAGTGACCCCAAACTTTTGAATGGTACTGTTCATATATATATATATATATATATATATATATATATATATATATATATATATATATATATATATATATATATATATATGTTCAGAATTCACACTTCTTTATTGCTCTGAAAACATTTTTAAACTCCCCTCTGTGAACTTAAGGAGTCTCTACAAAATTTTGAGAACAGTTCACCAAAAACAAACACGTGACCCGTGACGATTATACCAGGTCTGTTTTGCAAAATTATTAGTTCTTTTAGGATGGTCTGAGTAATTAAACATTATATTTTAATTTAAAGTTTTAACGAATCGGAACAGTAGTAGTGCTCTTTTGTTTTACTAAATGCTTTAAAAAATGGATTGGTTGGTTGCGCAGACCACCATAAATCCCAAGTAATAAAAAATCTGGGCGATCCAGTGCCTTTACAGGTTTAATAGCATTAGTACTTCAATACAGTATTACATGCTTAACCTTTAGGCTAGCCATGTAGAAAGCTAGAGCACCCACAGCTATGTTCTAAAACATTCAATATCAATCATCAATCAATCTTTATTTTATATAGCGCCTTTTATAGTGGACCTCATCACAAAGCACTTTACAAAATAGTGAGGAATAATGCTTAATACAGTGAAATACAGGGCATTGTACATCAAATACAACATTAAATAAACAATGCAAATACATTATGCATAGGCATAATACATTAAATAAAAGGCTAGGATGTGAATTCTAAACATTGTGGATGGTTTGTGTCAATCAGAATCATGCAAATAAGATGGAGTGAAAAACCTGAAATAGCAATTTAGCTAATAAGATACCAGGCTTAGAGAGCATTAAAAGCAAGAGGGAAAAAGTGGGTCTGGAGAGTTGATTTGAAGTGAGTGATTGTGGGAGCTGCATGCACTAAATCTGGGAGAGAGTTTCACTAATTTGGTTTGTAAGCTGGGCAACTGTGTCGATGATCTGAGTAAGGGTGGTGTTGTAGAAGAACCCGCAACATCAACGAAGACAGGAGAGTAACAGTCAGAGGGGAAGAAGAGACACATTCCGATTATATTTTAGGATTTAGCAGATTTTTGGGACAATACGTTTTTAGCTTCCAAGAACCCAGCTCACCAATTAATACACTTTAAACTTATCCATAAAGCATATGCTACTCCATACATCCTTTTTATAATGAAAATGTCCCCTAGTCTGCTCTGTGCAGTTTGTCAGGCTGGTGCAGAGGGCACATACCTACACATGTTTTGGGAATGTCCGATTGTGGCTGCATTCTGGGACAGTCTAGCTCAAACTATTACTGAGCTGATGGAGGTTCGGAGCATAAAAAATGTGGTTGTATTTCTATTGAATGATGACTCCTCCCTGGGCCTTTCTCTACACCAGAGTAGGATACTTCTGGCAGGGTTAACTGCAGCCAAGAAATCCATTTTACAGCTTTGGATAGACCCTATTCCTCCTATGATTGCTACCTGGCTCTCGGACTTTAGAAGCATTATTTTTTTAGAATGCTCCACAGCCAGGAATAATAAGACACGTGTGACAACTATACAGGCATGGAGTGCAACTGCTGGCGATTTGGCTGCGAGGATGTTTAAATGACATGGGCTTCCTTTCCATTACCTTCATAATAGCTTCTATTTTTGGTATGTAATTTTATTTTTAGATAACAATATTGTAGTAACTTTTTCATAGTTACTTTATTCTTATTTTAATGTGCAAGCATTGGCAATGTTGTAAATAGTTTATTTAATTTTTTTTTTGTATGGTTTGTTTCTGTTATTACAAATAAAAAAACAATTGATCACAACCCCAACCCCCCCCCCCCCCCCCCCCCGGAAATTAATGGTGAAAATAGGGTTGGGCAATCATTAAAACCGAGGCATTGACTTGGTAGAATCCGATATATATATATATATATATATAGACACACACACACACACACATATATATAATACTATGTATTACTAAAAAAAGTTATTTCACATTTCCCAAGATGGCTGACTTGAGAACTTCCTGTCGTGCAATTGCATTGTGTATATAAGTGAGAAGGTTGGGAAAGTGCTGTCCCAGTGCACCATCTGGCCTACTTCAAAGCTGTTTAGGACACAGTCTGCAATTTACTAATTTCTTCAGCAGAATGTTTATTTATTTATTTTTTACATGGGAAAAGGTTTCATGTGATAGAAAACAAATAACCTCAAGTAACCTCAAACATGCCCAATGCCTCTGTTGAAAACTTGATTTAGTTTGGACTATGCTTTCAGCTTTCATTCTCCACTTTAAAGTAACCCAGGATAGATTTTGGAATATTTTAAAAGTCCAAAGAGTGCACAGCTTTCACATCCACATATCCAAAGCTGCTTTACAAGGGCTCAGAATAATGCCAAGTAGAGATGTGGACTTGGGGCTCCCCAAACTTGATGTGTGAAAAGTGATCCCGCAGAGAACAATTGCCAGGAAAATCCAGAAAGAGAAGTAAATATAAAGCAAAATCATTTCCAATTGTAATGTGATTTGTAAGGCATGCATGACACACTAAAAAGGCTGGCTAATTATAACACTTTAATAGTTCTTTCCAGGATCGATTGTGTGTCACAAGGTTGAACCAGCTTCACTTGCCTTGATGACCTGGAAGGGAATGAAGCTGTAACACTTTAAAGTCTGTGGGTCAGAATAATAAAATGTATTGAGCATCTTACCAAGGTTTTAGTGGTCAATAACATTCCAATATATTGCAGATCTACTCAGTGCAATGTTGCTCCACAGTGTTTGGAATTCTGATGACACGTTAATTTGCCATGCTTCTAGAACTCTATGAATGCTCCTTACTAGGAACAGCACCCAATTTTTAGAAGATTAAGATTCCCTTAGCTGATCCTTCACATCCCTTTACTTACTTATACCCTAGGCCAGGGGCTTCCAACCTTTCTTTTGAAACTGTACCCCTTCTGTCGGGAGGGTTCAGCCTTTACAATTTCCGATCTCACTGAATGGTACCACAGTTGCAATGAAAGGCAAAATAATGTGATTAACACATTGCTCTCCCCCCCGTCCCCCTCCCCGTTTATTTAATATATAACTTTTTCAAAACAGTCTGAGACTTACAAATTGCTGAGACAGAAAACCAAACAGTAGGCTTTACTCTTAAAACTTAATTACATGTCTTTGGATGCAAATAATTAAAAGGCAGTATTTAGGAATCTTTGGAAACATTCGTATCTGCTTTCTATTGGGCAAAGTCATTACAAATAATACAAAATAGACTACACTGTAATTGTTTATCATGTTACTATTTACTTCTCACATCAGCATAATTATGAGTGCCATTTAAAGTGTTTACAGTATCAAAAACATTAACCTCAAGATAAAACTATAATAAATTACTAACAATAATTCACTTTTTTTGTATTAAAGCCAGAAATAAAATGATCCAAAGGGGCTCTATATCTCTGTCACTTTGCATTTTCTGACTCTTGTGTTTTCCTTCATTTTTCTTTTGCAAGTAAGAAATGTATCAAACACTGAAAACATATTCAACAAGCCGTTATTGCTGTTAATAAAATGCAGCTGCAGTAATAAACAAAACCTGTCAAATATGAGTATTGTGATGACTATTTATATTTAACAGAGCATTTATACTTCTAAAATGCAGAAACACTGTGCTTCACTGATACGACAAGTTGAAAACAGCAAAGATCATGAGCAGCACAGAGCGCTCTCCAGGCACAATTGCCTGCTTCACCTATACAGTGCCTACAGAAAGTCTACACCCCTTTTCAAATTTTTCACCTTTTGTTGCCTTATCGCCTGGAATTAAAAGTTTTTTTTTTCATTTATCTATACATCCTACCCCACTACTTCCAAGTGAAAAAATATTCTAGAAAGTTAAAATTAATTAAAAATAAAAACTGAAATAGCTTGGTTGGATAAGTGTCCACCCTCCTTGTAATAGCAATCCTAAATTAGCTCAGGTGTAACCAATCGTCTTCAAAATCACACACCAAGTTAAGTGGCCTCCACCTGTGTTAAATTGTAGTGACTCACATGATTTCAGGATAAATTTAGCAGTTCTTGTAGGTTCCCTCTACTGGCTAGTGCATTTCAAAGCAAAGACTCAACCATGAACACCAAGGTGCTTTCAAAAGAACTCTGGGACAAAGTTGTTGAAAGGCACAGATCAGGGGATGGGTATAAAAAAAAATGTTAAAGGCCTTGAATATCCCTTGGAGCACAGTCAAGACGATTATTAAGTGGAACATGTATGGCACCACCAAGACCCTGCCTCGATCAGGCCGTCCCTCCAAACTGGATGACCGAACAAGAAGGAGACTGATCAGAGAGGCTACCAAGAGGCCAATGGCAACTTTGCAAGAGCTACAGGCTTATGGCCAAGATTGGTCAAACTGTGCATGTGACAACAATATCCCAAGCACTCCAGAAATCTGTCCTGTACTGTACTGTATGGTAGGGTGGCAAGAAGGAAGACATTACTCAAGAAAGCCAGCCTTGAATCCTATTTGAAGTATGCAAAAGAACACTCAGGAGATTCTGTAGCCATGTGGCAAAAACTTTTGTGGTCTAACGAAACTAAACTTTTGGTCTACATGCAAAACGTTACGTTTGGCGCAAAACCAACACAGTGCATCACCCAAAGAACACCATCCCTACTGTGAAGCATGGTGGTGGCAGCATCATGTTATGGGGATGTTTCTCAACTGCAGGCACTGGGGCACTTGTCAGGATAGAAGGGAAAATAAGTGGAGCAAAGTACAAAGAAGTCCTTGAGGAAAACCTGCTGCCCTCTGGAAGTAAACTGAAACTGGGACAGAAGTTCACCTTTCAGCATGACAATGACCCATAGCACACAGACAAAGCTACACTGGAGTGGCTAAGGAACAAAAAGGTAAATGTCCTTGAGTGGCACAGTCAGATCCCTGACCTAAATCCAATCGAAAGTTGGTGGCATGACTTGAAGATTGGTGTCCATCAATGCTCCCCAAGGAACTTGACAGAGCCTAAACAGTTTTATAAAGAAGAATGGTCAAATATTGCCAAATCTAGGTGTGCAAAGTTGGTAGAGACCTATCCCAACAGACTCACAGCTGTAATTGCTGCCAAAGGTGCTTCCACCAAGTATTAACTCAGGGAGGTGGAAACTTATCCAATTATGATCTTTCAGTTTATATTATATATATATATATATATATATATATATATATATATATATATATATATATATATATATATATATATATATATTTTTTTTTTTCTCAATAATTTTTTTTTCCACTTAACAGTGTGGAGTATGGTGTGTAGATAAGTGGAAAAAAAAACTCATTTAAATGCATGAAACTCTGAGGCATGGACACAACAAAATGTGAAAAAAGTTCAAGGGGGTGCAGACTTTCTATAGGCACTGTATATCAGAGTGGAAATCCTCGCAACTGCAATCACGCATGGGTACAGGTGGAAAATGTGTGGAAAACATGTCTGTGGTTTTTTTTGTTTGTTTATTTTTTTCCATTAGCGGTTCACTTTGAGCTGCAAAACAAATACTAAATAAGTATATACCGTGGTTTAGAGAATATAAAAAAATTCATTCATTCATTTTATTTGTGCATTTCTGAGTCGTCCTGCGTACCCCCTATGACCCTCACAAGTACCCCCATCGGTACGCGTACCCACGGTTGAGCTCAAAAACAGATCACTGTAGGGCTGGCCTTGGTCTTGAAGAGGTCGGTAGCTCATTGACATGTGCACTGAAGTTCCTGGGTGAAAAAGGAAACTGGATTGGTTGTGGGATCGGAGGATGCCCACTGAACCGTTGGGTTTCCTGAGCCATGTGGAGAAATGCTGCAGTGAGGGGAAAAGCGATAGGGCATTCCAAATTGGGAGAAAATTGTTTGTGCGTATAATACAAATGACTCTGTATATAAAATACCCATGTGTATTAATCCCCTATTAAATAAAACTAGAGTGAAACTGTATTACATGGTTGATATACAGGTCAACCACACAGATAATGCAGTTAGATCTCTCTAGTGTTGTCAAACTACAGTTGAATTGCAGTCATGTTGTCATTTGTAGCAATTTGTTCAATTTTTAAAGCAGTAAAACAGTACTTGTTTTTCACAGCAGCATAAAAACTGAAACAAAATACTGTGGCATTTTGACCCTTACCTAATAACTGTCCTCATAATTGACCTTTCACTCAAAGTATGGCCTCTCCACTATTTACTGTATGGATTTAGACATTTTAGAATTTCCTTTTAACTGGAAAAGGCTTTTGAACTAAAACAGCTGTCTGTGTATGCAACAATTTAATAAAAGTTCCAGCTGTCCAGAACTCCACTATGGCCAGGCTGAACTATACAGTTGCACAAAAACTATTCACACACTACCTGGACATACATTAAAATACACTGTACTTGATTGATCAAGTCAGTCACAGCCCTGTGTTAAACTAACTGGAGTACGTTCAGGGCAAGTCCACACTGGTCATGGACGTATGCTAGTAATGGTGAATATCAAGACTAAATGTTCCGAATTACCCCCCCACCTGTGCAATCAACCTGGAAACTTCTACCATAATCTATCGCCTGGTCTTCTGTTTTACTGCAAGGATCAACAAATTAAGAACTAGTTGATAATAAATGAATATCTTCTGTAAACCAGTGAATGGCAGCAACCTTGCAAGGCAGCTTTTACCAGGTCACCAATTAACAAGTGTTTATTTCTGTCCTAGAACCCAGATGGCATTATGTTTTCTCCTTTTGGACCACCCCAGACACATGATAAAATAGCTGTTATGTCACCTGGTTTAACAGATATATAAATCTGTGTATCATCTGCATTGCTATGAAAATTCACCCCATGTTTATGAATAATCTCCCCAAGTGGAATCATGTATAAAGAGAATAACATGGGACCAAGAATGGAGCCCTGCAGGATACAACATGTAATATTGGCTAATCTAGTTGAAGACTCTCCTATTGCAATAAAATATTGTCTATTTGGGAAATATGACTTGAACCAATTTAGAACAGTACCTGAAAGGCCCACCCATTCTCTAAGATGATGAATTAAAATCTCATGGTCGACGGTGTTAAAGCAGCACTCCGGTCTAAAAGGATCAGTACAGATAAACAGTTTGAGTCTACACTGATACGTAGATCATTCACCACTCTGACCAGTGCAGTCTCAGTGTTATGACATCCTGATTGAAATTTCTCAAAGATGTTACTATTATTAAGAAAACTATTCATGTGTTTAAAAACTACCTTTTTAAGTACCTTAGCTAAAAAGGAAAGCTTGAAATTGGTCTAAAATTACTTAGAACTGAGCTATCCAGATTCGATTTCTTGAGTAAACTACTTGTTAAGTATAATTAAAAAAACAAAATAAATAAATTGCTTTTAGTTATCAATTTTAATGTGAATCCTGCTGACAAGAGGCAGAAAAGATTAGAAAGAAATGTATGCCAAGAACTGTTTTGTTTAACGGGCAGCTGAGCAGCACACAGTAATAATTGTTGTACTTTTATGTGACTACTTTTTTCACATACACATGCAAATGTTTTGGATGCAAAGAAAAAGAAGATAATGCAACTACCAGAACTAAACTGAATAATGAAGAAAAACTGCTTGCCAGAAGGAGAGTCACATTACTGACAAACTGAACGGCTAAATAATATACAGAATCAACAACATTCTGCACACAAATAAAAATGCTTAATTAAAAAAGCCTTACGGATTATTTTTGTTTTATTGGTAATAAATCATTAGAAGAACGCTGTACTGTGTTTAAATATTGCTTATTACTAACCATTCTACTAATACCGTATGTTTGACTAGTATTAAATGCAGCTGCTCTACTGTAAACAGCGTAGTACTGTAACACATATTAATATAGTACTACTATAAGAACCATAGTACTACTATAGTACAGTGCTATAGTACTACTGTATAATACAGAACCATAGTACTACTATAGTATAGTGCTATAGGACTACTGTATAATGCAGAACCATAGTACTACTATAGTACAGTGCTATAGTACTACTGTATAATACAGAACCATAGTACTACTATAGTATAGTGCTATAGGACTACTGTATAATGCAGAACCATAGTACTACTATAGTACAGTGCTATAGGACTACTGTATAATACAGAACCATAGTACTACTATAGTACAGTGCTATAGGACTACTGTATAATACTGAACCATAGTACTACTATAGTATAGTGCTATAGTACTACTGTGTAATACAGAACCATAGTACTTCTATAGTATAGTGCTATAGGACTACTGTATACTACTGAACCATAGTACTACTATAGTATAGTGCTATAGTACTACTGTATAATACAGAACCATAGTACTACTATAGTACAGTGCTATAGGACTACTGTATAATACAGAACCATAGTACTACTATAGTATAGTGCTATAATACTACTGTATAATACAGAACCATAGTACTACTATAGTACAGTGCTATAGTACTACTGTATAATACAGAACCATTGTACTACTATAGTATAGTGCTATAGTACTACTGTATAATACAGAACCATAGTACTACTATAGTACAGTGCTATAGGACTACTGTATAATACTGAACCATAGTACTACTATAGTATAGTGCTATAGTACTACTGTATAATACTGAACCATAGTACTACTATAGTATAGTGCTATAGTACTACTGTGTAATACAGAACCATAGTACTTCTATAGTATAGTGCTATAGGACTACTGTATAATACTGAACCATAGTACTACTATAGTATAGTGCTATAGTACTACTGTATAATACAGAACCATAGTACTACTATAGTACAGTGCTATAGGACTACTGTATAATACAGAACCATAGTACTACTATAGTATAGTGCTATAGTACTACTGTATAATACAGAACCATAGTACTACTATAGTACAGTGCTATAGGACTACTGTATAATACAGAACCATAGTACTACTATAGTATAGTGCTATAGTACTACTGTATAATACAGAACCATAGCACTACTATAGTACAGTGCTATAGGACTACTGTATAATACTGAACCATAGTACTACTATAGGATAGTGCTATAGTACTACTGTGTAATACAGAACCATAGTACTACTATAGTACAGTGCTATAGGACTACTGTATAATACTGAACCATAGTACTACTATAGTATAGTGCTATAGTACTACTGTATAATACAGAACCATAGTACTACTATAGTACAGTGCTATAGGACTACTGTATAATACTGAACCATAGTACTAACATAGTAGAGTGCTATAGTACTATTGTGTAATACAGAACCATAATACTACTATAGTATAGTGCTATAGTACTACTGTATAATACAGAACCATAGTACTACTATAGTACAGTGCTATAGGACTACTGTATAATACTGAACCATAGTACTAACATAATAGAGTGCTATAGTACTATTGTGTAATACAGAACCATAATACTACTATAGTATAGTGCTATAGTACTATTGTATAATACAGAACCATAGTACTGCTATAGTACAGTACTATCGTACTACTGTATAATACAGAACCACAGTACTATTATAGTACAGTACTGTAGTAATGCTGTGGTTTAGTACCATAATACTGTAGTACAGCTATATAGTAATATTATAATATTGTATGTAGTATACTAAGTAGTACTATATATAGAACAGTACTATAGTATTCTCATTTTACTATAGTACAGCACTATAGTGTTTTATAATGATACTATAGTAGTTTTTTTGTAAGGGTTATCTGGCACGTAGACTACTTCTTAATGTTTGAATTCTTAATAAAAAGGTTACTATTTGTGTCTGGATGGATGTGAACCTACACCCTTTCTTCTGTGGAGAAATCTGGCTTTAGAGGTATTAACACTTGAAAAAATACACTTCTGTTATTCAGATCAATGTTCAGAATTTTCTAGTCTCTGGCATACTGTAACAGACTGGAGATCACGAACATGTTATAATACTTCTTTATTTAGGTCACATAGTTATAATTACGGAATTACATAGCTCTATTTAATATGATTTATGTAGTTATTTATTTATTGATGTATTGTTGTGGGCGTTGAATGTTTTGAAAAGTCAGTACAACATAATTCTGAAAAAAAGTAGCAATACGCATTAATTGCATTCAAACCTTGAGCCTATATCCATATAAGGCGCTCGCATATTCTCCTTATTATGTAGGTGCTCTGAGGTTGGGGGTGGTGCTGAAAGAACAGCTCCCAGTAAAGCAGTGCTTCAGTAAATAAAGCCATCAAAGCCATCCCGTCTTAGCACAGAGCTCTCCGCGAGGCATAGCGTAGCCATGAACCAGCCGAGCTCTCCGTCTTCAAGCTCAACATTCCAACTTTTAGCACCCGTCCGCTCACCTAGACCATGAAGAGACAAAACGTGAGGACCCTCGCCCTCATCATCTGCACCTTTACCTATCTGCTGGTTGGAGCAGCTGTTTTCGATGCACTGGAATCTAAGCAAGAGACCTCCCAGAAGAAAAAACTGGACGATAGAAAAGATGAATTAATGAATAAATATAACCTGACTAAAGACAACTTTGATGAACTTGAAGGGGTGGTATTGCAACTGAAACCACACAAGGCTGCAGTGCAGTGGAGATTCGCAGGATCTTTTTATTTTGCTATCACTGTGATCACAACGATAGGTAAGAGACGTTAGTTTTTTTATTTGACTGATATCGTTTACCTTGAATGAAAACAAATTAAAGTATGTATTTCATGACAACATGTTTTGTCGTCATATTAGTGTTTTTTTTTTTTTGTATTTGCAAAGGCGGCATACAGAACATATTAGTGTACAAAACCAGTATATTGCTTTTTGATTAAAATCAAAGTCGAATTAGGACGGCGTTTGATTTATAATGCAAGCGCCGGATTGAATATTGGGACGATCATTTTCGTACAGTACTATCATTTTTTTTTTCTCTGGGTGACCATGTAGACGAAGTGTTGGAAAAAGGTGTTAGTTGTACCATATTGATTGCCATGCTCGCTGCATTTTAATTCAATTGCTCCAGAAAAAGTACCTGGATTATTTGTATATGTTTTAACAGCTTATCTGTGCTTGGGTGAAAAAGGCTATTGTTTACGTCCAAGGCCATGCATTTATAGTTTTAATCGGGGGATCACCTCCAAATACAGACATTGCGCTCAAACAGTAAATCATATTGCCACCTACTGAAACTAAAATAATAAATCATTAGTGCAAGTTCACCACGGTACATCAAAACATGACGATTCCAGTGCAATGTTAATGTTATGTGTTACCCAGTGGGAACGTATCTATTTTATCTAGTAGTGATAGGGTTACAACTCTCTACCTAATCGGTTATTTAAATTTCGTTGTAATATATGGACACTTCTACACTTCTATAATATACACGCAGATGGTCTTGCATTAATCCCATAGATAGAGATAACAGACATGATGGTTCTGACCGTGGTGGGCTCTGTGTTGGTGTAGTGGGGGGCAGTGGTGGGGTTCTTCCTTAAATGTTTCCATTTATTGAACAAAACGCCATAAATACAATCAAATAAAACAATGGGGCATACTTTCAAAGAGTTTATCTAAGTTACTTATTTTTTTATACAGAGGTATAATCTAATCAATTTCACCTTAAGATGCATGGCAATGTTCTGTGTGGCTGGACAAAGCTGCAAAATGCAGGGTTGGGTTTTCATGGTCTTGCAGTTTACCAACAGCATGTAATACAAAAGACCTCTAGTGTGCCAGTAAAACACATTAAAAGGAAAAATGCAACCATAAAATTATGTAAAAACTTGAACATTTAAATTAGGAGTTTGTGTTTTCTTTATTTGTTTCTTTTCCTTTTGAATTGTATTTTTTGTCTTCCTTTCAGACCACAAATATGAGCTAATGACCACTTGGGGTAAATAGCATGGATAATTATAGCCACTATCTTGTATTTATTTATTTATTTATTTATTTTTGCTGTGCTGTCACATATATAAGATTGACAACTATACCTAGAAAGGGTTCATTTTATTGATCATATAATTACAAAGTGCGTTTGTGGGTAAGGCCTGCAACGAAGACAGCATTCCGAAAATAAGCCATGGAAATCAATTTGACTCTCAGATAAGAATGCATGTGACAGTATTTGATAGAAACTGGTTTGGTGAGGTACGGTAGCTTGATTTTTACCTAACACACTTTCTGTGAAGGTTTTCCTAATAGAATTTACCAACTGTTTTACAGATCAAAATATGCAGATAATAACAGTATAAAAAAGCACTAATAGTTTCAACATCATCTTATGTACTGTAGTGCCAATTGAAAATGTCTAACGTTTGTTGTCATAATCTGAACAAACATAGAATAAGGCTCAGCATTCACATTCATGCTCATCTCTAACTATTCACATAGGCTGCAAAGATATTACAAATGATGTCTCCTGCATTTCAGAGTCACATAATTGATGCAAACTGTTATTAATGTGCACAAAATATAAATGTATACATACAGATCTCTGCTGGGATATCTCTAGGACATTACATTGGCAAAAATACGTGCACATACATGGCCCTTTCTGTATCAAGCAAATGCAGCATTTTTTTTTATTTATTTCAGAAACAAATGCCCAACAGCTACTATATTAAGCATCAAAGTCTGATCAGGTACAAAAGTGCACTGCCATGGAAAATAATTGCTGCTTACAAATCTATTTGATCCCTCTGGCTTTGCAAGAACACAATTCAAAAAACCTTGAGTTAAAAGATGAGAAATCTCTCCTGACACAATTTGTTAGGAAGGAAATGAAAAGCATTATCCCAGATCTCTAAAAGTAACAAATAGACATCGGGCAGCTTTTACTGAGAGCAAGAGGCAGCTTTGCCAAGAACTCAGATGCTCTAGGGCAGGTAGTCATTTATTCAGAAAATGTAATATTATTAGTATGTTCTTGAGTGTTTTAAGTAAGACATTTTCTGTATTCTACCTATTCAGTTTAATGTAATACATTATGAGAACCAAGAGCTCAATGCTAGCAATGTTGCAAACGGTCGCAATCAATCTAGGCATGTATGTCTGCAGGAAGTCTTGCTAAAGAACACGTTCCAGTCTGAAACAGCTGCATCAGTGTTGTTGTTCTTGTTTTATGCCCAGGGAGGGAGCAGAGGAAATAGGACTGGATGACTGACAGAAAGCATTTCAATCTGGGGCCCTTTTATAAGCAAAGCTAAAGACACATTTTCAGAGGAACTCTAATGTGTAAAACTAATAAGGAAGAAACTATGCCTTTGCCATTCCACTTGCTCCAAAATACAGTTTTTAGTGTTGATCTGTCCTCTCAAGCAACACGGCCATTCAAAATGTTAGGCACACAAGACTTTAAAAGCATTGTTTGAAACTTTTGTTTAATGTATTTTTAGTTTCACAGACTAGTGGAGCAACCTAGGAATTAAAACCCCACTTAACAGAAGAAAAGAGCCCACAAACATCCTAAAACGGAGGAAGCGAACAACCTGAAGTTCATCATCACATGAACTGGTCTGTTTTTGGATTATGCACTTCAAAATGCATTACTTTATATAATTCAGTGCTAAAAAAAAAAGAAAAAAAAAAATACATGTACCCAAAAGAATCACTTCATTAAGAATGCCTTCTATAGGTTATTTGGCAGCCACTGTGCCGTCTTTGAAACGTTTTAATGAGTTTGTAAAATACCCTTTCACACAGCATGAAATTGCGCAATCTAGGCCAGTGTAATACTGTCATAACCCTTTCACACAGCCAAAGCGATCGCGGGAGTACAACTTTCAAACCTGTCAATCAACAGAGTGTTCTCATGGCAACAACAGACTGTTCTCGTGCAATCTGAAACTGACAAGACCTAACACATGCACACAGTGCTTAATTTATAGAGAAAAAGGTGCCGGGGTGCAAGCAATGACAATGATACCGACCCTAAGAAGCGCATATTCAAAATCATAACACATTTATTTGAAACAGTATTGTATGTACTGTACTTGTTAGATGTTTAATATCACGCATTATATATCATATACAAAGTAGTGTACATGCAGAGAAATTAATTAAAGGTAACTGCAGGACAAATAATTAAAAATAATAGAAAAAAAGTCTGTATACATGTTTTGTTATGGTTTTGCATTTAAATGGTTTAAAAAACAAAACACGCACCCCAACAACATTGGTTTGACCCACGGTCTGCACTATTATCAACAATGTGTATGTAACAGAAGCCGCTGGTAGATTCCAAAAATGATTACTTAAATTTAGGCTAGGTAGTTGTTCACTTATTATGTTTTTATTATCTGTTAGTTAAATCAATTCATTGAAAAAGGCAAGAGAGAACCAGATTGTTATGATTTTTATTCTTTTGGTTTAATGTAATATAGCAGGCTAATGTTCCTATTGAAGTAGGCTACAATTTCTTTTTTCATTAAAAAGTTGCCGTTGTTCTTTGTTGAGATTAATGCTCAGCTTTCGTATTTTGTTGTGTACTACTCATTTAATCAAACCAAGTAGTGTAAGAAGTTCCTTGTATCGTTCATGATGTTTTTCAAATCAAGTAAGCTTATTTGTGTGTAAAAAAACGACATTAGAGTTACAGCCAGTGTCATCTTACTTAAAGGCACTCAAGGTGAAATCGTAAAGTAATTTAAAGTAGGCTACAAACGTGGCAGCGGACTGTCTCTCTTTAGTGCGCACCAAGAACTTGCAGACTTGATACAACTGAAAGCATTATGAGATTTTTAACTCAAAGTACAGGCGCTATAACTCTGCACGCCCAGAGGTTCCTTGGCTGTGCCTCAGCACTCCATGCACGCCCCTTACCTAACTACACTTTAGTGATGTAGAATGTTTCGACTTTGAAACCACACCCACTATAGCGCTTCAGTGGCGGTATAGCCTTTCACACAGGCATTTATGACGGTTCAGTGCCGTCTGAACCACAGCATAAAATGTGATAGTTCTGTGGCGGTATAGGCAATTCACTCAGATCTATAAGCCGCTTCAGTGGCAGTTCTAAACCGTCATAACTCCTGTGTGAAAGGCTATACTGCCACTGAAGCGCTATAGTGGGTGTGGTTTCAAAGTTCCTAGCATCCTCTGGAACTCCTCTTCAAATATCTGTGCATTCTTTGAGTGACATGATTATGAGACTTCCCCTTTGATGGATGAAGAGATCTAATTCCCAGCAGCCTTTGAAATTCCCTTCAATCACTGTGTCTGAGATCTTATAAATTACCAGTATGACTTCCATGATTCCTTGTGTGTTATGTTGCGTGTGGTGTGTTGATATTGGTATATACTTTATGTATTGGTGCACCGGATATAATTGGGCTATGTAGCACGAGTGATTTAAATGATATAGTTGTATTAAGGTACAAGCATTTTGCACAATCACATCACGTGCAGATAAAATGTGTATTAATATGTGAGCATGGGGAGTGCACAGATTAGTTCACGTGCTGGGATTCAAGTGAACAATTAATTAGTAATTGAATCCCGGTACAATTATATAGATGCATGAAGCACTCACTTGGGTTTGTGTGTTCGGGAGTGGAGAACGGGAGAGAGGAGAAAATAATTCAAAACTAAAAGCAAAAACAAATGCTATTCGTATGAGAGGACTCGCATGGCACTTGTTTTGGGGTTCGTCCGCTGTTTATCGGTCTGTTTTTGATTTGCTCATTGCACCGTTAGTTTCGTTCAGTTTATTTTCTGTTTTGCAATAAACCGGCGCAACAGCACAATTCACTCCCGACTCTGTTTGTTTGGGTCTGATGTCACCACTACAGCCAGCCTATACACATTCTTATAACTGGGAAATCAAATAAAAGTCAGAAATCAAGACTTGTCAATTTATATTCTGTCCACATAAGGACACCGTCTAAAATATTTCAGATATCTTTTAACGTAACATTAATCCCAGAAATGCAGTCTAAACTTTTATTGTGCATCTCTTATGACCAGAGATTGGGAGACCCACCCTTAACTTTTCTACGATATTATATATATATATATATATATATATATATATATATATATATATATATATATATATATATATATATATACAAGTCCAAGTTGAGAGAAGGTTTGGCTGCTCAGTACCTTATATATATTTTGCTGATGAGGAGATGGGCACCCCTGCCAGTAGGCTATAATCTGAATAACGTTATGAAGTTTAGTGAAGGACTGGAAAACATCCTGTGGCTTTGCATGGCACAGAAAAAAATTTGATTTTATAATCTAAAACTCAGTGAATTATCTTAATTCTTTGTTTTGGCTAGGGTAACTACTTTCATTTTACAGGGTGCTATCTATCATCTTGAGTAATTTTTCTGTCTTTTTTATTTCTTAGAAAACCCACTGTCCACAAAATAGTAAATTAACTATGGATGTAATGATGTAAACCACAATGTAATGATAGCAATGTAACCATGGTGGTATATGGGTCGTGATAAATTAAATTAAAGTCAGTAATCATAACGTCGTGTTTAAGGTTCTGTACACAACCCTGACAATATATTTTACGATGAAAATGATAACGAAAATAAACAATAATTACATGAACCAATCAATTAGTCTTACAAGTTTGGAATATAAAAAGGTTGATCAATTAATTTGTCATGTTTATTAGTCAAAATTCAGATTGCAGATGCTGACATACAGTCAAGGGAGATGGAACTAGGGGTTCTGGGGGTGCAGCAGCTGGCTTTGCATGGCTTCCATCAGTGCCGTTTCTAGGCATAAGCGACATAAGCAGCTGCTTAAGGCCCCCAGTCTCTAGAGGGGCCCCTAGCAAAAAAAATAAAAATAAATAAATATATTTTCTTTTAAATTGATTTTCATAAATGATCACAGTGATCAGTTTTCAAAGAATTTACAGATTTTGTCTGTGAATGAGTCATGCCCAGGGTGATCATGGAATCATGCATCATTCATGCATGCGCTAGGCACCTGCCCCCTGCGGCTGCATTGCGTTGGGTTTGCCTGCTAACGTTTGGATGTGGGGGAAAAAAAAAGATCAGCCTCCAGTAGCTTCTTTGAGGATTGCGACCAAATTACGTCTTGAAAAAGATCAAGAATGTACCAATCTGGCACGAAGAGCGTAAAAAGAGAAAAACTGAAGAAGGAAAACAACAAGATTATTATTATTTTTAATTTCTTCAAATTACTGTGATCTTGGGGTGTACAGACACTGGGGTATGTCAAATTCACATCACAAAGACGTTTCTCATTGGTCAGTTTCCCAAGTTACTCTGTCCTCTGGTTTACAGTGCAGCACTAACATGAAACAGAGAAAAAACCAACCAATTACACATTTCTTTCTGAAGAAGCCAACTCTTGGTAAGAATCAATGTTAAGTGAATTTATCATTTATATTGTTGTTTTTCCCCTGCACAAGGTGATGTTTAGCTGCAATACGTTTTGATAAATCTTTTTTTTTTCATGTAGAATGTTTTGACGCCAGCCCAGCAAAAATCCAAGTACCTGTTTTTATGATGACATTAAATGTGTAGCTAAACCAGGATAGCTGGCTGTATGTTTTTATTTATTTATTTTTCTCGTCACTTTAAATGGATAGTCAGCTCGTCCTAGTATCACCCTACCTGCCATAGCATAACATATCCTGCTTAGGACCCCCAAAAGGCCAGAAACAGCCCTGGCTTCCATCATATACAGGGGTTACAGTTTTGTTCAATGGCCTTCAGCACCCTCACTTTAAAAATTGTTTTAGTGCTACTGCATACAGTAATATTGTGTACGTTTAAAACTTAAAGCTATATACTTAAGCATTCAATATTACCTTAGAATCCATGGCTAGTGTTTTTGAAGTAATATATAAAATACAATGAAAGCATTCATGTTCATGCTCCTCCACCCCCCCAAGGCCCAGTATATTTTCAGTTGAGCAATTCTATTTATTTTATCTGTGCGCGCAAGCATAATTACAGCTGTTTTCCAAAGCTCTATAAAACGCAACATCAGTCTTATTTACAGGGAATGATGCCTTTGAACATGTTAGCTCTCGTTAAGTCAAATTAAAAAAAAAAAAAAAAAAATGTAACAATTAAAAACACCATGTTCCAGCTCTTTTACAGATTGCAAAAGGTTACAGTCTATATTCTGCATACCAGTGTGCACGGAATCCTAAAGACATGTTGAATAGTATACCAAAAAAAGAAAAAGAAAAAAAAAAACTGCATTTAAAGGCATTTATTTAATGCGTTGTACTTTTCAAAAGAGATTTATTTCATAAGAAGAATTGTGAGGCATGGTTGTTGTAGAAAATGACTACAAACCTAATGAGCTGGGTAAAACTAATTATACATAGGATGGCTGATAGACAGATTTTTGAAAGCCTGTGCTTTCATTAAAAACGTTTCTTCAAATATTTTGCCTTGCTAATTAAGCTTGTTGACCTATTAAGATAATAGGGCTATCTTAACCAATACACACATCAAAACAACAGGAGATAAACTTCAATAGCTTTTTATTTGATATCCATGTTTTTTGCAGCTCAATTTTCAAACACCAGTTCTGGGTTATTGTCATTTTTTTAAGCCCACACATAAACTAGCCTCAAAATAAGTTCTGAAGGGATGTGCAACAAATAAAACAAAATTTATAAAGATTAGATGATAGACTATATAACCCTGGTCTAGTTATAGATATGATACTACATTTTCCAGTGTATTCTTGTTGCACACATAGCATAATAGCCACAATTGATGAAGTCTCAAAGACCATGAGTATGGTCTTGGATTGCTTTTGCAGTGTAAAGCAATAGTCATGGCTGAACATCTTGGGAGTATTAGGGCCTCCAGGGATAGCTGTAGAGAACATCTGTACTAAATTCATAATGATTTTGACAGGTGCTGAGGCTGCAAAATTCTGTAGGACTCATTCACTAATTACAAGAATTACCCTCTGGCAGGGGGAAGCCATACTGCGGGCAGAAATGAACCAGCGGTCGCTCTATTCACTAAGCTAATTATATGCACAAATAAAGTGCACTAAATGATTAATTTGCAAGTTGTCACAAAGTGCAGAATTTTGCATGAGGTTTACACACACTGTATTATATATATATATATAAGGGTGCTCAAAAGAAAAGGTAAGTACAGTTCTGAATTTGTCACAATGACAGCGACCAAGGAGGACAGAGTGAAGAATCTAAAGTTTACAGGCCAGGAGCTAAATGTATTAGCAGAAGAAGTGGTGGGGAATTATGAAAGGCTTTTTTTTTAAGCGAGAACATTAACTTCAGTGAATCATAAATGACAAAGTATACATACGTTCCGTAGAAGGGCGGGGGTCTTGTCCCAAATCACAGCGTCCTGCGAGACAGTCAAAGCAGAGACAGTCATTGTTAATGGAACAGTTATGTTTAACTTTGCAAATCAAATACATATTTGTTTGTTCAACTTGATCTCCTTCTGATTTATTTTGTAATATTAATCAAAAGTCAGCAAAGCACTCGCGCAGTCAATTAAGAATGGCAGTATTGTAATCACATTTTTTATATATATCAAAAATACAATTCTTGACATCAAAAAAAACATTCTTAATTGACTAAGCGAGTGCTTTGATGACTTTTGATATCAAAATTGCATGCTAATGAGCATCCGTTTTGAAAACTTGATATCAGAAATGCATACTAAGTAGGTGATGAATTACACCCGGTCTGTATGTTTGTTTTTGTGTTTGGCAGAATGTCTGTGAATTCTCATGACAGGGGCAATGTTTTACGAACAATTCATAGAAATTGTAGTGTACTTTTAGGCAGGATTGGCAGGGTTCGACATTAACCATGGCTCTGTGACCGGGGCCGGTAGAGAGCACAGTTTGGCCGGTAGTTATGAAGCACCACAGGCCCGACTGGCCGGTTACAAACCATTTTTTAAAAACATAACTACGAACTAATCCTAACTTTCCCGACGCGCATCATATTTGTGGTACACCGAAGTGCTGTGTTGGTACTCGTTCCCGCTGCACATCTTTTATAAATCGGGTTTTCTACAACTAAGCAACCAATAAGCCAAAAGGAAAGCACTGAAATCAATAAATCATAAAGAATGTAATTATGAAAAAAAATGAAGACAAACATTTAGAGTGGAGGCTTCATTATGAAGAGAGAGAGAGAGAGAGAGAAAAAAAAAAAAAACGTTTCCCAGTTTCCACAGCAGCTTTATTTGTTGTGAATTCAACATTTATTTTACATCATATCAAGTCTCACAGTAAGATGTCTCGATCGATAACCAGGTACGCGATCGAATTGTTTTTGATTTGGGATCCGATGTGTTCAGGTCGAAAATGCCATTCACAATCTTTCCAGGACTCGCTGGTATCACTCAGCAAGATTGGCGCTGACTTGGGAGAGGCTACACAAGCGACAACGCTCTATACAGGATTGCTATTATTTTGTATTATGAATATCGTTTTAATAATGTTTATTAGGGATGGGAATTTCGAATTGTTTCCTATGTGAATACACAGGGTGCTGCCTTTTTGTGTATTCAATTACCCGAACTCTGGTCCCTTAAACTGCCAAGAGTAAAAGGCAAATGCGTGTGCACAAGCAGACAGCATCACAGTGTAAGCCGGTAAAGTTTAGCCGAGAGCACAAAATGTTCAATGTCCAAGACGAGATTTCTTCGTTCTGTACCCTATTTCCTTAGGCACGAGTTTTTTTTTTTTTTTAATTTTGTTTACTGAATTAAAATACACAGAACTCAATTAGCAGTAACGTCACAGCACGTATTTCTTCCAATTAAAGCAACAGTAGCATAATGTTGCGCAAACCACCAAATAATAATTTTTGCTGTAGTGTATTCAGATAAAATAATACCTATCATACAGCAACCTAAATATTCTACATATGTTTAAATTATAACAAATAATACTTATAACATAATATTAGTTTAAATATTGTAACCTGGCCAAAATAGAAAATACATTCCAACATTGCAATAGTTTAACATTACTAATTACAACTAGCCATCAAGTACTGACATCAGATGAATCTAAGTCAAGTTATTTTGTTTATTCAATAACCTGTAAATAACTCAAAACAAGGATACTTGGTTGTACTTTTAATGATCAGTGCAAATGTTGCCGTTAGTCCATCCATTCACAGAAAGTCAACAGTGGATGTTTTACATTGAACTACAGTCCAGAGTTAAAAAAATGACTCCACTTCTGAGTACCTTGCCTTTTCTTATAGTTACTGCATTATTGTGCTTAACATTTAGTCTGGCTTTATATTCATCATAACATTAAACTATCTTTCTAATTTCAATGTTAACCAAGTTTGTATTACCGTACTTCTTTTAGCACTAGCTATGTACATGTTAAATGGCTGAAGTAACATATATTGAAAGGCTTTGTTTAGCCACATTCTTTTGAGACGTGGACTCCCTTTGGTTACCATACACAGAAACATACTGAAAATAAAAACCATCATGAAAAAATATATAAATATATTGGTCCAGATAAAATTGCATCCGGGCCAGTAAAAACACTAGCTCAGTAGTTAAAAATCTAAACGTAGAGCCCTGATTGGAACTCACAAGGCTTATATAGTTTCAAATAATTAAGACAGAAGTAGTAATGTTCAGCTGAGACAAAAAGTTTTTTGTTTTTTGTTTTTAATATATAGGTTATACAGTGTGTTATGACCATACAATAAACTGTTCAATCTTAAAATCGCTGTTCAATGTTAAAATCACTAACACTGATGCTTCGTTATTGTTAGACATGTCAGTTGTGGCCCGTTCTACAGATGAAAAAAACGTGCCTTAATGCAGCAGAAGCATTATCAACACTATCTGGATGAATGAACTGGATGTTCATTAGCATGCTTTTTTGATATCGGAAATATAATTGTTGATATAAAAAATGCCATTCTTGATAATAATAATAATAATAATAATAATAATAATAATAAAATAATAAAAAGCATTGTATATGACTAAGCATAGACGTAAACAGCGAGTGTTTTTCTCTCTGTTACATTATCTATTATTACAAAAGCAGACACACAACTGAAATCAATGCCATTCTTCATCCTGACCTACTACTGTTTAAAAGGTTATTGATATCGGTTTCCAATGGGGAGCTATCAAAACACTGCATTTTTAATACTGCAAGGCTTTACCAAGGTGTGATGGGTTACAAATTGCTTTCATATTTTTTTGCATCGGCCTGAAAAAGTAGCATTCATGTCACAAACCAGCCAAATGTCAAAGTTAATTTGACAGTGAGTTGGGGGTTTGTATTCTGAACATGAGACTGAGCTGCTAAGCCAAGACCAAAGACATGATCCTTTAACTGTGGACACAAGATGGAATAACAAGAATAAGGGATGCTACTCATACAAAAACCAGGAGGAAATGGCCAGGCTAGAATTGCAGTGATACAAAGGATAAAGCCCCTGCTGTTCTTTGAAAGTGGATAAGTAATTGCAACAACATTATCATATTGTGGTGGTGTCAAGAAGGAGGCAAGACAAGGTTTCAAGGCTAAACTTTTTATTTGTTTTAGCTTTAATAATCACTTTAACAAAGCTGCTGTCAGCCACAGCTCACACTTCTGTCGGCTTTCTCTTGAGCTGTTTTTCTCTCTAGCTGTTTCAAACCACCGATAGTAAGAGGCCAATCCCAGGAAGGCCCTCACTTGTAGTTGGTTAGCAGAGGTAGGCCAGTCCTGCACAGTGCTGATCTTGTCCGACTCGGTGCTGATGCCTTGACCGCCCACCCGGTGACCCGAAGAAGGTGACCTCCTACCAACACTTATCCGGGTTCAGCATCAGACCCGCTGCCTCCAGGCATTGCAGCACCTGTTGGAAAGATGTGAGGGCCCCTTCAAAGCAGGGTCCATTTACCAGTCCAAACAACATCATCTGGAAGTGCCGTAGACCCTGCCCAGTGGAAAAGGCTTTGGTCGAGCTACAGGAGCGAGGGCTACCTGCCAGTAGCCACTCCTTAGGTCCAAGGACGTGAACCAAGAGGAACCAGCCACCAAGTCCAGGGATTCTTCTATGCGGGGAAGCAGGTAAGAGTACTTTCTAGTGACCTCATTGAACAGCCCTGCAGAACCTCTATCCTCCATTCTTTAGGAACCATGACTACCGGAGCCATCCAGGGACTTCTAGAAGGCTCCACCAGACCCCGCAAGAATTTCTCCACCTCGTCTGATGAGTCAGTGGAACATGGCGGGGGTCTCAGTTTAATCGATACAGTGTCCCCCGTGTCAATTTTGTACTGGACCAAGTGTGTCTGGCCCGCTTCCTCTGCCTTAGCAGCGAAGCTTCCTCAGCTGGCCTTGTTGCTCTTTGTTGAACACCTACGACATCCCACTACTAACACCAATGTGGCGGTGTCAAGAAGGACGCAAGACAAGGTTTCAAGACTAAACTTTTTATTTGTTTTAGCCTTAGTAATCGCTTTAACAAAGCTGCTGTCAGCCAGAGCTTATGTTTCTGCAAGTCTGCTTTCTCATCTCTTTAGCTCTTTCTCTCTCTAGCTTGCTTTCTCTAGCTCTTTCTTTTCTCTTTAGCTCTTTCTCTTTTCACTGACCCTTGGATCCAGCTCTCAGATCCTTTTATAGGAGAGCTGGAGGGAGGCGGTGCCCATTCCAGCCAATCCAGAACGGACACCTCCCCCTACTGGAATGTTCCAGAATAACAGCTGTATGGAAATCCCCCCAGCCCAGGTGTCTCACTCTGGGGATCTGAACACTCTAGATGAAAGGGGGCAGGCCCCAGCCTGACTGCGGATAACCTAGCTGGATGGAAAAGTACAGGCTGAGTTCTCCCATTCACTCCAGCCCGCTGACCACGCCCCGACCTGTGGGGTGCGCTCTTCCGGGTTGTTAACAAGCAGTTAGTTCCCCAGCTCCGCCCATCTCACCAGCCTGCCTCGGGACCCGCCGTTACAATATTATACCATTTTACCATACGAAATACGGTATATTATATCATATTGCTGCCTGTTTTTTTAATTCAATATATTTATATACAGTGCACTGTGCTCTTTGACTAGATGCAGAATGTTTTCTGGTTGTATCATTTGCCGATAATAGATCCTGCATTCACCCTTAAACAATCTTATAACCAACACAAATAGAACAAGGAGGCAAATCAGGTATGAAAAGAGCAGATGTCCCTTTTTTCCCCCTCTTGTTTTCACATTCAACATAAGGCAAGCCACTGGCAATAAATCAGTGAAGCAGAATAAAGGCATCTCAAGCAGCCAGTAATTCAGTGTTTAGACCATCTTTTACATTTTAACTCTTGGTTATCTTGGTCAGCCCAGACTGCACTTGTGTGTCATTTAAAAACAAGGTCAGCAGCCTTGGAGTAATCATCATTCTGTTATTAGAGTATTATATTTCCTGTTTTAATTAGTGTTCTGCAGTAGTTTTCTACTGAGCGTACAGTACTTTTACAACCAGTTATTTTCAGTTAGTATTTTAGAAATGTAGAAGCATTTTTTTTGTATGCGTGCAAGAGCAAACAGCATTGAAGGTGGCAAAATTACAGGTCATGATTGGAATATTCACAAAGCAGAGTTTGTACATGTAAGCGTACAGCAAAATATAGATACGTAATTACCAGATGTTGGAAAACCCAACCTTCATTAACCTTGATACTGTATATTTCCAGTGTTCGTGAATTAAGGGATAATAAAAGGTGAGATAAATGATGCAAGTTTCCTGACAATGCAGTATCTAAACAACCAGCTTCCCTCATTGGTCCCCGCCCATTCAGATTCATGTGGTAGATACATTCCAACAGTGAACAAAGTCAAAACTGTACAATGATATATGTGCAACAGACAGCAACTGGCATCTGCCAGTGTGTATATTTATCCCCTCTAGCAGTTCATTATGAGATAATCTGACTGCCTATCTGAATGATGATTTTACAATATCCGGAGTATGGGAGATCTGTTAAAGTAATACTGGGCTTTATTCACATAAAATATTTTACTAAGGACTGAGAGATATTAGGAAATGTTCTTTAGATAAATAAAAAGTTAAATTTGTGTGAATTAATTAGTTCTTTATTTGACAGCGTTGTTCATAATTTATATAACTTTAATTTGTGCAACGCAAGTTCAGTATAATAAATCAGTCGTTATTATCTTAATGTTGTATCAGCCATGCATTAGTATGCGCAAGGGATCTATGCTGTGTATCTTTTGTGCCAAGCACAAGCTGCATCATAAGGGAGTGTTTTTGCAGAACATCTAGGGGTGTTCCTCTGATGTAGCCTGCAGCTAAGTGTCTTATATCTACCAGACTGGAGAATCCACCCACATGAGATGGTTCTAGTTTTCTTAAAATTGGCAACAAACTCTACAATTGAGGTATTTTTTGGGATACTGTGACCCCTCCTTGACTTTCAGTCACCTTGATCTTGTCTTCACTTCCAGGTGATTTTACATGTGTATCTATTGAATATTGCATTGAACCTGGCATACAGTACTATGTAATTTATATATATATATAATATATATATATATATATATATATATATATATATATATATATATATATATAGTACCAGTCAAAAGTTTGAGTACACTTCCTGGAATTGACAATGTTTTTGGAATTTTTCATAATCGACAATGTTTTACGTCGTATACGTTTCTGTAAATACTGGAAAATGAAAGCACATGTTACAATATACAAAACAACACATAAGGAGTATCAAAGCAATGTTCAAGAAAATTGAAAATTGTCTCTAAATCTTGGATTCCTCAAAATAGCCACCCTTTTCCTTAATAACAGCCTCACAAACACTCACATTCGGTTAACAAGTTTCAGCATGAAATCACCCGACATGTTTTCCCAGCTCTTCTGCAGCAATTCCCAGAGATGTAGGGCACTTGTGGGTAGCTTTGCTTTGACTCTTAAGAACATAAGAACATAAGAAAGTTTACAAACGAGAGGAAGCCATTCGGCCCATCTTGCTCGTTTGGTTGTTAGTAGCTTATTGATCCCAGAATCTCATCAAGCAGCTTCTTGAAGGATCCCAGGGTGTCAGTTTCAACAACATTACTGGGGAGTTGATTCCAGACCCTCACAATTCTCTGTGTAAAAAAGTGCCTCCTATTTTCTGTTCTGAATGCCCTTTTGTCTAATCTCCATTTGTGACCCCTGGTCCTTGTTTCTTTTTTCAGGTCAAAAAAGTCCCTTGGGTCAACATTGTCAATACCTTTTAGAATTTTGAATGCTTGAATTAGGTCGCTGCGTAGTCTTCTTTGTTCAAGACTGAACAGATTCAATTCTTTTAGCCTGTCTGCCTTTTAAGCCCGGAATAATTCTGGTCGCTCTTCTTTGCACTCTTTCTAGAGCAGCAATATCTTTTTTATAGCCAGGTGACCAGAACTGAACACAATATTCAAGATGAGGTCTTACTAGTGCATTGTACAGTTTTAACATTACTTCCCTTGATTTAAATTCATCACTTTTCACAATGTATCCGAGCATCTTGTTAGCCTTTTTTATAGCTTCCCCACATTGTCTAGATGAAGACATTTCTGAGTCAATAAAAACTCCTAGGTCTTTTTCATAGATTCCTTCTCCAATTTCAATATCTCCCATATGATATTTATAATGTACATTTTTATTTCCATTATTTCTTCTGTCCATCTGGGATTGATGTCTGAAGACTAGGCAGGCCAGGTCTTTAGATTGAGTTGTCCTTCACTTTCCTTCTTCACCAGATAGTTCTTGCACAACTTTGAGGTGTGTTTCAGGTCATTATCTTGCTGAAGAATGAAGGACTGCCCAACTAGCTGTAATCCTGATGGAATGGAATGCCTCTGAAGTATGTTATGATAGTCATGCTGGTTGAGCTTGCCATGGACTTGGTAAAGATCACCAACTCTGCCACCAGCAAAGCAACCCTAGACCATGACACTGCCACCTCCATGCTTCACAGTGGGAACCACACATGCAGAACTCATGCACTCAACCTCTCTGCGTCTTACAAATACTCAGCGGTTGGACCCAGATATTTCAAATTTTGACTCATCGGTCCATAGGACTCAAACGTCCAGTTTCTGAGTTTTTTGGCCCAGACAAGTCTCTTTCTCTTATTCTGCACTCTTAACAATGGTTTCTTTGCAGCAATTCTTCCAGTAAGGCCAGCTTCACTCAATCTCCTCTGAACAGTTGATGTTGAAACATCTGTACTTCTAGTAGCATTTAGCTGAGCTTGTATTTCAGGGGTAGTTAATCGCCGGTTTCGCAGACTTTGACTCGAATGAACTTGTTCTCTGATTCTGAAATCACTCTTGGCCTGCCTGACCTTGTTCGGTCCCCATGAGTGCCAGTTTCTTCAAATCGTTTGATTGTCTTGGCCACAGCAGTTACAGACACTTGTACAGTTCTTGCGATTTGTCTTAAAGATTGACCTTCATTTCTTAAAGTAATTACAGACTAACAATCTTTTTTCTTTGCTTAACTGAGCGTATTTTGCCATTTTCTGCTCCCTTCCATTCAGGAATGACAAACTTGTGCCAATACTACCTATATTTATAGTAATCATGGACCCTCACCTGTTAACAATCATTGGTGACAAAAAGTTAATTAGGTAACATGCTAGTTAACTCAGAGAACGTCTAACAAAGACACTTTTATACTGTGTTCTAACACCGTTTAATACACATTTCAGACTTTTAACTGACTCGGGCTTCAGACTGAAATCCCCTTGCTTTGGGTGACCATTTCATTGAAATTGACAAGATTTACATTTTCATTTAAAAATAATTTTTTTTAATGCAATTCACTTATGATTATCAGCTTATATAAGTACATGTATCATATAATGAAATATTAAGTGTTTATAGACAAGTTTATACAGTTAAAAGCATAGATATGCATGAAAAACCTGGTTTCAAGCAGGTGTACTCAAACTTTTGACTGGTACTGACTATACTGTATATATAATAAATATAAATATAAATAAATATAAATATATAAATAAATAAAGGTAAAAAAACCCACTTTATTTAAGGAGGCTGCTTAATTTGTTTTGTTCTAGACTGGTAACATACTGGTGCATGTTTCCCATTTCACAGAAAAACAACATCTTGGATAAATAGGCATGCTATGCATGATTCTTATTTGGATAGCTGCGTTATCCCAGCCTATATGTGTGACCATCGTACTAAGAATGAATGTGATTAGCACGACAGCAGAGTCCCCCACAGTGTGGCTGAAGCACTTGGAGGGGAAGTACTGCAAAGCAATCCAAATGGATGATCATGAATAAGTTATATGGGTGATATTAAATCAATGTAACATTCAGCTGTTATAACACGATAAAACACTTACTGTAAAAGTTTATGGAATTTTAAAACGAGGCAAGTACTGTGCAGTGCCTTTTGGGATATGGAAAAATATGAAAAGGAATCGATTTGAAATATTTATGTGGTACTGAAAAAAACGTGGTACTGAAAAATAAATCTTGTGACAGATCGTGTGTTGTAAGTATAAAATGACATGAATAGGAAACTTTATGTTATGGATTGCCATATTTTTATATCATAGCAGGCTAGATTATGTGACAAATACCTAAAGAGTTAGGGGCTGAATTATCTTGTGAATCTGTTTGTATAGTTATCATGTGCTCATATAACTGATTAACTGTTTAAAACAATGGATAGGTTAGGTGACAGAGTACAGCTATGGCCAAAAGTTTTGCACCACATAGAAATTTAGGAGACATAATTAAAAAAAAACAAAAAACAAAACAAAAAAAAAAACACTATATGAACATATTTTATTTAGCATCATGTAATCAAATTAACTACAAAATCATATAATAGTAGTAAAGTTTTTGATGTTATATTTCGAAATGTCACATTTTGAATATATGGAAAACTACAAAGCGGTATGTAGTTCAATATGTTAACGTAGCATTATTTAACAGGTTGTATTCGTGTTTATGAAGCAAAATTTGTTAGTTCTATGGGGTGATGCAAAACCTTTGGCCATAGTTGATGGCCAATGTATCTTTTGATAAAAGTATGTTCTTCAAAGTACTGACTGTACAGCTGCATGCATTTCAGTTGCTGGGGCACAGACACAACTCATGACACATTAGTTTGCTTAAGAAATATAGATTGTGGAAGCTGTGGTGCAGTGAATCAATATACAGACATGACTAAGGGAGGAAGTGCTCACACATAAACCAAAACTGTAGTTCTCAGCCTCCAAGTATTTACACTATGAAAGAAAAGGATTAGGAATTAATTATAAAATAAATTATATTCATGGATAAAAATAATAGTAATAATAAGAAGAAAGTGATTAGCAGTTATTGCCATTAACACAAAAGTTTGAAACATTTTGATTACCAGTACTGTAGATGTGATTCCAGTCAGTAAAGATAAGCATATTTATATTTTTAGCTGTGGTGTGCCCTGAGATACACAAAGCCTGGCTGTTGCTTCATTGTAAATGTTGGTTTATAATTAATAATTAAAAGTAATTACTATTCTCATAAAGTGCTATCACATAAGCAGCGGGCCAGATAAGCTGTGTTACGCATTAAAAAAACCCAATTACACACTAAATTTAAATTGAATGTGTAGAAATACGCAGACCACAGCTTGTCTGCCTCCCCTGAAACTTCCACTAACAACTACATCCCTTGACTTTATATTATATTATTATTATATGATGGATAAAACCAAATATACATAATGAAAAAGATTAATTAACCAAGTTTGTTATACGACGAATACAAACAATTGTACACAATGAAATAGCCGGTATCGAGCTATAATTTCATCCTCAGGGAGATCAGAAAGGGTCATGAAGACCCTAAATACTCTCCCTTCTCAGTACCTTCCCTCTGTTCCTGGGTTTGTTCAGGAAAGATAGGAGCCTGCACTCTCCGTCGTAAGAAATAGGGATGCCATTGGGTTAAAATACGAGTAGTGCAGAATGAAACAGGCAAACACAATCAGACTTTATGGTTGTTTAAAATCAACGTCATGCACTTAAATTTAAAAATAGACTTTCTCCTTTATAATGTTGATTATTTAGGAAAGCTTGAGATTTTAATTTTGTGTGATCAAATGTACACTACTCTGGTTTTTTACTCTTAAAGTGCACTTTAAGTGCTGTTTGTTATTTCAATGAAGCTTGCAATTCACAAAACCCCTTTCAGCTGATTGGAGAGCGTTTATTGGTTTATAAATTATTTTGTTTTCCAAATCACTGTTTATCCTAAGACAATGCTTATATACAGCACCCCCTTCAAGGAACAGTCCTTAAAAACAGGTTGTTAATTGAATTTAAAATAGGTTTTGAAGTGCCACTTTATCTCAGCAATCTGTGTTGAATTAAACAGATTCTCCTTTAAATTGCATTATAATACAGTATATTATTTTCACTTGTGCAAAAAAATACTGTATGGTTTACAAATATATATATATATATATATATATATATATATATATATATATATATATATATATATATATATATCACCACTTATGATAGCTATTACTACTATTATGATTCATCTTGACAGGTTTAGATGAAATGGGTCCTAGAGGATGGAAAGGCTGCTATTTTTATCCAGCTGTTAATCCAGTCAGCTCTTAAATTAGTGGGGCATCAATTAGACTACAGAAAAGTATGAAAACACTACCAAGTGCTGGACAGTACTGGGTTGCAGGGATGAGCATTTAGAATACTTCTACCAAAAAAACAAAAAAACAAAAAAACAAAAAAAAAAAAAACGGTACACATTCTTTTTAACTTGTGATTTTCTAAATCTTAAGAGACCTCTGTAATTTTATACAAGTATTGGGGCAGTTAGACAACTTTTCTGAGTGCTTGGTCCCTAATTATCTACTGTTGTTTTTGAAGGAGAAAACTAGTAGCGAGGAACAAAATAATGCTGTACAATTAAAGACCTCTTAAGCACTCTCAAGTTGTTCATTAAAGATGGTAAACGTTTAGTAAATATGGTCAAAGGTATCGAACAATATGTGGGTTTTTTTATATATATAAAAAGAGAGACATTGACAAGTTTACATTAATAGAAACCAGAGGAAAAAAAAAATCCCATCCTGAGAAACAGTTAGCGTGTCTACTTTTCTAGGATTACATTGGCATTTTTTTTGTGTCACAAACATTATAAAAAAAGAAATAAAATTTAATTACATTAAAAAGTTACCCTGTTCACCAAGTAGAGTGTGACAGAGCGACACAATCAGTATATGAGATTCGATAATGAGGACCCAAAAAATGGTCTCTCACATTTATCCACATGTGGCTACAGCGGAACTAGACATTCCTTTGCCATTGCTTTTAAACTGTGATCTTGTGAATACGTTTATATTTTTTGCATAGTCAGTTATTGGGTCTTATAGAGGCAAGGCTGAAAATAAGTATCACTGTGAGACAGGTGGTAAAACTGATTAATAGTGACTTTGTTCAATGAGGTTAAAGGCTAGAATATTTTGGAACACTAGGAAACTGAAGGCTAGATAACTTTAGCTTCAGTAGAAATGCTGTCTTTCTTACATGTAAGTAGATAGTATAAGAGAAAGTCGTTTCTTTGCTAACTATAGAATATAGCACATACATGCTCACAGAACTGCAATTAAATTAATACTACTGACATCCTGCAGCATGAAGGCTTCTGATGATAAGGAATTCAGCCAGTTACACTGTGCATGGACTTTAGCATGGATGCTTTCTCCCACCAGAACAGGACAGAGGAAGCCATATATGTTTTTTTTTTCCCTTTTTTGAGAGAGGGGCAAGCAGAGAATTCCTAAACGCCTCAATATAATTCGCTCTGCTTTGAAGTATGTTAAAAGCAGTCATATAATTCAAGTCTTAATTATTGTGAGTGATTCAGCTGCAAGTCTTTTTGCCAAATATGGAAAGAAGGGTTTTCAAATTGCGACTGCAGATAAGATGAAATATGCAGACATAACACTGTAACTCGCCCCAATGACTAACATTATTTTTCACTGAGGCGTCGATATCAATACAAACATCCCCACCACAGCTGTACATACAACAACAGAACTGTCAGTAAAATAAAAATGCAGAGCACCGTGACCTACATGCACTGTTTGCACCTGTATGGTAAAGTGTGACATGCAGACAAATAAAAAGACTGTAAATAGACACAGCGCAACTAGAACCAAACAGGCATGTTTTTACTGCTGTTTGTAAAAGGAAATGATTAAAAATTATTCAGAAAACATATTATAAACACAGGTTTATGGTAACAACCTTCAGAAATGTGTAATAATAATAATAATAATAATAATAATAATATAGTCCATTAGTTTTTTTGTTCAGTGGCGCTTCCTGCTGGCCAAATATTGCTTTTGTTTTAAATGTTTGTTCTTTTTAAATTAGATTTTAAACAGGTTTTCACTTGTAACACCAGTAATACATGGTCCATGCTTTTAAACATGCTATTGTGATGCTGCCCTGCAGTGTTACCCTGATAAACACAAGCATAACTAGTAGCAGCAATGGCACAGTGGATTTGGTAAAACGTATTGTACAGCAGTCTTGATATGGTAGCACATAGATACTGATAGTACTGCAGTGAAACACCTGTGTATTTACCGTTGTCATCAAGCCCATTGCACTGTAGCTGCTTTGTGCAACCATTGTCCTTTAGAACAAAATATTGGAGTGCTAGTTCATAGCCATGGGAAATCAATCATCCATCTAGTATTGTATGGCAATGTGTCTAATTTGACTGTTTTTCAGAAAAACGAGTGATTGTTCTTTTAGCCTAAATTACTGCTTCATTTGAATCTGATAGAGCAGAGGGGTAGCATAGCAACAGTAGTACATGTACCTCAGGGTAATTTAATCATTCCGAAATGAAGATTGGGGAGGATAGGAACTGGCTGGTGGCTTTAGAAGCCCTAGTCAAAGTACGAAGCATGAAGTAAGTAAGCCACAAAGTAACCACGTTAGAAGGACGCTTTGTGTAAAGTAACCCCTTAACTACAGTGTCTTTTAATTGTGTTTGGACTGATACAGCATTCCCTGTGCATTGTGGTTTAACCACCAGTATTTCACAGACTGTAAAGTAAGTGTCTGGTTAATAGCTTTTTAAAGGAATACATCACAATTATTGTCCATCTGAACCAGCCCAGCTACCATTCTCTGTAGACTGCAATCAAGCAACTGAAAACTCATTTACCTCCCTACAGTTTAATCATTCTCAAAGGAAAGATAATCTTTTTTATCAAAGGTCAGAGTCTGTTATGGCTCTGGATTAAATTTAAGCTTTTTTTTTTTTTTGGTTTTGTAATACAGAGAGAATTAAGTAAAAGGTCATGGGGCTAATGTTTTTTTTTTTTTTTTGCACCCAACACCAATAACCATAGAAAACAATAACAAGCACAAGCACATTTTAACACTGTAGATTACAGTTAGATTGTTCTTTAATACTGTGCAATAAATTCTGTGGAGCCTAAGCTACAGTAATATATTAAGAATGGGTTAGATTATTATTATTATTATTATTATTATTATTATTATTATATTATTATTATTATTATTATTAATAATAATGATATTTTTCTTCCTATGGCACGAGTCTTGCACATTCTCACTCTCTGAAAAGCACAGTGTAAATCACATTTGCTTTCATCTGATGATTGCTGAGCTTTGCAATATCAAATAGGAAGTTAGCTTTTTCTTGTAAATAGTTATCCCTTTGATCTGCTTGTTAACTTGGATACAACAAACAAACAAGTCATAAATTGGTTGCTCTTTTACTTACACTTTGGTCAAATTAGGATGAAAATGTTCTCTGACACTTGAGAGCAATTTGGTTTAGAAACAGTGCAGTAGCATGAATGCTTCAGTCAGATAAGACTAACATGGGAGAATTTAAATGTCATGGAAAATCGTGCTACTAGGTAGATAGTATTTAGCTTATATTTGCATGATGAATAATTTGCACAATGAACATGTAGTCGAAATAGTAACGACTTGGGAACTCCAGCACATGGGATAATGTATGTGAGATATTCCAAGGGGAGCGCTTGTTTCACAGAAGTCATATTAAAAACAATATCAATAGTAAACATGCATACTTTACAATGGATAACACAGCATCATAACTGTAACTCATGCCCTGTTTTATTTAAAACATGTATAATTACAAAGCTTGATTTAAAACATCCTCAAATATTAATTGAGCTAGAATCAGTGTCCCTGCAAGGAACACAAACAGTAGAATATGTGGTCATACTTCAACATTCTCCACCAGACAATTCTTCCTGGGCATTTTAACCCTGAATTTCATCAGCTACAGTTTATTTTTACTCTTGTATAAATATTTATTTCTGGTCTCATAGAGGACTGCACATGTCCAGTCCATGGGAAGGTCCTCTTCTAATACAAACCTATGTAAATAAAACCCAATATTTATGCAGATTAATTTAAAACAAAAAAAAGGGATGGGGGGAAAAAGCTATTTACTTTTTAAGCAGTGTGTCAGTGGATTCTGTCTAATAGTGTGCCTCCAAAGACAATTTAAAGAGCTGAGAAGCAATTCCCATGTCTATTACAATAAGATTGAATCATGAATAGGGATGTGCACCTTTGTAATGAGGAATTGATTGCTTGTTGACTCACTATACCGAGTTCCTTTGCAGCCAGTGTCATGCTGTCTCCTTGCTGGGCTGAAGAGTGTCACTTCCAGAAATGGACTCATACTACATGGGGGAAACGTGCCTGCTTTCTGGAATGATAATATAGTAATGATAATACAGAAAGATCTTGGTTTGACATCCACTTTATGATTAATGAGTTTGCTTTTCACACGGTCAGATTAACATCACACATAACCCTTTCTTCACCTACTGTTGCCCTTTTTTGTTGACATGGGTAGCAAGTCATTAAGACACTCCTGACAGTCTACAAATCAGCTCAGACTGGAGAGTTAATGCATTAGCCTTTCACCTTGTCTTATAGGGTTGCCACCTTATCCACATACCAAACCCAGACATATTTCTCAGTCAGCCTAGCTCTATCAAAACCAGATCACCAGATCTCGGTACAAATCAATAATCATGCATATTTCTAGCAATCGAACTTGCAAGCCAGAAAAATAGTAGCTATATCATGATAGGTTAGAAACTAATCTTATGTGAGACAAGTAGCTGTGGTGATGAGTAACGCTGTGGCAAATCTATGTGCTCTTTTTAAAAAGAAAATTTACAAATAATTTGTGAGCCTGAAAAGCCCATTTGTGATGGTCAGAATTCTTTTACAGCCATTGTGTCTTGACAAATTTTGCCCCCATGGTAGTGCACACTTGGGGACAGGTCCAGTCTATTGAAGGCAAGGATGTTGAAGGTGCTGGGGAGCTAGTATACCCGCTCTTAATTATTAAGGGGCAACTATTGTATTGGGTAAACCTTACCATGGGCACAGGACAGCCTGTAACACAATTGATGGTTCCTCCATCTTGTTGGCTCGAGGTCACGAGGCTGGCGCATGATGTCCCTTTTGCTGGGCACCTCGGAGCTGATAAAACAAAGGAACGCATATTGGCTCGATTTTATTGGGTAGGACTTCATAATGAACTATTGAAATATGTAACCACATGCCCAGCCTGGCAGAGAGTAGCGCCGGGTCGAGTGCGCCCCGCCCCTTTGTTCCCACTGCCAATTATTTCCACTCCGTTTGAGCGTGTTGCAATGGCTATAATGGGCCCTTTGCTACCTTCTGACTCTGGGTATATGCATATATTAGTGGTGGTAGGTTATACGACGCAATACCCTGAAGCAGTTCCATTGAGGTCCACTAGTGCAGCTGCAATAGACATGGTACTAGTGCAGATTATGTCGAGAGTAGGGATCCCCAAAGAGATATTGACTGATCATGGAACTAACTTTATGCCTAACACATTACAGCAAGAATACAAAACATAAAAAATCAAGATATCTGTTTATCATCCACAGACAGATGTTTTGGTGGAACGCTTTAATCAGACCCTAAAGCAGATGCTGAGACAATTTGTGAACCAAGAGCAAAAACATTGGGCATCGCTTCTCCCCGACCTACTTTTTGGAGTGAGTGAGGTGCCACAGAGTTCAACAGGGTTCTCCCCCTTTGAGCACTTGTACGGCAGACAGCCTCACGCCATCCTTGATCTGTTGAGAGACGGGTGGGACGATGTGACAAAATGCCCTCCCCTGTGTATATTATCTGTTATATGTTGCGTGTTATGTGTTAAATGTTGGTGTATAGTCATTGGTACACGGGATATAAACGGGTTTGTGTAACACGAGTGTTTAAAACGTATATTTGTATTTAGGCACGAGGATTGCACAGCACTTCACGTGCAAATAAAAAGTAATAATATGTGAGCATGGGGAATTGCACATTATTAATTCACGTGCAGTTGTACCGAGACTCCAATTGAATAATTGATTAGCAATTGAGTCTTGGTACAGCTGCATAAAAGCAGCATGTTTTCACCCACTCGGGGTTGGGTGTTCGGTGAGTGGAGAACGGGAGAGAGAGTAGGAGAGTTATAATTTCAATTGCTATTGCGTGCTGGTGGGACCAGCACGATACTTGTTTATTTAACTCACCGTGTTTGTTTGTCGATCTGCTCACCATTTGTAAAGTGTTAGTCCGTTTTTGTTTGTCTTTTTATTTTGGCATAGAGTGTCGTGTCCTGTTGTTTCTTTTTGTTCAACTGTTTTATTTACAATAAACCGGCGCAAGCAAGCGCCATCATCATTTCATTTCATCCGTCCTGTGTTTGTGTATTTTATTTCCTGGTCTGACGCCTCCCACTTCGGCCGTCTCTGTGACAGACGAGCACAAAGGCTCATCCAAAAATGTAGTGCAGCATGCACTCCTACTCAGAGATCACCTGGATTTGGTTGTCTGTTTGGCCCAGAACAATCTTAAATCAGCTCAGCACCAGCAACAGCAGCATTGCAATAAAAATGCATGGATTCAGACCTTTCGACCAGGGGACAAAGTAATGCTGCTTCTTCCCTTGTCAGAATCAAAGCTGTGTGCTAAATGGCAGGGGCCATATGAAGTGATTCGGGTTATAGGAAAGGTAAATTCTGAAACTAGACAGCTCGATCACCATGTGAAATTTACAAACAATGCACAATAGGGGCTAAAATACCCCTCATATTTATTATGTAACAGGCACTATGACTACTAACTAACTACATTTTAATCTCCGTAGTATTCTCAGCAATCATCCGCATGACCTACAACATGACCTGGCCATGCTACAATAACAGCCTTGGATTAGAACATATATCCCTGTTTCTTTTATTTATTTTGTATGTATTACTTAACTTAAAATAATATGTTCCGTCTGCTTCTCTGTTGTGTTTCTTTGTAGATTAATTACCATGATCTATTCCAGAAAGAAGATTTTTCAGGCTGAAACAGTATAAAAGTAGACTTTTTTATTTTATCCCTGGTATTGTGGTTTCTGCACAAAAAACAAAGTGGCAAAAGACACATTTTCATAAAGTAATATCATTAGTGTGGTTTACTGCTGCCTTTTTTTTTTTTTTTTTTTTTAGATGTTCACGCAAGTGAAAACTCACATTTAACTCAAATAAAATACTAGGATCACAACAAAACAAAATGTTGATCACTATGCTTAACATGTACCTTATAAGTTGGGCCAGTGTTTGAAAATGGTGAAGCACACCTCCATCTGTATCCCGATTCTGACCAACTTACATACTCTGAAGCTGCACTTTGAGCAGAATTTCACCCCTGGAGCTCTGTCAACATAAAACTACTCAAACATAATAAAACATTTTAAGACAGACAAAAAGTTGTATTAAAAAATACATTTATTTTGCAATTGATGATTACTGGGATAATCTTACATTGATTTAAAAACTGCTGCATTCACGATTCAGACACACTGTCCACTGCCCAGCGCTACCTACTTTACATTTGTATAGACAGAGAGCAGGCAGGGATAGCAGAGTTGAAAGGTTGTATTGTCACATGATTTGAATCTAGTAAGGAAGGCTGTTTTGCAAAGGCTAGTTATCATCTTTATTTTTACACACAAATTGGATGAATTCCCTGCACTGCGCTTGAGCAAGTTTTATAGCTTAGCAAAGTACATGTAACTAATACCTTCCTGTCAGACAATTTATTCAACCTCATTTGCTTTATTTTTTTATCAGAGCTATAACTCAATGGACTTATCTTTTTAAAATGAATTTCTTATAATCACTGTGAAATGATCTAAGGCCTGCTGTGCACCAACATTCATTTCAATTATATGCCATTTCCGACATACATTATTAACTATAATTATTCATAATAAATGATAGTTTCTCTTGCCTTCTCTATGTATTTTTATAGACTGCACACTTACATGTGTCGAGATGCTCACACTTTTCTACTGTATATGTTTTCTTTATATCAGATGGTTACTCAAGAACACCGTTGCTGAAAAAGAGATACAATCAATCAATGGGCCATCAGTCTCATTGCTCAAATGTCTTTCATGTCTAAACAGTGTATCTCCTACAAAACCCTGGGTTATAATGGGATAAACAAAACCAAGCTCTAGGAAACTGAATCTTGCTGAAACTAATGGGCACTCCAAATTAGTAATGACGATAAACACAGTATCTGTTAATATAACATACCTCCTAGTGAAATGTGGTGAAGTTATACGAGAGCACAAAGTAATACAGTATACAGCTATGGCGAAAAGTTTTGCATCTGAAGAATTTTAGGATTGAGACATATATTTTTTAAAACGATATTAACATCATTTAGATGTATTATTTAACATCATGCAATTAAAGAAACTACAAAATGATATTGGTACAAAGTCTACAAAATGAGTTAATTCTATAGGATGATGCAAAACTTTTGTCATTGCTGTACACTAAGTGTAAATATACAAAATAAACAACACAGAAAAGTGTAGTAAATCATAATAAAAATAAGGGGAAAAATACTATAAGTCATGGTCAACATTCAATGCATAGTTTAGTATCAACTGTTCAAATGTGACATGGTAAAGTGAACTATTTGCATTGTTTTCGATATCCAGATGAGGTGTCTGGAGATCGAAGATATGGAAGATGCATTTTACTTTACACATTTCCTGTTCACTGCTGCACATCTAATACTTTTTTTGGACCAGTTCAAATGGCTTTTTACATAATAACATTTATATTATGTTTTATAACATTACTAACATTGCTGTATTATTATTAACATTATAAAACAAAAAATCAAAAGTCAAGCCAGAAACAAAATTTGAAAAAATGGTTCTGATATTTCTGTTACAATTTGATTGCATGACAATGATGTTACAAGAAATGAATGGACCCTGTTTACGTAAATATTTTACAATAAAGATGCAAAGCTGGAAAAACTACAATAAAATGAGCAAAATGACCCTACTCTTCCGGATACACATGAAAAGAAATAAGAATGTGCCAAAAGGTCATGTCTGTAAACATACCAATTTTAGTTCTATATGGTGAATCAACTTCCATAGTACATCTTTTTTTCTGTCACTTGTAGGCAAAAATACCCATTTTTAAACCCTTGTCCTTTTCACACCAGCAATTTCACAACAGCATGAACTAATACCCACTGTGTTAATCAACAGTAGTGTGCTACCATAATGACCATATTTGTTCCGGTTCAATTGCGTTTCTCTGCTGGTAACACTGTGTTCTTCTAATGATTCTGCAAATGTTTGTTCAGGGTTATTCACCAGTGTTGTCATGATGTCCATTGGTGGTTCTCTGTTAGGTAACGGGATGTGAAAAAAGAGGAACATTATTATCAGACTGATGATATAACTGTATAACATGGCACCCAGATTTTAAATACTGGTCTTGACGGATGACTATTTTCACTTAAAGTGACTGCACATGTTAAAAAAAAAAAGTCCTTATAGTTCAATTATGGCTGTTTGTAAACATGATTTTAAAGAAGGGCATGTTTTCCTCTCACTTCAGCTTATGCAGCTGCTTGACATTTCCTTTGCATGTGAATGTACATTTAATCAATATTTAGTAGAGGCTGTCGTTAGGTCCACCGTGTTTAACTGCTTTAATGTTGGAAAGAACATCACAAGTAGGAATATGTACATTCTAAAACTATTACCTTCTTCTCATGGCAGCGTCAATGTTTTTGTTCCTGTAAGTATTTGCAAAAAACAAGTACTTGATGTGTGACAGTAAAAAAAAAATACACATAGTATTGATCTCTATACCCCTTTTTTGTCTTTCATCATATGTTGTTGTGGCAGATCAAAGCTCTGCCGTTTAGAAATTGGCAGGGATGGGGCTAATTTCCCCTACCTGCCTGGGTTTATTATGTTCAGGTGGCTGGGCTTGATTAGTTGATTAAATGATTAACTTAATTAAAGATCAATCACCGCCTCTACTTCTCCATTGGGAGGAGGGAGCTGAGGAAGCAGGTTGGTGGTTTTTGGTTGTTTGTATTTTTGAAATTTTGAATCCAGTGATGGCATTGCCCAGCCTGGAAACCTTTTTTTTTTGTTTGTTTTTTTGTAAATTTTGCTTTTTGGTCTTGCTTTATTTGTGTTTGAACGTTTTTGTTTTGCCCTTGTGCACTTTATTTTGTGTTCATTTATAATAAAAGTATATATATTTTTTTTTTGAACTGCAGTCTGTCTCTGGGCCTCTATCCATTCGCCAGCCTGTCACAGTTGTTGACAAGTACCCCACAGTTTATTACTGCAGAGCAGCGGGTTATTGCCAGCAATTTATGCTTCAGCTTTTTAAGACTCTGGACTTGGCTCTCTTTCTTTAGTGATAAAAATAGAATAATTACATAATGACATAAGTGGATTTTTTGTTTGTTACCGTCCAGTGCCCTATATCAGATATGCAGTTCTTTGGCCAGGACCACAGGATGCATCACAAGAAAAAGGGGGGTGATTTTCATAGAACTGATACTAAAAGTTACAAAAGACATATCTGTAGCAGATAATTATTTATTTATTTAGTTTTATGAACTGCTTGAATAGAACTGAGTTTCCTTACATATGTTATACCCCCCCTGCTTTGGCATTACTTGCTCTGTAAGCGGCATTAAAATGTAGACAGGTTGTAGGTTTATTCTGTAGTTGTGGACTATCCAAGCTGTAATGTCTTCTGAAATATTTCCCATTAAACCAGGGATGGAGGCACGTAAAGGCCAGTTTTGGCCAACTCCTGAATTGTTCCAGTTGGAAGAGTAGTCAGAAAAGTGAACAAATAAATTTTGTTTAATATCATTATTGAACAGTAAATTATTTTAACCATGGAGACCTAATTTTCTCTCATTTACTGAACTGATAGTTTACATATACTGTTGACAGTATTGCAATGTCATTTTCATCAGATACAAGCCGTGTGAAATAAATCATCTGATACAGCCATCAATTCTGAAATCACACTGTTATCGACAATCTGTTGACCTTTTTGATTTTTTTTCTTTTCGGAACCAGCATAACAATCTATGGAATCAGCATCTCCTGAATCGGCACAGCCATTTGAAAACTACCAGCTCTCATCATCAGAATGATGCTGGTACCAGACAGCTGACATGCAAACAAGTGACCAAATGTGTGAAACAAGCAGCACGCCTACTGTAAAAGGAGTGCTGTTAATATCCATAGTATGCAGATGGTAAATCAAATTTAAAATAAAAATAAAACATGACTACAAATAACAAAGGCTTTAAAGAATATATGATTGTCTTATATGGTCTGTTTTCTAATGTGTTTGAATGTGCTTCATAAAGACATCAAGTCGGAAGGTTGGCTTTTAGTCGAGTGTTACTCTATGTATGACATAAAAACAGTGACATTAAAAATAATTTTGATTCAGTTTCAAATAGCCGATATGTAAAGATTTTTATAAATATATAGCTGAGAAACTTGTTTCCAAAACGTAAAAGAAAGAACAGTATGAACGAATACCTTATGTGTTAATCAGTACCAGTATTTTTTATTGTTTTTTTTTGTCTGTTTTATATTGGCAACTTCAAACTGAATATGCATTATATTAACCTATAATTAAGTTAAGTTAAAATATGGTGCTGTAGAGTGATTATCTGAAAGCCTTGTGTGCTGTACTGTTACAATTCAGGTCAACACCGCTGCCGTTTTAAAACCTGTAACAAAAAGACAGGACTAGTATAACTGGAGTACCCAAAAATAATGTGAATTGTTCAGTGATTAGGATGATTTGAAACAGAAACAGTGCTTTTTTTTCTTAATGTGTATTGTAAATAATGGAGAACTTTTTCTTTTACATCTTTACACATACACTTCTGTCTGATGATAATACAGCCTCTTACAGGAGGCTCACTAAAATGAAACAGCACCACTTGTAATAAACATCATCTAACAAAAAAGAGTGGTGCGTTTGTACTGATGCAAAATTCATTTCATTTACTACCGTGTTGGGAAATGAGAGTTTAGTTGCACATCGATTTACTGTGAAAAAAAAGAACCATGCAATTAAAAATAACACTTAGGAGCAATGTTATTTATTGTTTTTGTTTGCCAGACAGTATATTGTCTCTTGAGTGAACCTAGGTAAATCACAAAGTGTCATTGCTGCTGAGAAATTGGGTTTTGTATTGATAGAGTATTTCAGGTCTTCATTTGGGAATTGCTATCAATTGGAGTCATTGAAACTGTTTGGGGATTCCATTTCTTGCTCAAACTAGATGATATTCTGGCCACTCTAAATCCTAGTGATAGCATTTATAAAATAAAAACATAGCAGATAATTATTTTTAGATCTTGCTGATAACAGTTGTTACTATGGTTTTTAAAGTTTACTGCAGATGCACCAACATACATACAGACCTGTCAACTCTCCCATATTCACCAGGAGTCTCCCATATTTTGGATCCTACTCCTGGACATCTCCCCGGACAGATTTTCTCCTGTATTCTCCTGTTAAACCCCCTTATGTCAGCAAACCTTTAATATCTACAAAATTCATGGCCGGTGTGTGATTACTGCAATTCCCTCTGTACATAGCAGGGTTTGGACCCAGGAGAGTCCTGTGGCAGACACAATTTTGTATTTTCAAAAGTTGACAGGTCTAAGATTTCAGTTTACAAAAACTCCTGCATTTTGAAAACTCAGTGTTGACAGGTATGTAGCTAGTGAATGGAGCAAAAACATTAATTAGAAGAAAAACGAATTCAGCATGATGGCAGATGCATTGATTATGGTGACGAAGTGTCAATTGGTTTTACAGTGTTGAAAACTTAAAGTACAATACAAAGTCAAGTCTTTAGATGCCAAAATCAAAAATATGGCCATTTTACATTTTTTTGCAGATCAGATGTGAGATTCACTGTTGGAAAATGGTGAAGAGGAAAGGCTGCTGATGTTATGTGTTGCTTTAAGAAGCTGTAATATTTTACACTTGTTCCATCCACCCACACATGGGGTTTGTAATACTGTAGTAAATTCAACTTTTTTTTTGCTTTTAAAATTTTTCTTTTAAGCAACTACAGTATTTACAGTATCCTACCGACCATCCATAACTATAAAGTAATCATTAGTGGTACATTTAGAAATCACATTTTTAAAGAAACTGTAAAATTCAATGACATAATATAGACACTGGGGCTGATATAAGGATTATGTAGTGCAGACAATTGCGGCTGCAAAATCCAAATTGTCCAGCGGCCAGGCAATTATTTTGCACTGTGGCCTATGTAAGCTAAGATCAATGCAAGGTACTTAACACACATAAATAATGAGCTGCAGTCATGATAATGAGGGTAGTAATGAGCGCTGCCTGTGCACTGGGCTAGTCCACACTTACAGCTCAGAATGAGGTGAGTTAGGGGTACAGAGTATGTTGTCGGTGTTACCAGGAGGACAGTCAGCCAGGTGATGAAAAAGTGAAATTCAACCGACAGCCCAAACAAAGTGATCCTGGGTTTGAATATGCAGGGTCTTCTTCGTCTTGCCCTTCTCCTCCAAAAGTTTTCCTGCCTCTCCTCAACAAGAGCCAAGCGCCTCTGCATCAGGAAGTGAACCACAGCAGCCATCCTGAGGCCAGGGACAGGTCTCTGCAGGTGTGTGCTTTTATACAGCTCTTAATTACTCGCTTCTATATGAGTTTGCACCTTGTAAGAGGAGGTGCAAAGTTATTGAAGGGTCAGAAATTGCCCAAGTGCAAGGCAAAATCCTCAACTCATTATCCTCGCCCATTTAGTATTCCAGATCCCCACCCAATTCCATGACTTTTTCTTCAACTGTATCATTTAAATGTATTAATGATGGCAAACTGCTAATTTGATAATGGGTGCAGAACGCCAGGGGAAAAACATTCTTTACATACACAGCATTTTTAGTGATTGCTAAAGTCCCACTTTAGGGCTGGTAAACATGGTTTGCATATGCAAAATGCTGATTTTGGCCACAATATGGATGTTTTGCACGTATCCTTACATCAGCCACTATAACTCTTTTTCTAAAAGGTTCTTACTTACATTTTTGTTGCTAAATTTTACAAAATTTATTTTACATATCCTACCATTGAGTTTATTATAGCATGTTGTAAAGCTAGGATTTTATTTCTGTATCTACCTTCCCTATCTGACTACACTGGAAGCGTTCAGATGCATACCAGCTTAGGGATCTTATTAAGTGTGTTTGACTGCTAGAATCATAAAAGTTCTTTAAGGGTAACTCACACAGGGAGATGCGAGAGAGGGCACATGGCTTCATTCACTTCAGTTATCCTTTCTTTCCATTGCAGTTGTGTGCTTCATATTTCCTTTCTATTTCTATCTGGAACCAGAGAGACGTTACAGCCTCTGAAATGCTTAGGGTTAGGGTTTTATCACAGGCAAAAGAAAAGCATAGGTTGTATTCATACAAATCCAAGTAGTTTTAAATGCACAGAAAGTACATGATTTTGCATGTCAATATAGTGTCTAGTTAGCCTGCAGTTTCGCTTCTGGGGATCTTTGATATGGTAGAAGCCTTACTGTAGGTACTGTATTTCAGATGTCAGGTAGCACATTACATCCCTTACTCACCAATAAAAGAATGTTTTGACGCTTTATAATTCATTACCGTAGTTTTGTTAACATTATGATTGACCCCCATTTATTCTGCTGTAATTATTTAGATTCTTTGAGGATATGGAAATATTTAAAGTACAAGGCTGAAGATAAATTGCTACATCCGACTATTGAAGTGGTACTAAAAAGCAGCAGTACATTTTCATCTATAGTATTGCATAATTTAAATACTATCCAAAATCACTTTAAGATCAGGGCATGCAGCTTTCTTTCAAGAATTGAATTTTTGTTTTTTAAATCTCCAAGATGGTGCCTCCTGGATACATCATCATCAAGTATTATGCAGTTGCTTCTCTGCATAATAGTTGATAACATCTGACACACAACAACCACAAGAGCAAAACATAATCATTAGTACTGTGTCAGGGTCCTTAGGAAGAATCAATATAAATGCGTTGTGCATGCTGAGTTTCAAATAACTCCGCAGAAGTTCGTACAAACAATCAATGCCAAAATAAATAATCCAGTGATGCATAGCTGTTGCTGCTGCGTCATGGCACAAATACACATGGAGGCAATGTGAGTAGGTAGCTGCATACTGTTTCTTTCATTAATAGAAAAAAAAACATAATTACCTGTCTGTACCTGTGAAATTGTTGCTCGTCAAAGCATTTTTTCATTCCAGGCTGTTCACAGGCGCTTTTTGTTTGTGATGCTGTCAGTATAAAAGGGATGATGGCAACAGTAAGACATGGTTTGCCATGTCAGTATTCATCTGTACATGCGTAAATGGTTATCGGTGGTTATAACTGGATGTTTTATAGTACAAATGACGGCCTATTAAGTCATACACTGGTGTCATATAAAGAACATTTACTATAATGAACATTATCGTATTCATCATAATAAAGTTCAGGAACACTTTTAAAATTTGAAACTCATTGTCTAGAGCTTGGTGTTATTTACATTATCGTCGATACACTGCGGTCTGAGGGTCAAGCTACATCTGCATATTGTAAGTGGATGAAGTTGAAATAATTTTTTTAAAACTCCCTTTTCTTATACCAATACAGTACAAGCATAATTTTAATAGAAAAATGTTATTGATCTTCAGTATTTAAATTCTGCAGCAAACTCAATGTTTCTAGAAATATATTTCAAGGGCAATTCTAATCCCTCTCATTAAATCTGCATTATGCCATGCTTGTTCTAGTGCTTAATGCTGCCTCAGGGGCTGGTTGTACTAAAGGGATTTGATCCTGGGTCCAGGCAGTGCTCAGCCAATTGTGCGCCACCCCCTGGAAACTTCTGTCCATGGTCAGCAATAGAATAGCCTGGACTTGAACCAGCGATCTCCAGGCTATTGAGTGCATCCTGGACTCCATGCAGAGTGCCTTTATCGGATGTGCCACTCGGGAGCCTGGTATTTGGATATTTTGCAGCATTTAAAATAATTAGTTATATACAGCCAGGTTTTTCCCTTTGACAATAGCATTTACAGATATTAAAATAGTTCATTGAATACCTTTACTGTATAATTAGTTCTAGCTTGCAAATATCATTTAAGACACAGACCAAATTTCCCACCCTTAATTTGAGGAAAAAATAAAACATCAAATAAGTATGCATATACAAAAATACAGCCTCAATTACACATATGGAGTCAGTTTGCAGCCGTCTACTATCGCACAGAGCATTACAGTTAGGTGCTGCTTCTCATCACTCACACTTGTTTTTCTTCCCATTTGTGAACAGTGGTATTGCTGGCATGTTGAATGAATATGGGTGTCTGACCAGCATTTCCAATCTGTCCAACGGTACTGTTTGTTAGAAACACTGAAATTGCAAAATCTGCTCTTTGAATCCCTAATGAAGCTAATGACGCTTCTTTGAAAATGTCTGCCTGTATGTCGTGGATGATTCGAGATCAGGCAGTAACATTTTGGTTAATCTTTTCTCAGCAGTCAGTCACTTTGCTGTTTGTGTACCTGGACAGTCACGTCTTTTTTTGGCGATTTCAAAACACACATCACTATACTGTACTCGAATTTAAGTTGCAGGCTGTTTTTGAGAAGCAAAAAATTGTTCAAAAAGTGCGTCTTAAATTTGAAGGAATACGGTAATTGTAGCACACAACCGAGGACTGTGTTACACCATTATTTCTGGGTCCTTATAAGGGATATACGAAACCATGACAACAGCTCAAGGTACTGTTACCCCAGTCCAGAGGCAAGGATATTAACCATTGAGGTTTGCCATTAAAATACAGAATAGGGTGATCATGCAAAAGATCAGAGACTCAATTGTTTCTTAGGAGAACTGAAGCTTTTGGAAAGCACTGGCTTTTCTCTACAGTACAGAGTGTTTCAAACTTGATCTGATAATTCTCAGTTACACTAGATCACAATATAACAATTTTCTCAGGGAAAAAAACATAATTATTTTCCTGTCGTTTGAATAACAATTAAATAATTAACTATTTGCCAAGAACAAAAAAAATAAAAGCTAAATTCATACACAGGAAGCAATATGGCGATGTTTATTATTATTTGTTGGCTTTTGAAAAAAAAAAAAAAAACTGTTGTGAAATGGCTGATATAAATAAGCACTTCCTCTTTTGACAGCTTGAGTAGTTGAACATATCTCTTATGTTAGTGAATTCTTGAAGACTGGAGGGTAACTGCCAGCTTGTTTCCAAGCTGCAAGAGTAAGAACCTCATCCTGAGATTTACAAATTGTCAGTGCTGGATTCTGTGTTGCTTTGAACACGCATCTAAAAAATAAAAAGAAATGGGATATGCACAGAACTAGTCTACACTAGTGTTGGAAAAACAAACATGTTTTTGTATTTATGATTGGAGCCATACACATGAGGTGAATTAACTTATTAATGCTATTACAAATTATGTTGCATGCTGTAAGTTTTATTTATTTATTTATTTATTTATTTATTTTTCAAAATGTTAGGGTTGCTGTCTCACTTTTATTTCAATAGCAAAAAATAATTACATTTCTTTGTTTCTAGATTGTAAAATAAGCCTTTCTTATAGCACATTATTAATTTAATTTAATAAAAAATAACCACAACTGATATAGGCGGTCACAACTTCCGCAGTTTTGATCTATTGTAATAAATGTGGTGTAAGGGTTAATGCATGATAACCTAGCTAAAATAGGAATGGGAACTAACCTTTAATGTGCCCCATTGCTGCAAACCTTCCTCAAATTAATAACTATTATGCTGCATGAAGACATATCGATGTTGACATTGCATTATCATAAACTTTTGATACATTTTGTTTGATATTCTATACAGAGTCCAATACCTAGGATTTGTTAACTCAAAGTTATCTAGGGAGCTTATTGGACAGGGCGCAATTGTACTGACATAGACAGCTGTGCTGGGAAAACCATAGTCCCAGCTGAAGAAGCTGTACGACTGCAGAGGTGTTGCAATGCTAAATCTACAACCAAAAGCTATGTAATATATGTTTACCCTGGAACTATAGGATAGGGTCCCTATTCTGTAAATGAAAATGTTATCTTAACACTTTGACAGCTGGAATACATTTTAAATGGTGTTGTTTTTTTTGTTTTTTTTATACTTTCCATATACATTTGTATGATGTTTCGAGTCATTCTGAGTAGTTCTGAATTATCTTGTTTCAAATCTTGTCTTTCTATAAATACATTGTTTTGAGCTTGCTGGAACGGGCCTAGTTGATTGGCCATTGCTTTTGCTTCCTGGTTACAATGCAAGTTTTCTGCACAGTTTATTTCATATGGACAGCATTTTGCTTTCAGCTCTGTCAGAAAAATGCATCCATTAGTGCAGTATGATATTAGGAACATGAATACTGATTTGTACACAGAAATGGGGTATGATGTATAGCACAGTAAAGGACAGGTATTCTGTGTGCTCTTTTCCTACCCTGAGGGTCTGAACTGGGCTGAACTAACACAACAATTCCAGTAAATCCGGTCTACTCTAATGTATTGTATTTCCATCACCCATGACATTTCCTTATGAAAGACACACACATTATACATTGGATTTCATAATGGGATGTATTTTTTCATATTAGTTATAAGAGAAATTGTCCAATTACTTCTTAGTGTTCACGCAGAAACGTTTAAAAAACACAAGTCACAGGAAAAGCAATGGGTGATTACTGAGGAGCCAAAGCATGGAAGAGTGTCAATGGCTTCTCAATGGCTTCCTTGTCCTAGTTAATTAAACACAACTTCTCAAACTCCTAGTAATGGAGACCGGTTATGCCTGGAGATGTGTCTCAGTAGATTTATACTGCGTTAACACCATTGAATAAATTATTCATGTTTTACCTCGCAGACACAGAGGCAAGCTGAATATATAATGTTTGTAGTATTGTATGGGTTCTATTGTAAGTTGTATGCTTTTACATCATTGTTAAATGGTCTGTGTTTCCTCTTCTTTTCCCAGGGTATGGACATGCAGCCCCCAGCACAAATGGAGGGAAGGTGTTCTGCATGTTCTATGCCCTCCTGGGGATCCCCCTCACCCTGGTGATGTTCCAGAGCCTGGGCGAGAGGATCAATACCTTTGTCAAGTACCTCCTGCACCGCATCAAGAAGTGCCTTAAGATGCAGCGGACGGATGTATCCATGGCTAATATGGTGACCATTGGCTTCTTCTCCTGCATTAGCACACTGTGCATCGGGGCAGCAGCCTTTTCCCACTACGAGGACTGGAGCTTCTTTCAAGCCTACTACTACTGCTTTATCACGCTCACCACCATTGGCTTTGGGGACTATGTGGCCCTGCAGAAGGACCACGCACTGCAGAACAACCCCCAGTACGTGGCTTTCAGCTTCATCTACATCCTCACTGGCCTGACAGTCATTGGGGCCTTCCTGAACCTGGTTGTGCTCCGCTTCATGACAATGAATGCAGAGGATGAGAAACGTGATGCTGAGCACCGCGCCTTGTTTACCCGCAACAGACAGGCCAGCAGCATGTGCAGCCCTGTCGACACCCCAGCCTCGGCAGCTTCCGCCGGTCGAGGCTTCCGCAACGTCTACGCTGAGGTGCTGCACTTCCAGTCCATGTGCTCCTGCCTCTGGTACAAGAGCCGGGAGAAGCTGCAGTACTCAATACCCATGATCATCCCCAGAGATATTTCCACCTCAGACAGCTGCGTGGATCAGAGCGACGGCTCCCCAGGCAGGTTGCCCGAACTGCGCTCGAACGGCTGTGTCTGCAACATGCAGCAACGCTCTGCTATCAGCTCTGTGTCTACCGGCCTTCCCAGCCTCTCCGCTTTCAGGGGACTCATGAAAAGGAGGATCTCGGTATAGCCAATGCAATACTTTATTTTATTACAATTTTCCACAAAGGACAATGAGAAAAGCTTTATTATTTTAGCAACATTTAAAAAAATGCTTAGAAAGCTTTCTAGAATTTCAAGAACCACCTATGTCTTTTGAGAGGCGGGTTTGAAAAAGAAGATGACATTTTCCACAATGAAGTGAACCTTCTGGTCAAGTACATCAGCGTTTCTGTTTGATGGCCTGAATATAGACATGGACGTACATTATGGTTAAAGAGTAAGTAGTGGTTTTCCGAAAAATATAGCGTTATACAGCTCCACATGGTGCCACAGCTGTTTCAATAACGTACCTGTCATTTTTCTTTTCATCGTTAACATCCTGTGACAAAGACGGCTGTAGTGGGGACGCCAGACCAGAAGAAACATACAGTACTGCGAGATGAAATGATGAATGAATGCGCTGCTGCGTGGTTTATTATTATAAAATAAAACAGTACACAAAAAACAGGACATGGCACTGGCAGCCAAAACAAATAGACAAACAAAACAGACTAATACTTAAACAAACAGTGCACTAACAGACAAACACGGTGAGTCAAATCAACAGTAATATATTTACGATTAGTTATCGTTTTAAATTCTCTCCTCTCCACACCCATTCTCCACTCACCGAACACACAACCCCGAGTGAGTGAAAACATGCTGCTTTTATGCAGCTGTACTGAGACTCGATTGCTAATCAGTCATTCAATTGGAGTCTCGGTACAACTGCACGTGAATTAATAAAGTGCAATTCCCCATGCTCGCATATTATTACATTTTACCTGCATGTGAAGTGCTGTGCAATCCTCTTGCCTAAATACAAATATACATTTTAAACACTTGTGTTACACAGACCCATTTATATCCTGTGTACCAATGACTATATTCCAACATTAACACACTACACGTAACATACAACACAAATAAATAGCCCAGGGGCGGGGCACTTTGCCACACATCCTAACAACTTTTTACACTTAGAACTTTAAAGTCTTTCAAAGCTCATTTCAAAATGTCCACTGTAGCGTACTGGGGTTTGAGATCTGTCCTCTAAATCACTGCAGGAAGAGCTATTAAAAAAAAAAAAAAACATAACAAGTGCTCTGGCTTTTCTGTTCCGTACCACATGATGGATCGTTATTGCTGTGTTTCCTGTTTGACAATGTGGGCAATAATCCTTACACTATCAGTGCACTAGAGCTGCCATTTTCAAAACAGACTTAAACAGACTTTAAAGTTATAAGTGTAAAAAGTTGTCAGGATGTTACCAATCAAAAAAAAAAATTGACAGGTACGTTAAACAGTTGGACGTGTAATGCTTCTGAACCCCGCTACTTACTTTTTAAGACCAGCTATCTAACAAATTTATTTGTTCAGTGCTCTTTACGACACACTAGGCAACCAGTATACACCTCCTAACATTAACATTGTTTAACAAACATTAAACAATACACACACTGATGTATTTGACAACATTTTCATTCTAGGTAGCGTAGCATGTTTTCTTTTCTATTAAAGCCATGTGTTTAAACTACTGATTACCAGAACAGCTTTGTATATACTGTATTTATAGGAATAAAAATCTTTATTATTTTCAGAAATGAATAGGATAATTTAGGAGAGGGCCTATTTTTACACTTAGTAAGTTTAACCCAGTTTTGTCATGTTACTTGTGTGGTGGCCGGTCCAACTTTACAGTGGACAGATTTTCTCTGCTTGGGTGATTTACGATCCAATTCACACTGAATGTTAAATGCTACTAAGATAATTTTGCATATGCACCTTAATATTCTGTTGATTCATTGTATAGTTGGCCATGATGTATTTTAATTCACTTTTTTTAGTGTAGGAATATTTTACATCACTACAGCACTTTGGGATGCCAGACCTCCTTTAGGCATTGATTCTACTTAGAATTCAGGAATCAAATTACAGTACTGTATAATAAAACAATGGAATAGTGGCATTTTATCAAACAATATAATCTATTACTTAACAAATATTGTGTGTTAAAATATAAACTAAACTATTTTACAGATGTATAATTGATATATTTTGAGGATTAAACTGACAACAGGTATTCACCCACAGTTCGGAACCTGATCTAGACCTGGACACTTTAAGCAAGGGAAAAACAATGCCATTATAGATGATTTCAATTCCTTTATCTGTTTATGTCATGTCTATGGAAATACTCATTATGTTACTTGGTTGAAGCAATATGTCACAGAGTTCCATTCCAATCTGCTTTAATTTCGCTCTTCTGCTGAAACTGAAAATAATAAAACACTTTAAGTTTAAAAATTTAAATTTGCACCATTCTGCATTGGTCATAATGCCCTTTTCTATGAATTATCGAGTTATTTCTTGATTCGCTCATCTATCGCTTTGTCCCATTATATGTGTCACTCTGTGATCATACATGACTACACGTGTTTAATGTGGATTGAATGTTTGATTCAATTGCCAATAATTATTAACATTCGCTTCAGCCAAATTACCTAGTATTATTAAATTTAGACAAATATGTAGACTTTTATATGAATTAGTTTTTTGTTACACCACTTTCTGTTTGTTGAACGGCCATTTGACTTCTTTCACATTCTACACCACATTCTTATAATATATACTAATACTGTATATCTATGTCATTATTGTCAACTCTCGCAAATTCATCAATTTCTAAGTTAAATTCAGACCTGCTGTTGATCTCGCGACAGTACTGTGGGATCTCTGTATTTTTCGCTTTTCAAAAGGTATACATTAGTCATGACGGAAAACTCAAAGAAATGCAAACGCTATAGGTGCAAATTCAACTCAGCAGCTTTTCTGCGCAGCAGTAACAGGTATGGTAGTAGATAATGTTGTTTGTAATGTTGAATGGTGATCTGGATTGTCTGATTTTGTAATGCATTTTGAGAAGCACTAATAGAGGTTTGTAAGAAATTTGAGGTGTTATAGACACAATATAAGCTGTTGTTAACAAGGTTTAAAAACCAACTCAAAATATTGGTTTATGTTTTGAAAAATAAAATCTTGCGAATTGATCGCCAAATCTCTTGATTTCTAGAGTTTGTCTCATGATTTCTGCAGTGGTGGGGTTGGCAATGTTGCTATGTTTATGTTTTGTATAAGTACAACTTAAAGTTATTTAATGCTAATGCTTACAGTATACTAACAACAAGATAATGTATTCACAAAGCAGTATGAACAAGGTTCCCTTTCAAGTATGAAATGTAACTATTACCTGATGGGATATAACCTCTGTTAGCCTGAATTACTGAGCCCTCATATCAAAGCTGCTCCTAAGAGTCCCATATGCGTCCGACATCGTCTCCGCCCACAAGAGATAAATACGAGTGACGCATAAGGCTAAGTGCCATCTTCTCTTTTAACTTTAGCCTGAGGAAGGAGTGAGCTCTGACTTTAGATCATAACTATGGAGATAAGTTGATTCATTCACTTTCTCTCATTTCGTTTTTCCTGCACTAAAACAGGAGGTGATTAGGGAGGAGTCAGCTGACTAAGCAGTGTTCTCGGTTTGTGTTGCCGCTGGTTTGGTACGTCGCAGGATCCTTTTATCACGTCTGCTTGGTGATATAAAACATGCCTGTGGACGAGGTGAAACAAAAGATGTGAAAACAAAAGAAAACATGTAGTGGATAATAGTTTGAGAGGTAAATCAGAAGTGTGGGAATTCTTTTGGAATCATACAGAATGAAAATAACGAGCATGTGACTGGATTGGCTGCTTGTAAAACCTGTCATTATGTTTTTGTGTACGACATCATCTTTGCGAAAGCACAGGTGTAGCTCCCTTTCAACTGGTGGCACGAAAGGAATAGACAGGTATCTTATAGTAAAGTAGATAGTTAATATGTTACAATGTTAAAATATATCCAGATTACTAGAGAAAGCTACCGTGCTGTATAGCCTATTGTATAAACTCAATCTGTGGAGAATGGTAGATGTATCTGTGTGTGAATGTGAGAGCGTGAGAGTCAGTCGAAGCAGGAAGTAGGTAAAGGACAAACACTTGCGGGTTTAAATATGGACACTTAGTAAATATGGGCTGGAGAGGAGGGTTATAGTGGAAAACTATTGATCACTTGTTACCGACAGGGGGCTAAACGAGGCAGTCTTCCCAGCGACAGTTAAACGAGGCAGTCTTCCCAGCGACAGCGAGTGGAAGCGACAGCGAGTGGGAGAAGTACAGCGTGGAAAAGTACAGAGCAGTTTCGAAGCAGATTGAAAGCAGGTTGACGGCTGCAGAAGAAACTAAACTTCAAAAAAAAAAAAAAAAACCCTCAACATGGTCTTCAAGCCAGTAATCTGTGACACCTGCTTGATGTGGGAAATCCGAGAAAACCCAGCGGAGCTAAACCAAGTGTGCGTAAAGTGCCGCGCGATCCAGGATTTGCATAAACTAGTAAGCATGCTAGAAATGGAGCTGGAAGAAGTGAGACAGCAACAAGATCTTGAGGAACTGGCACACCCACAATTCATGGAAGTCTGCATCACCCCTAACAGACTGAAAGCCACCAGGGAGATAGAAGGTCAGAACAGCTGGGTTCAGGTAGGCAGAAGCAGGGAAAAAAAGAAACTTCGTCAAACGCAACCACCAGAAATCAAAACAACCAACAGATTTGAGTCACTTCAGAATTGTGATGAGCAGAACCAACAACAAGAGAATGAAAGGAACAACATCCAGGACCCCATTGACAGTGGTGACCAGACAGCAAAAAGAAGGGAGGTCATGATTGTTGGGGACTCCATATTGAGAAACACAGCAAGTTCAGTTCGCAGTTTGGACCCCCTTACTACAACAGTGTGCTGCCTTCCGGGAGCCTCGGTCAAGCACATCACTGAGAACGTGGACAGGCTCCTAGAACGAACAGGAGACGACCCGGTAGTAGTCGTCCACATCGGTACAAACAACATTGGAAGAGACAGACCAAAATCCCTGCAAAACAAATTCAGAGAGCTAGGAAGGAAATTAAAAGAGAAAACCAAAACTGTGGTATTTTCTGGTATACTACCCGCACCTTGCAAAGGACCATATGGACAGCTGGAAATAATTAATCAAAACCAATGGTTGAAGACGTGGTGCACACGGGAAGGCTTCACCTATCTTGATCATTGGACCACTTTCTACAACGAGGACTATCTGTATAGACGGGATGGACTGCATTTAAATAACAAGGGAACTAGTCTACTTGGAGAAAAGATCCTCGAGCAGGTTCGGAAGCATTTAAACTAGAAAGGAAGGGGGGAGAAATCAACAAAAAAACAGAAGGGAGACCGCATCAAAACAAGAACAACAACTCAGGTAAGACAACCATTAAATGTATTTATCTAAATGCTAGAAGTATCAGAAACAAAATTCTAGAACTTGAAGCTACTGCACTAACAGGTAACTATGATGTGATAGGTGTTACAGAAACGTGGTTATCTGAGAGTGATGGGGACGAATATAATATTTGTGGGTATACACTGTATAGGAAAGACAGGCAGGACAGAAGAGGAGGAGGGGTAGCGCTATACATAAGAAACAGTCTTGAAGCCCAGGTGTTAAACCTGGACAAAGAAAATAAAACCGAATCAATATGGGTCAGAATAACAGACAAAAATTCAAAAGGCATAATAATAGGAGCATGCTATAGACCGCCAGATTCAGACGGTGAGCACAATAATCTGTTATACAATGACATTAGAAATGTGTGTAGCAAAGGAGAAGCCATACTAATGGGGGATTTCAACTTCCCCCAAATAAAATGGGAAAACCCGGTGGGTAGCGCGAAGGATGAAATAGAAATGGTGGAAATGACAAATGACTGCTTCCTAACACAATTTGTGAAGGCACCCACTAGAGGGGAGGCATGCCTTGATTTAGTCTTTTCAAATAACGAAGATAGAATAACTAAAACAGAGGTCAGAGAACCACTGGCAAACTCAGACCACAACATGGTCTCATTTGAAGTGTTTTTTAAATCCTCAAAAGTAAAGACTAAAGCTAAGGTTTACAATTTTAGAAAAGCAAACTATGAAGGCATGAAACAGAGACTAACAGAAGTAGATTGGAGTAAAATAGAGAAAACACCCACAGAAGAAGGATGGTTGTTCTTCAAAAATGTAGTACTAGAGGCGCAAAACAATTATATCCCTAAAGTAGACAAATCTAAATGTAAAACTAAATTGCCAAAATGGTTTAATAGATCAATTAAAAAAAATATTCAGCGAAAAAAGGCACTTTACAGAGCATTAAAAAAGGACCAAAAAGAAAGTACACAGAAAGAGTACACAGAACTGCAAATGCAAGTCAAAAAGGAAGTTAGAAAGGCCAAGAGAGAAATAGAAATGAACATTGCTAAGGGAGCTAAAACCAATTCCAAAATGTTTTTCCAATATTACAACAGCAAGAGAACATTCAAAGAGGAGATTAAATGTTTAAGAGATACAAATGGCAAAATCGTAGAGGAAGAAAAAAAAATAGCAAATATGTTAAATGATTACTTTTCACAAGTTTTTACAAAGGAAGATACTGACAACATGCCCCACATGTCATCCAGTTCCTATCCAGTTTTAAATAACTTTAGCATAACTGAGGCAGAAGTGTTAAAGGGACTAGGAGCTCTTAAAATAAACAAATCCCCTGGGCCGGATGAGATCCTCCCAGTAGTACTCAAAGAAATGAAAGAAGTAATTTACAAACCGCTAACCAAGATCATGCAGCAGTCTCTTGACACAGGGGTGGTACCGACAGACTGGAAAATTGCAAACGTAATACCGATCCACAAAAAGGGAAACAAAACTGAACCAGGTAACTACAGACCAGTAAGCCTGACTTCTATTATATGCAAACTTATGGAAACTATAATAAGATCCAAAATGGAAAATTACCTATATGGTAACAGAGTACTGGGAGACAGTCAACATGGTTTTAGGAAAGGGAGATCGTGCCTAACTAACTTGCTTGATTTTTTTGAGGATGCAACATCGATAATGGATAATTGCAAAGCATATGACATGGTTTATTTAGATTTCCAGAAAGCTTTTGACAAAGTCCCGCACAAAAGATTAATTCTCAAACTGAACGCAGTTGGGATTCAAGGAAACACATGTACATGGATTAGGGAGTGGTTAACATGTAGAAAACAGAAAGTACTGATTAGAGGAAAAACCTCAGAATGGAGTGTGGTAACCAGCGGTGTACCACAGGGATCAGTATTAGGTCCTCTGCTATTCCTAATCTACATTAATGATTTAGATTCTGGTATAGTAAGCAAACTTGTTAAATTTGCAGACGACACAAAAGTAGGAGGAGTGGCAAACACTGTTGCAGCAGCAAAGGTCATTCAAAATGATCTAGACAAGATTCAGAACTGGGCAGATACATGGCAAATGACATTTAATAGAGAAAAGTGTAAGGTACTGCACGCAGGAAATAAAAATGTACATTATAAATATCATATGGGAGATATTGAAATTGGAGAAGGAATCTATGAAAAAGACCTAGGAGTTTTTGTTGACTCAGAAATGTCTTCATCTAGGCAATGTGGGGAAGCTATAAAAAAGGCTAACAAGATACTCGGATACATTGTGAAAAGTGTTGAATTTAAATCAAGGGAAGTAATGTTAAAACTGTACAATGCACTTGTAAGACCTCATCTTGAATATTGTGTGCAGTTCTGGTCACCTCGCTATAAAAAAGATATTGCTGCTCTAGAAAGAGTGCAAAGAAGAGCGACCAGAATTATTCCGGGCTTAAAAGGCATGTCATATGCAGACAGGCTAAAAGAATTGAATCTGTTCAGTCTTGAACAAAGAAGACTACGTGGCGACCTAATTCAAGCATTCAAAATTCTAAAAGGTATTGACAGTGTGGACGCAAGGGACTTTTTCAGCCTGAAAAAAGAAACAAGGACCAGGGGTCACAAATGGAGTTTAGAAAAAGGGGCATTCAGAACAGAAAATAGGAGACACTTTTTTACACAGAGAATTGTGAGGGTCTGGAATCAACTCCCCAGTAATGTTGTTGAAGCTGACACCCTGGGATCCTTCAAGAAGCTGCTTGATGAGATTTTGGGATCAATAAGCTACTAACAACCAAACGAGCAAGATGGGCCGAATGGCCTCCTCTCGTTTGTAAACTTTCTTATGTTCTTATGTTCTTATGTTCTAAATGCCCGAAGCCTCAGTTTTTCCGAGGGGCATTTAGTTTTCCACTATGAGATGAGTCTGCAGTACATATTTAATGTATGAATCAGTCAAGAAAATAAGTGAGGCAAGGTTGGATAGTAAATATGACTTTATATATTTTGTTTAAATATAGCTGATACAGCATAAGTAAATAAATAAATAATATACATTAAATACTGAGAGGCAGCCAGGTACAGTAGCAAATGTAAAAATCAGTGGAAGAGGATGAAAGTAGAGACACTGGAAAGTCGGACTGGAATTATTATTATTATTATTATTATTATTATTATTATTATTATTATTATTATTATTATTATTATTATTATTTATAAAATAGGCTAAATAAGTAAGGATGAAACTGCTTTTGTTGCAAACGTTTTGACACATGTTTTATTTATTTTTATCCAGATGATTTTAAATCATTTTATATAATGTTTGGTTATGAATAGTTCACAGGATCATCCCCAGTTTGTACACTGCTTTTAATTTGTTGCAATTGACCCTCTAAGGTAAGTTTTAATTTAAAAGAGAATATACCAAAATTAATACAACTCTTGTGAGGTTTTCATGCAGGAAATCTATAGTATCATTAATACAAGTGCCTAACCCATTTCATTGGTCAATCTACAAGCCAATTACTAGCAAGGTCCTATCAACCTATAAGATATATAATCCTACTTTGCAAACACAGTCCTGCCGGGCTTTCAAATTAATTAAATTATTGTTTATCTGGCTACATATCCCTGCCAGTCGTATTGATGTGGTCCCTTATCTTTGCATTATGGATTAGACTCTTCCAATCGTAGACCCAGTTCCAGGATTCGATAAGAAAACCAGACAGGAATCGTCCAAAACCAAATCCATTTTACAAACGTTGCAAATTTCCATCTGCAATCCTTCATTGCAGTTACTCTATTGCAGAATGTTCCTTGTTTCATTAACTTCATGCTCATAATTCACAAAGGTAGGAGTGTTAGTTCTTGAGATGCATGACATCAAATTCAGGACTGTGACGTCTTGCTCATGCAAAAATGTAATTTTTCAGATTTGTTAGCTCTTGGACACAGCCCCAGGACTCATTCCTTCCTACCTGGGCAACACCTGGCCAGTTGTGCACCCCCCCCTAGGCAATGACATAACCTGGATTTGAACCAGCAATCTCCAGGCTATAGGAAGCATCCTGCACGCTATGCAGAAGGCCTTTACTGGATGAGCCACTTGGGAGCCTCTGTGCAAAGCCAGTTCATCGTATCATGAGCAATAAAAAGGCAATCTTGTTTTGGTCGTCCTTGTTGAAGGTGGTCCAATTTAGACTTTGGATGACCTTTATTCTTCTTTGTTATTCAGATTTTTTCCACAAGGGAAAGCGACGAACATGACGTATGAATTAAAACAATCTACAACTTACTGTATGGAAATCGAAATTTAAGGTTTAAGTAGCCACATATGACCCTTAACCTTCCTGGCAACAAACACGTCAAGATTAAGTTTAATTATGAGTGGTAGAGGCTAGACATAAATTTGCATCATGTAGCCAATACAAATACACTAAAACTTGACAGACAGAGAGTGATTGTAGGTTGAAGACTCACAGAATCTTAGCCATTTTGAGGCTACACTAGCCAATAGCAATACAGTAGACCTAGGAAAGGATGACATATGGTAAGCTTTTTTTTTACTTTTGCAAATTTACACGTAGGCTTAGCCTCCATAGCCTCTTATGACAAGCCGCCACTGCCATAGGCATAGCCAAATGCAAGAGCAATCACACACAACAGAAACATTATCGTAAAACAGGATCACAACATAACATTCATACTTTACAAGTCAGTCTTTCCAAACGCCTCATTGCACTGCCATGTTTTGCTAGCTCAGTCTGTATCAAACTTATCTTGCCAGTCTCTACCACCTTCCATCCTATCTCAGAGCGCCGGACATGGATGGAACCACACAAACATGCTGGATGTTTTGGGACACCGTGGAGCAGACATAACGAATGTGGGATGATCTAGCATCGATTTCGGGACTGCTGCTTGGCGAAGCGTGCTCTGTATGAACTTACCAGAAGGAAATTACAAAGAAATATTATGATGAGACTGGGTTCAAAATGTTCCGAGCAGGATCTTAAAAGAACATAAGAACATAAGAAAGGTTACAAACGAGAGGAGGCCATTCGGCCCATCTTGCTTGTTTGGTTGTTAGTAGCTTATTGATCCCAGAATCTCATCAAGCAGCTTCTTGAAGGATCCCAGGGTGTCAGCTTCAAAACATTACTGGGGAGTTGATTATACCCTGTGGTACATCAGTTTAAGTTAGAATGAAATGTTTTTATAAAAGCTGCTTGCCTCCTTAGAATCTACTATGCTTGCTTTCTCTAAATTGTTGTTTCAAAACCCTGATCAGTCACTTACCAATCCTCTAGATCAATTAACCATAACGGATCCAATAGAAAATCGATTCTAATTCGCAGTATGCTTTATACACAGATGTAGGAGCAGCCCTTAATTTCATTCCCTTAAAGCTTGTGCTGGATTCAGGATCATTTATCCAGTGTCAATAATTAATGGCAATTGCTATCGGATTCCATACTCAATCAAACTTTGTCGGGTTGCATACTGAAAATCTTATTGTAGAATTCTACTTTTGCTTTACTCAATGCAATTAATGTCTCTTTTCATACATTATTTGTAGTGGTACAATTGGCAGCCTAACTTCATATTCGATTATCATATAGACATTTGTCAACGAGAATTGATGCATTGACGTTTTATTTTTCAAAATAAAGAACATTAGTTTTTTTAACAGACGATACAGTAACTAAAAACACAGCTGTGCATAATTGTTAAACAAAAAGAATAGATAGATTTAATAGATTTAAAAATAAATAAATAAATAAAAACCTATTGCCTTAATTTTTAAATCAAGAAAACGTGAATACAATAGGCCTACTTCTGATTTGGCTTGTCCAACTTGAATGTAGAGGCCTAAAGTGTGTATCCTAGCAACGTGCTAGTCTACTGTACTAGCACTAAAAGAAACGTACTCTCACACACCTGTTGCCGGTTTTAATGCAAACCGACAACATAACAGGAGACTTCAAACTGAGCTGATATTTTTTGTTCACTGGGATGAACACGTCGCTAAGATCTTATTGTTTGTTTTTCAGCAGGCAGCACCTGGATGCTCTGAAGGATGAGGCTGTGCTCCAACTATTTTTGCTCTTCTTATTTTTCTTCAACCAATGTTTGAGTTTAATGTTTTTGGAATTCAGTAAGATTTTGTATTATAATAAAGGTGGTTATTTAATGCAAGATTGTCCTGACTGAATGCTTAGTTTAGAACACAATGCATTTGCTTATCCTTTTATGTTTTAGTTCAGTTTTCCCACTTAGTACAAATATAATAATGTTAGGTTATTAACATAACCCTGGTTCCCTGGAAAGAGAATGACAACCATTACCGAATGGGAAGAGCCTCTCTGACCATCAGTCTCTGAGCAAATATACAAAAGCTGCCCTATCAGGGCCCTGCTGTAAGGGGGAAATCCCTCCCACCTCCTGCTGAAGAGGGACGTCCTCACAGTAGCACGTTGCCATTTTCTTTCGAAAACAGAGGTCAGCTGGGGACATGACCTCAAAAGGTAATAGTTGTCATTCTCTTTTCATGGAACCAGGGTTATGGTAATAACTTAACGTTCCCTTTCAATTCGAATGACAACCATTACCGAATGGGAAAGCTGTACCAGAGCTGTCGTGGCTCCAGATTAGCGACAGTACAGCCCCATGGCGATAGCAACAGAGCCCACATGACGCCTAAGGGCATGCTGCCTGCAAAACTCTAGAACCCAGAGAGGGTCTCGTTCGGTTTGTCATATCAAGGCGGTAAAAACGCACAAATGTCTGACTACCTGTCCATGTAGCAGCATTGCATAACTCATCTAAGGAGGCGCCATGAAGGTAAGCCCACGAAGTTGCCTGGCCCCTGGTAGAATGGGCCGTAATGTCCCCCGGTAACAGGAAGTCTGTCTGTTCATACGCCAAGCGTATAGCATCTGTCACCCAGTGCGCTAGACGTTGCTTCGATAGGGCCTGACCTCTACAGCGGGACCCGTAGAGGAAAAACAGCTGGTTGGACTATCTCCAGGACGCTGTCCTATCCAAATAGCAGCGCAGAGCCCGAACTGGGCATAGTGTATGTTGTCTACGGTCCTCCTCTGACTCGTGCGGGGAGGTCTGAAAGTTTCCATAACCATTTATTGGTTAATAAGAAATGAGAATACCACCTTTGGCAAAAAGGATGGATTTGTTCTTAATGTTACCTGCGAGTCACTTCCAGTGAAAACCATACATATGTCATCGATGGACAGGGCATAAAGCTCACTTACTTGTCTGGCAGAAGTATTGGCTATTGAAAATGCTACTTTTAATGAAACAGGGCGCAGTTCTGCTGACGCCATGGGCTCAAATGGGGGACCCATAAGGGCCCGCAGTACCAGTTCTAGATCCCACTTGGGGATCATACTTTTCATGGGAGGACGAAGCCTCCGGTCCCCTTTAAAAAATTGCACTGACAGGAAATGCACCCCAGGGGACACCGAGTCAATTTGGTCATGGAACACTGATATTGCCGCCAGGTATACCTTCAAAGTGGACGCTGATTTTCCTGCATCAAACATGTGTTGTAAGAAGGTTACTATCATCTCAATCTGGCAAGTCACCGGATCGTGACCTTCGGCAAAGCACCAGTCTTGGAAAACTTTCAATTTGTATGAGTATTGGGCTCTAGTGCTCGGCGCCCTAGCAGACTGTAGTGTTTCTACTGCATTGAGCAAACCTTGTCTGAATAGATGGCTCCATTCAATGGCCAGACCCAGAGTTGGAGCTGGGCTGGGTTCGGGTGCCATAATAGCCCTTCCGCTTGGCTCAGGAGGTCCTTGCGCAGCTGGAGCTGCCACTGCTGATCCGACAACATGTTAGAAAGGAGAGCAAACCAGGGGCGTCTCCGCCATCTGGGTGGAACTGGCAAAACCTGTGCTGTCTCCACCCTGAGCCTTTCTAATGTCAGGGGTAGTAATGGTAGCGTAGGGACTGCATACAATAACCCCTGTGACCAGGGGTGAGCTAGCGAGTCTACTCCTAGGGGGCCCCTGTCTATCTTCATGGAGAACCATAGGGGGCAATGTGTGGACTCTGTTGCCTTGTTGCCCACACTGGGGAGGTGAACTGCCCTGATGGAACGCAAGTTTCTGTGTGTCCAGGACAGGAGTCTGTGCGCTGCATGGTGAAGGCCCGGTGAGCGCAGGCCTCCTTGGTGATTTATGTAGGCTACCACTGTGGTGTTGTCTGCCCGGACCAGCACATGTTTGTGTGGTAATTTCTGGCGAAAATGTGATAACGCCAGGCTCACTGCTTGCAGCTCTTGCACATTTATGTGTGCTTGCTGCCAATGTCCCTTCCACTGACCTCTTATTCCTCTCCCGTTCCAGACCGCTCCCCAGCCCAGACTGGAGGCATCAGTAGTGATCACTAAGGGAATCCGAGGGGAGAGCCGAGGTGCAGTGCTGGGACGGATCCACCACTCCAGTGTCTTCTGGCATTGTCTGGACACTCGCACCAACCGGTACCGATCTCGGACCAGGTGCACCTTGAGCGTATTCACCCAGGTTTGAAGCTGGTGCATTCTCAGCAGCCCTAGTGGAACGATTCTCGAGGCGGCTGCCATCAGCCCCAACAACCTTTGATATAGTTTGACCTTTAGGAGAGCGTCCTCTCTGAATAGGGAGAGTGTGGTCTCCAACGACCGAATCCTGTCTTCTGACAGTGAGGCAAACATGCTCACAGAGTTCAGTTTGATCCCCAGGAAATCTGTGGACTGAGATGGTACGAAGTTGCTCTTCTGTTGATGTATTGAGAGCCCTAACTTCGCCACATGATCTATGACCTGTTTTGTGTGCGCCTCTGTGTGTGCTTTTGACTGCGCACAAACCAACCAATCGTCCAGATAGTTTAGGATCCAAATACCCCGCAGTCTGAGTGGAGCCAGTGCTGCATCCATGCACTTTGAAAATGTGCTGGGTGCCAGCGAGAGGCCAAATGGCAGCACGCAGAATTCATACATGTTGCCTTGAAAGGTGAAGTGCAGATATTTTCTGTGCGCGGTACGGATTGGGACGTGAAAGTAGACGTCTTGCAGGTCGATCGATGTGAACCAGTTGCCCGGTTGGACAGACTGGAGGATACTTTGCACAGTCAACATATTGAATTTCCTCTGTTTGAGGAACAAGTTGAGGACCCTGAGGTCCATAATTGGTCTGAAACCACCTTCCCTTTTGGGCACCAAGAAGTACCTGGAGTAAAAGTCACTGAGGGCATTGCTTGGACTTACCAAGTGTACAGTGTTCTTCCTTCGATGATTGGCAATCTCCTGCTGAAAGGGTATCGCCCTCGCTGGTACGACGGTGGTGAGGAGCACACCCTTGAAGGGTGGCAGACCTATGCGGAATTGTAGAGCATATCCGTGTCTCATAGTCAATAGCACCCAGGAGTCCTGGGTGCAGCCTTGCCATGGGTCATTGCCGTTGGTCAGTCCGGTTGTGGGGGGGTTTGGTGGCTGTGTCCCTTGGGCTTGGGAGGGGGCTGGTCTTTCTGAGGCCCCGGCCTCGGTCTCCAGCTGGAGAACCGGTTACCCCTGGCCTGCGGTGGTCCTCTGCCAGTGGCCATGTCTCTGCCTCTGCCTGCTTGCCTACTCTGGGGTGGAAGGCATTGTTCAGACCCTTTTACCCCAGCAGGCAGTGCATGCCATCTTGGGCGGTGACTGCAAGCCGGAAGGCGCAAGAACTTTGAGGCGACCTCCATGGCCTTGTGGGACCTTTCAAGGCTCACATCAATGGTTGCTCCAAAAGTCTGCCCTGGTATAAGACTCTCTATGACCTTGGCTTGCGTCAGCCACAAATGCCAGCGAGCAGCCACCATCGCCGCCAGCGACCTCCCTGATGCCTGACCTAACTCTTCCCTATTAGGTCAGTCATCGCCTTAGCCACTGCCTGGAGCTCCTCTGTGTCTGCCTCCGTGGTTGGGTCTTTATCCCCCTTGGTGAAGGTGGAACCTTGCACCAACACCGTGACCGTGTCCCTGATAGTGGGAATTATCTTTTTTATAGCGAGGTGACCAGACCTGAACACAATATTCAAGATGAGGTCTTACTAGTGCATTGTACAGTTTTAACATTACTTCCCTTGATTTAAATTCAACACTTTTCACAATGTATCCGAGCATCTTGTTAGCCTTTTTTATAGCTTCCCCACATTGTCTAGATGAAGATATTTCTGAGTCAACAAAAACTCCTAGGTCTTTTTCATAAATTCCTTCTCCAATTTCAGTATCTCCCATATTTATAATGTACATTTTTATTTCCTGAGTGTAGACGCTGGGTTGCCACAGGAGGAGCGCACCAAAATCCAGGAAGTCCTGTCATAAGAGTAGGTAGTGCTGTGGGTGCCCTCTCTGCTGGAGGAAGCGGTTCCCCTTTCTCTCCAGTTCAGCCGGCCATGGGATGACCATGGCTGCAGCTGCATTAGCGCCTGGAACTCCTCCCTCTGTGCCACGTGTGGTAAGGGCGGCAGGGTGCTCCCCACTGTGGCCTGCCTGTGAGACTGTGGGGGCTGGGGCTGCCCAGTGGTAGGAGGCAGCCTGCCCTGAGATTTTAATACAGTCTCCTGCATGGTCTGCTGGACATTTACAGTCTCCACCAGCTCCGCAAAGAGCCACTCGGCCAAGCTTGGGCGCCTTCGAGTCGACCGAGATGGTGAACGTCTGCGCCTGCGTGGGGAAGGGGAGTGATGCCTGCGTGGTGACCTCCTGTCCCCTTGGGAATGGGAGTGGTGCCTGTGCAGCGACCGTCCCCCCCCTGGTGAGTGACCCTCGAGTGGTCCTGCCTTGGTGCTGACCATCTCGCCTCCCCTGAGAGGTGTCTGTGCCTCTGTACCGGTGGTGGGTAAGGGGAGGATGACCCAGTTGTGTGGGAGAGTTTCCTGGTCACTGTAGCGGGGGAGTCGTCCTGTCTGGGCAATTTTGCTACACACCGGTCACACTGGTGAAAACCAGCGGAAGACCCAATAGACTGGACCAACATGCTTTGCAGTTTTTTTTTGTTTTTTTTAACTGCTGTGCTCAATGAGCAGCCTGTAGACGCGTTTTTTAAAACAATTCAGCGGTGCTGAATCAGTTTGTGCCGGAATGGGCGTCGAGGCGAGCGCTGTCGGTGCAGAGGTTGGGTTGAGATGTGGACGGTCGGTGCCGAGAGGTTGGTGCCGAGTCGATCGGCTCCGCGGTCGATGTCAACGTTTAACGCGGTCGGTGCCGGGCTGTAGATGGCCTTGAAGCTATTCCCCTGTGCCAAATCAATCGGTACCGGGATCAACGTCGAAAAGAGCGTGGTCAGTGCCGAGTCAATCGGAGCCGAGGTCAATGCCGACGTGTAGCGTGGTCAGTGCTGGGCTGTAGACTCGAAGAGGTTCATTGGTGCCGAATCAATCGGTGTTGTGAACGACGCAGAGAAAAGCGCTGTTAATGCCGAGACAGTCAGTGCCGAGTGGACCTGTTCCAAGGTCATTGCCGATGGTAGGCACAGTCGTGGCCGAGCTGTAGGTGGCGCAGAAGATGTTTACACCGGTGCCAAGTCAATCAGGACCGGATAGGCGCTGTTTCTTCAACCTTGCGTTCGGCGGGAAAAACCATGGTCGATGCTGGGGTATGCAGCCGATTCAATCGGCATGGTTGCCGAGGGCAAGCGCTGCCGTGCTAGGAAAGCCCAAGGATTGAAAAAGGGTGCTAGGCCCGAGCTGTTTTTTTTTTGTTTTTTTTTGGGTCGTTGTGACTGATTAAATCGGTGTGGAGGATGATGCACCCACGCCTTACAGCACCACAACAGCTCTCACACGGTATATCAACTACTCGAAGCCTCGTGTAGTGAGAGAGTAATGGCTGCTCGCTAATCCCTTAAGGGGGGGTCGAAACCAGCTATAGCCAGAAAACTGATGCGAGAATATAGTGAGAGCCAACTTACCAACGCCCGAGAGTGTGATTACCGTGGTTTTAATTTTTTTGGATAACCGAACAAATCAGCCAAATTCGGTACGCGAAAGCAAAAGCTATCTATGACCTGTCTCCAAGAGATGACAGAGAAAATGGCTATGTGAGGACATCCCTCTTCAACAGGCAGTGGGAGGGATTTCCCCCTCATAGCAGGGCCCTGATAGGGCAGCTTTTGTGTATTTGCTCAGAGATTGATGGTCAGAGAAGCTCTTCCCATTCGGTAATGGTTGTCATTCGAATTGAAATGGAATTTTTTTTTTTTTTTGTGATGTATTATGATCTTTCGTAAGTAAGGGTCAGAAGAAATAAAACATAATTATGCCATGTTTAATATTTCCTTGCACTGATGATGTACACAAACATTGTTTGTTGTTATTATGACAATTATAGCAAATTTAGCAAAATAATAGTTTCATCAAAGTTTGTTTGTGAACAGCGTATTCTTTTAACACAACCTTGTAACAATCTTCATTTTAAGAACAACATTCAAGTGGTAGTTTATGTATTTTCCCAAGTACCTCCTTTACAAATTGTGGTACAATAAAATGGTCCCAGACGTTGGTCCCCCAAGCTGCATTTGAAAAGGAAAAAAAAGTAATTGCAGATTTCTAAACAGAATGTGATGTTTCTGCTGCTGTTTTACATACAGTACTGCAGATGGATTAAAAAAAGGACAATGTGCATTTTGTAATTTCTAGGAGGTATGGAAATATAAGAGTGTAATAATGATATATGTGTAGTGCCCTAGCCTAGAATTATTCTGTCAGTGGTAACAGTAGATGACAATTGTACAAAGTACAGGAATAAAAGTACCGTGACCCAGTTTAGTGAATTAGCTCTTACATTTAATAAACCAGGTTGCTTCATCTGGTTTGAATGTATTGTATTTCCATTAATACTAAAAATAGCACAATTTAATTGCAACAGAACCAGGTAACTGCTGTTTTCACTGGGAAAAGTCAATTATTTGACAAGATGCCATATAGTAGAGTTGTTGCCTGGTACGTGTGGATACATGGCTCAGAGGCAGCTGCACTTTGATTTAGGGATGTACTTGCTGGGATCATGGAGGGAGATTTATTAGGAAAAGAGGTAATTTTTCTTGTGCCAATTAAATACTCCATTACAGCAAAATGGAGGGGAACAAACAGTTTCAAAAGGTACAGGTTTCGTGAGGAAACTGACTGATTTGTATTTCTTAGTTCCATGATTATTCAAAGAGAGAAGTATGCTATCAAGAAGGGGGGGGGTGTTCACACCACCCCCCCACCTCCCCCCGGCGGCCCCCAAGACCTGACAGTCTAAATGGTCAGCAAGGCTGACCCCACAAAACCGGCAGTCTCAAGTCTTTTAGGTTTTTCAGTTATAATGAAACGATTTAAGATCTTAAAGCAGATTGAATTGAGGGTAAATGTGGAATAAAGACCAAGTAAACCAGGATGATTGCGTACCCGCAATGAGCTACGTCATTTACAATAAAATATATAAATAAATAAAAATGAAAACCATTTCTGAAATATTGTGTGCAGTGAGGTTCTATAACAAGGGTAAAGATATGACATGATCAGGCTAATACTATATGTGGTACCAGCTTGGCCAGTATAACGGATATGAACCCAGGATATCCCCTAGTTCCTTTCTAGGTCTCCTTTTTTAAGTCCATTTTTTTAAGTCCATAAACCATACTGTGAATAAGGCAGTCAAGGACACTAATAAAACAACACCCTCAAGTTTTAAAAAAAATGTATGCAGACAATAAAGATACTCTTGAGTAGAATATTTCTCCAATGTTGAGGCTCTGTAAAATATCTCAGGCCAATAGTTTTTTTCTCCTTCTTAACAAGTGTGATGTCAATCCAATAAATTGGACCAAAAAAAAAACAGGATTGATTCATCATATTCTGTGAACTGTATTATCACATTCAAGCACTTCTTTAATCAGGGGAGGCAAACAGGAGGACAAATCGATTGTATAAACTCCTACAGTGTGTTGTTCATGTACTGGCTTACAGATTTTCACATACGCAGACAACAGTTAATCAGGAGTAATCATAGATTATTCAAAATATATTTACTCCTTTGGTTTATTAACGCTTAAATGCATCAAGTGATCACAGATCTACTTCGAATCCTTGCCCATGGACAATCCAGGCAGTCTGGTGTCTTTGCAAAGCAACAGCATTAATAATATATAAAGTAACATGGTTACATTATGTACCTCAGGCAGTCTAAAGCACCCAATTATACTAATGCATACAGTATAACAACCTCTCTAAAGCTAATAATATAACTATCTTATAACATCATGCTTCAATATAGGTGAGATATAAATTCAACATGATGCTTACCCTCCACAGAGAAGTATGTCTTAAAATATAAAACAGAACAAAGAAAGGACAGTCATCCAAACAAGAGGATCTAAATACAACACCAGCAATTAGCTTCTCAAAAAGGTCTTGAAAAGATGGACCAGTTAAGTCTGTGTTAACAAACTCAACTAACTGTAATTTTGCTCCCATATTTATATGACTTTTTCTCTCCCTTCATGCACCAGAAGGCTTAATTAAATCTAAACTTCTGGTTTGTTAGACAGCCTTTATCTCTAAAATGAATAATATACTTTCTGGTACCAGGCTACTCCTTAAAACGAATACTGGGCAGTACCAGGCTTTCTCCCACGTGTCTAAAATAAGGATATATGAGTTTTTCTCTAAAACTAATAATATATGTTCTTGTACCATAAAACATATAAAAGCGAGGGGCTCTTGAGTAGAATACCTGGTCTGTCAGCGAGTTTCGTCTTGGTTGTTAAAACATATTTTTATTTTACTATGAAAATCCTAATACTTCCACAAGATAAGAATTAAAAGCGAGAGGACCCCTTTCTTAAGTTGCAACTGCTGATAATAAACTTAGCTACATGCACATTGCAACAAGAAGACCCATCAAGGTTATTGAATTATGTCAGTGTTTTAAAGTTCACAGAGTCTCTCATGTAGGCTAATAACATTTCTGCATGTAGCTTTTTAACATTTTCTAAACCAGTACAGAGTTTTACAATAATATTATTCCTCTTAACAGTTACTTTTATTCCAATGGTCTTTTGAACACAGTATCCAGTTTGCCTCCAGGATATCAGCGCACTCCCTGCAGGATTGGAAATCCTTGTCCGGCTCTGCCCTCAGAGGTACCTTAAAAGCCACCACAAGGTCTGGGATCCAGCGCTGAGCATCACAAGTGTGTGTAACAGTCTCAGCTACCTGATACCTGCAGGATAGCTGAACTGTGCTAGCAGGTTTCCCATCTTTGCATTCTAGTTTTCCTAAGTGAGCCCACTTAACTGGATGAGTTACATTGCATTCCATATACTCAATTCTCCTTACCTTGTCTGATTTAACATTTAAATGAAAAAAGGATAATCCTTGTGGATCTTTACATTCAAACATTGTTCAACAATGCTTTAGCATATGGGAACATGCAAGGCACGAATTTGGTTCTGCTATGGCAGCCTAGTTCTACATCTTTGACATCCACACATTAGTCTGGGAGTATGTAAGTAGGTTCCTTTCTTCAGAGATTAATGGCTCTGGACTGATAACTATTTTGTTTATACATTTCAATTTGATCACAAAGGGCTCTTTTGTTACTTATTCCTTCCAAAATATATGAGTTGGCTAGAATTCACTATGTTTCAGAGGGTTCCCAAGCCTCATTATTATCCCCATTATGAGTGAGGAACCCCCTCCTAAAAATGAAGTTGGTTTGATCGAAGGACCCATTACATGGGCTGCAAAGGCCTTCCATTCAAAATGAATCAATGCCTTATACAAGACAGAAGGGACTTGAGGGGCACCTGTGACAGTATCACTGTAGGCCTTCAAGCTACGTAGTATGCATGCATATTTGTCCTTATACTAGATGTTTAGAAGTTGAAATGATTTGTTTATCCCTTTGAAATGTGTATTGAAAAGGGTATGTGGAATCCCTTTTGGAAAATTGAACTTCACTGTATTTTCTGGAAAATCTTGTAAATCAAAAGAAAGGATGCACTCAGGTGCTTAAATGCATCAATATTTGTTATTATTCCCTACAGTTTATTTTAAATGAGGATGTTGACAAGCATAGTGTAGACAATAACAGGATAAATAAAAGTGTCCTTTTTTTTTTTGTAAGTGATGGTGTGTGCCATATATCTGAAAATAAAAGGCTTATTTAATCAAAATGAAAAGTAGTCCTTGAAATGCACAGCTATGGCCAAAAGTTTTGTATCACTTAAAATTTTAGGATTGATACGTAATTAAACATAGTGTAATAAAAGAAACTACAAAATTATATTACAAAAGTCTACCGGAAGCCATATTAGAAGTACAGCGTTTTATGTTAGATTTCAAAATCTCACTTTTTTTAATTTTTGTCAGTTTTTCGTAAAGTATATGTAAAACTACAAAGCGGTATGTAATTCAATATGTTAACATAACATTATTCAGCTGGTTTCATTCGACTTTGTGAAGCAAGATGTGTTAATTCTATAGGGTGATGCAAAACCTTTGGCCATAGCTGTACTCCAGTTCTCTAATCAGTGGCATTAAGGACAAGCAGATCATTAATGATGGCTGAGTCCAGAAAGACATTTCCGATGTTTTTAATTAACTGCTTTTACATTCATAATTAGTAGGTGCCAAGCTCAGACACTTTTTGCCAGGATTTTGGCATTTATTAACAACCCCAGGACACCAGTGTAATGTCCTGATATTAAAGTTGCTTCTGTGTGACTGGTAAGAAAGACTGTCAGTCTTATTGAGCTGGTTGCTGTTGTTTATTGCTTTGTATCTTTCAGTGCAGTTTATAATTACAGGTCAGTATCAATCAGAATGCATTTGAAATGTGCTCTTTTCTAAAATAAATTTCACAAAGCTAAAAAAAAAAAAAAACAACATAAAGATTACCTTCACCCATTCTGTTTTGCAAGGTTTTGGATCAGTTTGCAACCCTTGGCATAACTGTCAATAATACCAGACAGGTTCAATAAAAAACAACTCTGACTCCTCTGAAGCGGCACACAACAGGCTACTCCCCCCAGTTCTTTAAACTAAAGTAAACTCCCAGGTGTCACCAACTCCTCCTTTACTTTAAACAAACTTTAAACAAACCTTCAGCTAAAGGGGACTGGGACCCCACAGCCAAGGTGGTTCTTCAAGAGATCTTTGATGTCCACATTATGTATTGTAGTCATCAATGGTCAAGTGGAACAATCTGTTGACAAACCACCATGCCCCATATCTGCATTATAAATGTCAAATACTGTGTTTCTAAAGTGCTTAGCCAAGACAAGATCTAGGAACTTAGAACACTTGCCTTGGGTGTAACTGAGGCATCAAATCAATAAGCCATAGCTTCACTGCCCAGGGCTGTTATTTAAAAGCCCTTGCGTAGTATGTGTCACTTAATAAGTCACTGCCGTCATGAACCTGAGCAAGCCATGGAAATACATTTTCCCCTTTTTTAATTCAAATAACAGTGTTACAGTAACCAAAACATGCAATAGATCTCAATGTTTGTGGCAACCATACCAACAGACTAAAGAAAACATTCAATTGTTTGTCTGAAAATTCTAACATGTATTAACAGATTTGATTTTATAAACTGGCTTACATTGGAGTATAATGATACCGTATCAGTACCAGTGTGCCACTGTGTCAGGCACATTGTTCACACAAAATACCATCTCAGAAATGTTTTAATCCACTACTAAATGACAGCTCGATATCACGCACTAAGCTTTTTTAAATAGCACTGGGTTATTTAAAGTATTGGTATTGGTATAAAGCTGCATAAAGGGGTAAAGTGCTTTGAAATGGTTTACATCTTTCAATGAATTTGCTGATGTAATAAAACTTTGATAAATTCCAGCCTCTATATTTTTGTTAAATGCTTTCTTTGATGCAATTACTATTTCATTATTAAACATATTCATCATGAAATAGAAATGGAATAAAATTGATATACTATTTAAGAAGTGGAATGTGATATTTACTAAGAGAAACCTATCTGGGATATTAGGATATGTAATCTGATGGTGCAAACGTCCTTTCGTGTGCTGCCTGCTACCACATTATTATCTTCTGGATTCACCCACAGCCTATAGTTCCAGATTTTGTGTAGTTTTGCCTGGCAACTGGGACTTGTATATTTAAACTCCTTTTTCCAGTTTCTTTCTTTATTTTTTGCTATTTCAATTGGCACAATGGCCTTGCCAAAATTAACAACTTGGAACTAATGAGATTTTAACCAGCATTTTAAAAGAAATACGATTATTGGAATTGAAGGGACAAAAACAAGATTTGATCAGAACATTTTAAATGTATGTCCAGATAAAGCATTATATAATTAAAAAAACATTTTTAAAAACTTGCATAAAACTAAATTTGGTCTACAAAATGCAGCCTGTTTATATATAATATATATATATATTTATATTATATAACCATAGCTTATAAGATATAATATATATGATATATATATATAATATTACAACATAATGTTGTGTAAATATAACACAGTGAGATATGTCCTTGCTTACTTTACATTTACCATTTTAATGATCTGTCTACTTCATGACTCAATGTTTATAATATTTGTTAACCCTTTGGCGTACAGGTGCTCTTTTTCAAACACCGCTTCAGGTTTCCATCTCTGTAGGAAAGAGAAGTTACATTTGTGTCAAGATTCTTGTGGACAATATTAGGGCTTTTTAATTTTACATCCACAAAGCAGACAATAACTCTGAAGGAACACATTTATATTACTAGCTAATTAATATGAGTCTGCAAAGATCATATGTAGCACACTGTTTAATTATTACCCTGGACCTTGAAGAACCTTATGAAATAATTTCATTCAACCTTAATCATCTACTGTGCAAGAGCTCTCTATACATTATCTGAGATTTGGGGATAGCAAAAGAAATTGAAGGTATCGTCATCATCCCTCTTGCTATCCTCAAACCTTTGTTAATGTACACCCGAGTACAGAGCATAGAGGAACCTATGGAAGAAAAAATCAACACAGAGACAACATGCTACTGCAAAGTTACAAATACTCATTTATAAGATTTTAAAAACCTTGCAGTGAGCGAACACTTTCAAGGAAAGGCTGTTACTGATCAATGGATGAACTGCAAACATTGAAAGTAATCTTTCATTGACTACAAAGATTATATTGAGACCTTTATGTACATGATGCAGTATATTTAAGAATATTACTTAGTCCATTTAGTTTCTAAAGATAGTAGACTTAGACTGACAAATAAATAAATAAATAAATATAACACTATTTAAAATACTTTATTGCAGAAGCCCCCATTATTACTGTCTTTAAGCAGTGAACATGATTTGTATTAAAATGCACTTAGGAGACTCATCATCATGCCTCTATGCTCGACACATTTGACCAGATGACCTTGGGAAATCAAAGGAAATCTCATCCTTGCCAGCTTGTCCAAGAAAAGGAATATTAGCTACACTACCTGCATATTTATGTGACTCTGGAAATACACATTATTTGCATATTAATTGAGATCTGAGAATGACTTGAATCTCTAGTACTAACACAACAGTTTTGCCATTATGTTAAAGATTGCACATACAGTGCAGGGATGTGGCCTTTTTGAATTAGTCAAGGTAGGGTGCAGGGTTGTTACTCTCCAAGAAGAGTTGATTATCTAGTATAGTCCAGTACCGTATCCAGCAGGGGCAGTCTTGGTTGTAGCAATTTAGCCTCAGAACAGACTGTTGTTAAGGTTATGGGTTCTTAGAAATGTTCATGAAATGCCTGTGAATTTTGAATTTTGCTTGAAAATGCCACTTTATATATATATATATATATATATATATATATATATATATATATATATATATATATATAAAGTATGTGGTAGATTCCGACTGACTAGATCAAGGGGACAATTCCACTGAAAAAACTTGTAGTGCCTTATAGGCGTCATGGCCGAAGTGGCTGAGGAAACTACATTTCCCAGAAGCCTTTAGGGCTGGTGGTAATTAGCCAAAAAAGGAAAACACACCTGTCTAATTGGGTAGATAGGGTGTTAATTGATTGAGTGTTTGCAATTATCTGTCCTATATAAACTGTCCTTTTGGTCTTAGGGATGTGGCAGGAGTGTTGAGTGTGGAGACTGTAAGTATGGAGGGATTAAATTGATAAACTGGATTTGAAACAGGAAAACAGCTTAGCTGTCCTGTGTGAGTTAGGGACTGCAATACAGTGAAGTTAATATATAAGTGAAGACAGGGTTTTGGTTTGTTCAGTTTGTAAAAGGGTTTATAGTATTTTGGTTCAACTATTTACTTTGTTCCTGTCTTTGTTTTGTTTTGTGAGAATAAAAGTGCGCCAAGGCGCTGAACGATAACTCTGTCTGTGGGTGTTTGCTGTCTCTGCCGCTAGTCAGCCTTGGCTTCCCCACATATATATAATATATATATATATATATATATATATATATATATATATATATATATATATTAGCATTTTAAGATAACAAGCTTATTGTAATAGAGGTAAAATTGATTGCTGATTTCCATGGCAACCATTTTCGTTTCCTGTGCTATTGTACATGACTGCCCACCTATGCTATGTGAGACATGCATATTCTATCATCTTGACATAACTGTCATGGGCTTTCTAATTTTAATCTGTCTGAATTGCAATTGTTTAACTAGTCATAGCTCTGTCTGAATTGCAATCGTTTAACTAGTCATAGCTCTGTCTGAATTGCAATCTTTTAACTAGTCATAGCTCTGTCTGAATTGCAATCATTTAACTAGTCATAGCTTTATTTAAAAAAAAGAAAAGTTGCACTGTAGATAATTATTTTCATTTAAATGCTGAAAAGGTTTTTCTAATTGCAAGCTCAAACTAAATCACCTTTCATTCAGGTGTAATGATATTGTGTTGTGGTTTTAACTACATATGGATTTGATTGTGATACTGGTTTTCATTTCAGATCAATATTATTCAGCAATCAAAAAATAATAATTTTCACTGTGATTAGTTTCTTCTTCACTCAATGCTATGTGACTGCAGCTCTGTCACGTCAGAGGGAGATGCCTAAGCCAAATCATACATTACTTCTTGCTGCCCTGATCCCCATGCTACCTTGGTCTTGTGCTTCTCCGGTCATTGCCCAGTCATTGAAACAGAGCATTTCTGACTCTGTTACAACATGCGCAATGTAGTGTTGATTTAAATTGATTTGTTCATTGAGACAGATGAAACAGTGTTACTCAGGCAAGATGTTTGGGTGCAGATTTTCTTCATACAAGTGCTGTATTAGCATATAACATTTTGTACTCATGGTACTCTATATAGGCTAGCACAACTATTTTAGGGTGGTTGAGGAAGTTCACGGTCAGTTGCAGCAATTCTCCATGAATATGCTCATACACAGTATGTACAGGGAAAACTTTAAGTTATGCTGAATACTGCATAACAATTTTTGTTGTTTTTATTTGGAAGCAACTGAATTATTGATAGTTATGAAATAAAACCTCCTTGAGTATATGACGTGAGGATTTCTGCTGCCTGTCATGAACTTTATTGGATGGATTTTAGAAACAATAAGAAAAAAATTGTCAATGTAAAATACAGGTGGGGTAAAGTTAAAATCAAAGCAACTATACATTTATGCTACCAATCAAATAAACCTTCTTGTGTTGGTGTTGACTGGCTGTTCCACACTTGAATTGGTTAATCTTTCTGTCATATCTTCAGTGATCTTTCTAGATTCCGCACACAACTCAAACATACACACAAATGAGTCAATACGATGCCATGGCTATAGAAAATGGCAGACAAATGAACCAGCCTTTACGAGTTACATCTGCCTGCAGAACAAGCCATTGCTGTAATGGAATTGCTTTCTCATATAGCTGCTGTAGAATGATTCAAGTGGGCTTTATCAAGACTGCCCATATGTAAGGTTATTTTAAAGAGACCAGAGACCAGCCTAACTATGAATTAAACACATGTGTGAATTGCAGAATTTGTTAATACTCTCAAAGGGAGCACTGTACTCAGGACTTCCTGTGGTGGTCTCTGTTATTTATATATATTGTACCTGTACACACTGTGTATATAAAATTAAGTGGCCCCATTATTGCAGACCATTGGATTACAATGAGGAAATTATTAAGAAACAGGGAAGAAAACGTCTTTAAATGTTAATGTATTGAATTTTCCTTTCTTGAAATGAGGATCTTGGCACTTACACAAAACTAGAATTTGTTTTCTGTAACACCTCAAATTGCCTGTTCAAATGATGGATGAAGAAGATGTTATGGTGATATTAGAAAGGAAGAGTCCTGTACGTTGAAAGCTCCTTTACTGAAATGTTTTGAAATGTTGTTGGTTTAAAAAATGTCCATAATAAATATATCTGATATAGAATGATGCTTCAGTTCAGGTGACTGTGACCGTAGAGCTTTTAAATAATTTTTCAGCTAATAATATCCCTTCAAGAGGGACATTTTCTTCATACAGCAAAGGTAGTATTACTAATAGGCCTCAGTAATGAAACTGCTCTCTACAGCTTTTGATTGCTGGTATTATATTGCAGAGAATGGCCAGATTTTTATGATTATTATAAAGAAGATCTATTCTGCACAAACTGGTAGATGAGATCTGTGTCTGTTTTTTTTTTTGTTTGTTAAACAACAGGAAGCTGTATCCTAAAAGGTTATTTTGCCTTTTATGTGAATTGTGTACTTTAGTAAAAAAAAAACATGTTTTTTTTTTTCTTGTGAATTCATAAAAGTGCGTGAAGACTGCAGTTTCTGACTCAGGGTTCAAGAAGCTCTGAACTGCAGTTTCTGACTCTGGGTTCAAGAAGCTCTGAACTGCAGTTTCTGACTCTGGGTTCAAGAAGCTCTGAACTGCAGTTTCTGACTCTGGGTTCAAGAAGCGCTGAACTGCAGTTTCTGACTCTGGGTTCAAGAAGCGCTGAACTGCAGTTTCTGACTCTGGGTTCAAGAAGTGCTGAACTGCAATTTCTGACTCTGGGTTCAAGAAGCGCTGAACTGCAGAGCACTGTGTCACAACAAATTAACTGGAGTAGGGAACAGCCCACTGTGATGTGACACTGTCACAAAGAGGGCTGTAGTGGGTGATGTCAGATCAGAAACAGGGACCAACACAGAACAAACATGAAGCTGAGCACTTGGTTGCGCTCAGCATTTAATAATTAACAGACAGAAAATAAAAGGTCTGAAAGACAAACAAAACACAGGACATGGCACTAGCAGCCAAATAAATAGACAAACAAAACATACAAACAGACAAAACAAGTGGACGAACGCTAAACACACAAGTAGAATGCTGGCCCTCCAGCACTCGTAGCAATTGGCTTTATTTTAAATTCTTTCTCCTCTCTCTCACCCGTTCTCCACTTCCTGAACACACAACCCTGAGTGAGAGACAACATGCTGCTTTTATGCAGCTGTACCAAGACTCGATTGCTAATCAATCATTCAATTGGAGTCTTGGTACAACTGCACGTGAATTTATTTAGTGCAATTCCCCATGCTCACATATTATTACATTTTACCTGCATGTGAAGTGCTGTGCAATCCTTGTCCCTAAATACAAATATACATTTTAAACACTTGTGCTCGTAACCCATATTATATCCTGTGTACCAAGTACAATACACCAACATTATCACAATACATACAACATATAACACAAAAATATGCACAGGGGCAGAGCACACTGCCACATACCTCCCCCCTTGTGCGCAGCACACCTGGCCTCAACGGCCATCTCCCCCTTAAGTCTCAAAGTCTCGGTCATTTGTCTGGCCCAGAAACAGGGGCAGCAATGATCCATGGTGCCGACCATGGTGGGTGGTCCCCCCCCCCCCCTCTTCTTGGTTGGCAGCTCCCTCTTCCGGGGCTCCAGCCATACTGTATCCATCAGTGAAAGTGCTGTGGAAGGAGCTGGTATCCTGACCTCCCACCCTCCCTCGTGGCAAGCAGCTCCCTCTTCTGGGGCTCCGGCCACAGTATGTCCAGCAGCTCCCTCTTCTGGGGCTCCGGCCACAGTATTTCCAGCAGCTCCCTCTTCTGGGGCTCTGGCCACAGTATTTCCAGCAGCGAAAGTGCTGCGGCTGGACTTAACGCCTCGAGTGATGACAGGCAGGCAACCCCAGGCGGCAGTGAACTCACAGCCCCAGGTGAAGCAAAGTCGGCAGTGACCCCAGGCGAAGCAGAGTTTCTGAAAGAAAAAGGCGGGGCTGATGCGTGGCTTGCAAGTGGAGCTGCAAATGGACCCGCTTTCCTGTCCCTGAAGCGGAGCGGAGTGGAAGGGGCCAATCTGTGGGAGGTTGATACTAAGGCTGTCTTAGGGCACAAAGAAGTGTAATGTGCTGTAGAAGTGCAGACTGCAAATGCATTTGCCCTTACCCCCTTTAGACTCTATTGAACAGATTGGGATTGGAGGAATGATGATGTTGTCTGATGCTAATATGGAAGCTGCTTTTGCTGCAAAAACTTTGTGATATTCGTAAAACATTGTGCCTCCATATCTTACTGCTAAATCTGCAATATAAAATAGATATTGATCAAGCTCCAAGCGGCAATGAGAGCCAGAATGAATTCCCCCAGGGTAAGAGTTTTGAGCACCCGGGGATCGCTGGACTTGTGTGTGACAGTGAGTTTCCCGCAGTTGACTGTACGGTGATCTAGCAATGAGAATTGAAACTAGATTTATGTTCTTGCCTTCAATGATCTGACGCCTGAGATGAGGAGCCAGGGTGTGATTTCTGACAAGAGCTTGCTATGGAATGTTGAGGGCTGCTGTTGCCAGGATGTAGTTGGGGATGTCAGCTGCGGGACCTGGAAGTTCTGGATAAGGAAGTCAGGGTGGAGAAGAATGCTGGGCATGGAGGAATGATGACTGCTGCAGAGTTGACAGCAACTCATTTGTCCATGACATTGAGCTGTGCATTTATTGCATTCATTGAAGTAGTGATGGGGGGAATGAGGAATTTCATGTCCTAGAAAATGCTGTTGTGAAGCTGAAGGATTGGATCTGTTTTGATTGTGTCGCCGCAATGCTGAACTGCTGTGCTGGGAGAGGAGACGGCGTCCATTACTGGAGCGGGAGGGCGGTGGCGGCTGTCTGGTCTGGGACTCTGAGTGGGCTGGGCTGTAAGAATGATGCCTGCGAGAAGGAGGGAAAATGGATGTAGCAGATATGAAGGTACTATAAATATTGAACAGCGCCATGTGATCGCTTCCGGGCGGGATGTTGATATTGTTGTCATGCAGAAGTTTGGCAAGTGGCCAATCCTTGTAAAATAGTTGCTCTGAAGACTGATCCTGCTGGTGGTGACATTTTGATCTCCATAGTGCTATAGAATAAAATCAAGAAATAGATCAATTCTTTGTTTTTAGTACTTTCAGTGTAATTTTTATATTGTTATTTGTCTTAAAAAAATGTTTGGCTCTTGAAATGTTGTTCAGTTTCTCTAGTGTTAGGGTGTTGCATTACACAGACCAGTGGCTGGAGTATGAGCAGCAGTCCCCTCAGTCGATTGCTGGGGGGCAATAAAGGAAACAAAATAAAGAAAACAAATAAAAGCATTTACGGACAAAAAATAAATAAAAAGACCATGAAGAGATTTTAAAATGAGCCAGATTGTATTATTTTTTCAAAAAAATAGTTGGGTGGAGAACCTTGTTAACTTGTCTGAATAGATAGGCTATTTGGAAAAAATCAGGTTGGAAAACATAAAAATCAGGTTTGTAGCCTATTCATTGTCTAAGTGGAGAAAATGGCAGGCTTCAGTGTGTTTGTGTGGGCTGCACATCAATATATATTGGAAGACGATCCTCCCAGAAGGACCCCACAGATGTGAACTTCGATTTGACCCCTCCAGGTTATTCTGATGATGTCAGCAGGAATCAGCTTAACAGGAGCACAGTGACTCACCTTTGGGGAGAATGAGAACACCAACTAGTTTGAACTGCTAGAAACAAGGCTATTCCTATATTTTTCATTGGCAGCTCAAGTCATTTTAAAGTAAATTATATTTTGTAAGTCTCCTAACACGTATATGTGTTTACTAATTACAGATCTGGCCAAAAGTGTTTCATCACCCTTTAGAATAAACTCATTTTGCTTCATAAAGTCAAATTAAACCTGCTGAATAATGTTACGTTAACATTGAATTACATACTGCTTTGTAGTTTTCCATATGCTTAACGAAAAACTGCCAAAAATGGAAAAATGTGACATTTCAAAATCTATCATTAAATACTGTACTGTGGCTTCTGGTAGGCTTTTGTAATATTGTAGTTTATTTGATTGAGTCTCAATCCTAGAATTCTAGGTGGTGCAAAATGTTTGGCAATAGCTGCTGAAAAATTCATATTCGTGTCAAACGGAATTAGTTCAAGAAATTGTATTTTAGTAACTATACAGACACAGAAGGAGATGTGATACCTTTTATTGCTAACTAAATAATAATTATTCACAAGCTTTCAAGACCTCAAAGGTCTCTTCTTCAGGTGAAAGTAGGAAAGAGAGATTAATGTAACTATACATAAATTCTATGCCAATTCTGTTATGAAACCGAGTTGTATTGTGTGACAGGCAGAATTTTTCAATCTAGCTGTATTTATTTATTTTAATATAAAAGAAGCTATTGTATTGTAAAATGTACTGTAGCACTGTAAAACCAAATGTTTAAGAATTAAACATGAAATTAAACACTTACAAGAAAGAGATAATAAACATGTCTTGGTGTTTACTTTGACTTCTCTACTCATTGTTAGTGTACAGCAGGTTCCTTTGACATGCAACCCCTACACTAATTTTTATTGTACGGCAGGCAGCTCAGATCCTTGCTACTGCCTCCTCTCCCTCCTTTTTTGTTGTATTTTTTTTTTAGTTACACGACAGAAAATTACAATACAACCCTGTATATCAGACATTATCTTGGTAAGTGACCTTATCTGTCTGGTAGCGACCATGACAACTACTAGTTTGTAATGTCCTCTGAGCACAGTTCCCTTGGCTAATTGAATACACTGCAATGTTTTAGAGAAGAGGGCGCACTCAATTTTTTGTTTAATGGGACAGGCACAAAACTAAAGCAGTAAACCTCAATTGTCCAAAACAATGAATGTCAGAAGTACAGTTATTGAATATATCCCAAACAAACATGTAACTGCTGTCTTACACGATGCATTGCAGTTAATGGGTACACAAAGGTGACTTATGAGTCTAGGCTTACAATGTAGCTGTCACAGTGTATCAATGCCTGTCAGAGATAATTCTCTTTATTAGTGGTTGTGCATCCTTGCAGAAAAGTTAGGAAAACTGAGGTAATCCAGTTTCAGGTTAATAGAGTGGGTTATTTTACAGTGGCTCTCAAAAGTATTCACCCCTCTTGGACTTTCACATTTTATTGTGTTACAACATGGAATTAAAATGAATTTAATTAGGAGTTTTTGCCACTAATCAACACAAAAAAAGTCCATAATGTCAAAGTGAAAAATAAAATCTACAAATTGTTCTAAATTAATTACAAATACAAAACACAAAATTGATTGCATAAGTATTCACCCCCTTTGAGTCAATATTTGATAGCGGAACCTTTGGCAGCAATTATAGCCACGAGTCTATTTGGATAAGTCGCTACCAGCTTTGCACATCTGGACATTGCAATTTTTGCCCATTCTTCTTTGCAAAATTGCTCAAGCTCCGTTAAGTTGCTGTACACCTTTGGTGAACAGCAGTTTTCAACTCTTTCCACATATTCTCAATTGGATTGAGGTCCGGGCTTTGACTGGGTCACTCCAGGACATTGACCTTTTTGTTTTTAAGGTACTCCAGTGTGGTTTTGGCTGTATGTTTGGGGTCATTGTCCTGCTGGAAGATGAATCTTCTCCCAAGTCCCAGGTTTCTTGCAGACTTCAGCAGGTTTTCCTCCAGGATTTCTCTGTATTTTGCTGCATCCATTTTGCCCTCTGTCTTCACAAGCTTTCCAGGCCTTCCCAGGATGCAGAAAAGCATCCCCATAGCATAATGCTGCCACCACCATGCTTCACGGTACAGATGGTGTTCTCAGGATGATATGTGGTGTTAGGCTTGCGCCAATCATAGCGCTTAGCGTTGAAGCCAAAAAGCTCTATTTTGGTTTCATCATACCATAGAATCTTCTTCCACTTGGTCTCAAAGTCTCCTATCTGAACTATGAGCTCCTTACTGTAGTCTGCCCAACAGCTAGTGCTATTTTATTATTGGATGATTTTAATCTACATGTTGATTCCCCTGACTGCTGATTTTTTTGGCAACCATTGATAGTCTTGGCTTCACACAGCACACTAACTTCTCAACACATAGCCATGGCCATACCCTTGATTTGGTTTGCACATATGGTTTGAGGATTTCTGAATTAGAAGGCATTGATCTGGGCCTCTCTGATCACAAGGCTATACTACTAAATACGAGTATTCCACTACCTCCTCGTAATAGCAAACTTATTATAACATTTCACAATCTTAACTCTGTTACCCCAGCTAGTCTGTCTGAGGCACTTACAAAAATGGATCTTTGCATTGAACAGCATAATTTACTTGGTGATTTAGTCAACTGTTACAATGCCAAGTTACAGTCTCCTTTTCTCATTCATTCCCCTGGTATACTGTAGAACTTCGCACTATGATAGCAGCAGTCCGCCGGCTTGAACAACTGAGGAGGAGGACTGGGCTTACTGTTCATGCACAGGCATATGAACAACATCTACTGGCATACAGGGATGCTCTCAAGGTTGCTAGATCCACCTACTATGATAATCTAATTGAGGGTGGCAGAAGTAATTCTAGAATCTTGTTTTCCACCATTAATAAATTACTTGATCCAACAAAAAACTGTTCTGTCATCTACTGAACAGTGTAATGAATTCTTACTCTTCTTTCAGGAACAAATTTGTAAAATTAACAACCAGCTTCTAGCTTTCCCTGTTTGACTGCTGCTGCACTTAGAGTGGGCAGTCTAGCTACTGTTGCTGTGTCTTCTACTGCTTCCATGGTGACCAGGTTTTCTCACTTCCTCACTACTGATAGTGTTTATCTGTCTCAACTGATAGCTAAAATGAGAACTACTACTTCTCCCCTGGATCCTATCCCTATCACTCTTGTTAAGGCTTGCTTCCCTGTCATCTGCCCTTTTATTCTTAATCTTATCAATGAGTGTCTAACATTTGGAAGTGAGCCCTCTGCCTTAAAGGTTGTTGCTATCACTCCTGTGTTAACGAAGCCTGGGCTGGATCCTGATGTTTTAAACAATTATAGACCTATATCCAACTTGCCTTTTCTGGTAAAAATTCTGGAACAGGTGGTCACATCACAATTATGGAGCTATATGACATCTAATGAGCTGTTTGAACCTTTCCAGTCTGGGTTTAGAGCCAAGCACAGTACTGAAACAGTCCTTGTGAAGGTAACACATTATTTATTGGTGGCTGCTAATTCAGGGTCTCTCAGTATTCTTCTTTTGCTGGATTTAAGTGCAGCTTTTGATACTGTTACTTGTGTTATTTTGCTGGCGTGCATGGAAAATGTTTTGGGTATCACTGGCACATCTCTTTGCTGGTTCAGGTCATATCTTTCTAATAGGATGCAATTTGTTATTAGAGTCATCTATAAATTTGATACTGCCCCACTTACACAAGGTGTCCCCCGGGGCTCTGTTCTAGGACCATTATTATTTAGTATATACATGCGTCCACTTGGCCAGATTATTCAACGTCATGGTCTTTGGCTTTAATTTTTATGCCGATGGCACCCAGATCTACCTACACAATAAAACCAACACATCTCTACTCAGTTGTCTGTCTGATATCAAGCACTGGATGCAGCGTAATTTGTTAAAATGAAATTGTGACAAGACTAAGGTTATGTTAATTGGCCCCCCCAACAGCTGCTGCGCAAGGTCATTGATTTTAGTTTGGCTGTGGAAGGCATTGACATTAGAGCTTCATCTCAAGAGCGAAACTTGGGTATTTATTTTTGATTCCACCTTATTGTTTGAAGCCCATGTTAGAAATATAACTAAAGTGTCATCCTTTCATCTGCGTAACATTGCCTGGTTAAGATAATTTTTGCCCTCATCTTCTGCTGAGAAATTGATTCATGCATTCATCTCCTCAAGATTGGACAGCTGCAATGCTCTTTTCCTTGGGTTTCTGCTAAAGTACTACATAGGCTTCAGTATGTGCAGAATTCTGCAGCCCAGGTTTTAAGGCAAACCTCTTTTTGTGAGCACATAACACCTGTACTGTATAAACTGCACTGGCTCCCTGTGTGTTATCGGGCTGACTACAAAATACTGCTTTTTTCTGCTTTTCTCCTGCCTTAACAACTTTGTTTAGAAAATATCGTATGCAAAGTATGTCAGTGACGTGGTCTTGGAATCTAAATGCTGTATACAGTGCCTTTTTAATAATAACAGTATCTTTATTTTTATAAAGCATCTTTCATACTGGACCACCATCACAAAGCACAAATAAATCAATATCCCTGCTATTGGATTGTTATGTGCAATTTACAGAGTTTAAGAATTGATTGTTGAGTACGTAACCTGCCTTTCAAGTTGGCTGTTGTCAAAAGATTATAATTATAATTACTGCCATGGAAATAGTAAAGTGCCTCATGCACTTTGCAGCATTTCACATTTTCAAACCATCATGAGTCACTAATTAGCCTTTAAAAAAGCAAACACTACAAAATAAAGCACTGTAATTTACTTTATATATCTTTACGATTAATTTGGGCCCTATTTAGCAATGGGCACAATGTGCAAATGACAGTATTCAGTTTAACATATTTAAAAAGCTCCAGGTTTATGGAAAATACATGTCATGATTCCAGGAAGTAATTTTCCAAAGCCTGGATGTGTTTCTGGTCAGCTAGGTTCCCTTTTATTTCTCACCTACTGTCTGGTACTTCACTTCATTTGTATGTTTTAGTGCTAAAGTTTGTGATCATGTACCATTCAGTCCTAGGGACTCTCAATGCCAGTTTTATATGTACTGAACTGTGAGTTGGTTTTCTTGTGGACTAACAACAACTGGGGGTTGAGAACACCAAACCCATTTGTTGAAGTTGGGAGGCCTCATCAGTTTGTCCTACTTTGTTTCCAGCACAGTAAATCCTACTCCTTTTACTGCATCTTAGAAGTGGCCTTGCATCTATGTTAATGTAACTAAAATAAAGTCCTAAATCTATTTATTTATCTAAAATGTTGACATAAGACAACATTGTCCATTAGCATACATCCTGTGTAAAGTGGCATCTGTCGAAAGGAAATGAATAGCTGAGTAAAGCACATACATTTATCAAATTGAAATTCAATGTCCTTGTGGCAGAGCAAAGCTCTGCCCTTTTAAATTGGCAGGGATGGGGTTAACTTCCCCTGCCTGCCTGGGTTTATTATGTTCAGGTGGCTGGGGTTGATTAGTTGATTAGGTTGATTAACGATCAATCAGCGCCCAGCCACCTGATATAAAAGGAGGCCTCAGCTTCTCATTTGTGAGGAGGGAGCTGAGGAAGCAGGTTGGTGTTTGTTTTGTGGTTTTTGAATTTTCTAAATCCAGTGAAGGCATTGCCCAGCCTGGAAACTTTATTTTTGTGAGTTTTGTTTTTGCTTTATTTGTGTTTGAGTATCTGTTATTTTGCCCTTGTGCACTTTATTTTTGTTTATTTATAATAAAATTGTTATTTTTTTGAACTGCAGACTGTCTCTGGGCCTCTATCCACTCGCCAGCTTGCCACAGTCCTAAATATATATTGTAATCATGTCATTTGTAATGAATAGGTGTCTCAGCCCATTGAATTGGATGGAAAGGCAAGGCCTGGACAAAGACGATGGTCTTACTATTGAACTAAAGAGTAAACTCTGTAGTCGAGAGGCAAGTACAATGTCATATTCTGATGTTAATATTAGAAATCATCATCCACTAGGATTTGATGATCACTAACCTACACATTAGAAACCAGTTTTATAGTAGTTAAGGAACGCAATACAATACTGTACAAATAAGGTACAATGAAAACTTCAAACATATTGTATAACCTGCATATCCTGTATCAAGTTATTTATAACTAAGCTCATGCATGGTGGTAGAATCCATGGATTCATAAATATTGTCGTTGTAGCGCTGACAGCTGTCACTACTGTTTGTAACCAGAGTGATGGTTGTACATAGATTTGTGACTATGTAAAAAAAAAAAAAAAAAATAGTAAAAAAAATTAAAATAATAATAATAATAATATGGTGTACAATAATTTGTGTGTTCTATGGCAAACCAAATAATCATTTAGAGATATCTTGAATACATTTCAAGATGTCTTAAATTGAATTGCTGATATCTCTAATTTACTCGACTTAAGATATCTCAAACTCATTTTGAGATCTCAAGTTCAATTAGAGATATCGCAAATTGACTACTTTGATATCTTTAAATGGGCCAGAAGTCCATTCAAAACATAGAGCATTTTCACAGGAAGCCAATTTGTAATCTCAAATTCAATTTGAGATAAGTCAAACAGGACAGGAAGTCAATTTGAGATATCTCAAATTGAATTTGAGATCTCAAAATGAGTTTGAGATATCTTGAAAATTGAGTTAGGGATATCTGCAGTTCAATTTAAGATATCTTGAAATGCATTTTAAGATATCTCTAAATGACTGTTTGACTTGCCATATGATAACATATTAAAACTGCTGAAAATACAGTAGCTGTCTGTCCACCAACACACAAGCGTACCATGTGTGAAAATGATATGAGAGTGAGGAGACGTGCAAGAGAAGCACTGGGTTTGAAAGTGTAATTTGTTGTATTGGTAAAAAGAGAACTTTGCAAAATTTGCATTAGATGCAACCTCAGCTATTCCTGTGGAATTCAACAATGTCACTGTTAAAAATAAATAGTTGGAAGCGGCAAAATCAAACAGCAATTACAAATTCAAAAAATAGACTCAAAGGATATTATGTAGGCTAAAAACATTCTGAAACATCGGTTCACATTCAAGTTCTCTGTTGTTGAAAGCAAAACAAAAAAATCTCTGAATAAAATGTTGCTGAAAACACCACCAAGGTAAGAAATGTCAAATCTTATCTGCCGGTATTTGTTTATCTTCTGTAGCTACATATCACAACCTGTTTATCGATACATGTGTATGTGCTACTGTAAGTCGCTGTTATATATAATTGGCATAATAAAGAAATATTTGTTAACAGGATTGTATCCTGGAGGGCGTTACTAGCAGGGTCCTGTCGCTGCAACCTGAAAAACAGTTCACGGAGACAAAGTGAAAAAGCCCCCACTGCCTCCCCAGGCTCCTGACTACAGATATAGAAGCTAGCCCATAACTGTGCTAACAGAAGGCAGTCCCTATACAGCCACTCTGACACTGCAAAGATCTGACTGGGAGCCATACGTTCCCTTAATGGGAGCATAATTTCTCGTTTGGCCATTCCATCTCATGCCTGTAAGATCATATCAGTCTGTTGCACTTCCATAAGGGATTGAAATATGAGCATGGCCACAATTTGCAATATTTATGCCCCATAGCTTCTCTCCCCTGGTACCATCAAATTTTAGAGCCCATGTATAAGTGGACAGGTTAAGGCTGCTACAGCTGGGTGAACTACTGTTGGCCCTCCACTAGGGTACAGCCAATGGTGCCAGTCCATTCTCCACTACGGGGTCCAAAGCAAAAACTGAACATAGTAAGTAATATAAATTAAAACAACCAAATAATCACAGCAAAATTATAACAAACGGTGCAAATCAATCAATCAATGCAAAATGAAAAAGTGCATTGCTCAATATGGTCACTTATACTTCATTGGTTTCTGTATTCCAGTCTCCGTCAGCCAAATATAAACTAAAAGGGTTATTTTGACAGTTGTATAGAATTTATTCTTTGAATATTGTAATTTGAATAACATACTGTATGTCCATCTGTTGCTATCTGCTCCGTTAAGGCAGCATTTCGGGAAACAAGATGACCTCATTAAAGTTACTTGTATATGTTTTGAAAATAAAACATACTGGCCCATAACTTGTGAATGTCTTGAAACTATTTAAAATATTAAATTACAGAATTTAAGTAAACCTGGAATGAACTGGTCAGTAACGTTTTTGTGTGAATAGCCTTTACACCCACCATAATTAGAATATGTATTAGCCACGCTATAAAGCCACTGCTCTATATATCACTATGTCTGTAACGTCTTGTTTGTAGGTGTTTGCAATGAATGCACAGTATTTGGAATAAAATTCAAAGTCAATGTGAAAGTATTACAGTGGAATCACACTATTTTAATGTTCATAATGACTGGAGTTAATAGCAGTTTTGTAATGGACAGAAGTAGAAATAAGGTCCAATATATCTGTTTTTATCAATACCGGGGCATATGCAAGGGGATTATTGGATGATGGAAAACATGCAAGGGCCAAACAAGGAATCTGCCTACCACTGGAAACATTAAAAAGATTCTGTAGGAACAAGGGCCCACAAGGACACAGCTGATTAAACTGCAAATATACAAACTCCTTGGACAGGTTTGTTTTGCAAGACACACGTGTACAGTGCCAATAGTAAGTATTCAAACCCCTAAAAATCTTGATGGATTTAAAAGGCACTGTATGTTGTTTAGGAAGGTATGATTAGCTCTGTGCAGCTGTGATGCCAGAGGTGGCGGGGAGGCTGTGGACCAAGCCACATAAACAAAAAAAAGAAAGAAGGCATATCCTGGGGTTTAAATAGGAAGACTGATGAGGGATTAAAATGGGTCCACTTCACCAAGGTCAACCATTGCAGGAAATAAGATGAATAATGATACTATAAATATATTTCCAATTTGACTTCATGAGGCAGAAACGAAAAAAACAAACAAACAGTATTATAATTAGCATTTCACAAACAAAATAAATTCATCTTTGAAAACTTGTTTTTCATGTTTGTTCAGCATTAGTTCACTGTTGTTATCGATTTTATTGTGGAACATTTGCTTTACAGATAACTGTTATTTAAACAGGGAACTCAGTATCAGCCACAGAATACTCAGTTCTACACCATCTGTACATAGTTACAGTACCTTTTGATGATGTACCTGAAAATATCAAGAACTGAATTAAACAAAGAGCGGATTTTAATGTACAGACTGTCGGCTGAGGATTAAGCGAACTGTTAAAGTAGATACCAGGATAACATTTTAAAAATCTAGCATCCTGATGGCTTGACATCACTCCAAAGCTGTTGCCCAGATACTGAAAAGTGACCTTTAAAGAAAGGCTGGTGATGTAGAGTAAATTAGTTTTCTTTTCTTTTCTTTTTTTTAGACAAGCCAATTAGCATTAGCCTGTATTTTTTTTTTGATCGTTTGCTTGTTTTATATCAAAAGAGACTTTGAAGGTTGTGAAAGCTAGAGTGTAGCTATTTAATTAAACAAGATATTTATTCTCAGAATTATCATTGCATTAATGCATGCATTGCAATTTCATTCATACATAACTTCTAGTCCATTTTCGAAGAATTAAATCAAAGAACCATATTTTATATGTGCACACCAAAGATATTTTTAGATTGAATTCACTCATAATGCTGCTGTGCTGAATTGCTTCATAATTATCTTCATTTACATTATTGACCCAAATCCGATTTGAGCTTAGGAACCACGTCTATAGTGGAAATCACAGCTAAACAGCATCATGTAAGCAAAATTTAAATGTAAGCTGGAATATAGCTGCCAAATCTACTATATATATATATATATATATATATATATATATATATATATATATAAATGAGTGCCAAAGTTTTTAAAAAAAAGTGAACTTGGAACTGTGTCAAAATGCCCCTGTGTTCTTTTAAATGTACAGGAGGTCTTTAATGTAATTAAGCTTAGCTGGCAACAGACTGCTGTTATGGTTTTAAAGGTTGACACAGATTTTGTTTCCCTTTCATTTGCCTCGTACCAGACCTCTTCTTCAATTAAATCACTGTCGCAAACCTTTTCATTAAAAGGGCATCTGCTTCTCTGCTTCAACTCCAGAGGGATTAAGGTTAGAAGAAAGTATTGAACTGGAAAAACAAAGATGCAAAGGGGACTGCACTGGGCAAAAAGAACAAGTCAGGTTTTTTGCTACACAAAACTTTATTACATATTACAGAGCAATGGGATTTGTACGCAATATTTTTGCAGCTTTCCCCATGGTTGTACTATGTATTTACCATAGTTTACTCTGGTTTGCCATGTTTATTAATCTGCTTTACAATGCTTATCTATGCTTTACCATGCTTTCACTATGCTTCATTACACTTTGCTATGCTGTTACTCTGGTAAACTTTTATAAGGGAAGTTTTACTTGTTTATTTACAGCTGATATTCTTAACTTCATTATTTTGCTGCAGTATTGTCTGCATGGTTTGTTATTTCTAGTACACCTGCCTTTCTATTACAGTAAAGAGGCCAAACAAGCATAAGACCAGAAGAATATTTATAAAAAATAAACCCTGGCATAAACAAATCACACTAGCTGTAGTTAAACAAACACTACTCTTTGTGAGAAGAAGATAATTTAAACAATGCAACTCAGTCAACCTTGGCAACATCTGTGTCTAACTTACACCAATAACTGAGGGTGTGATGCAAGTGATAAAATCTGGCGGGTGTTATTGTGCTTATAAAATGGCACACCCCACCCCATGCCACTTATAACATTTGATGCACCATGCAGGCTAACTGAAACGATAGGAAAAATGGTGACTGCATTGACAGCTGTTGGAAAACAATCATCATGCCTTGCTTTGTTCTCTCAGGAACAACATACGGTGCTGTCCTTTGTAAATGTATTTTGTCTGTGAGGCAGATCTGCCTCCAAGGCAACCTTTGTACCAGGAAAGTTCTGCCTGTGGGCCACCGGTTTGATGACAGTGCGAATGTATGACACAGTGGAGCTCTTCCTCCAAGGCAACCCTTGTACCAGGATGATGTTGTCTCTGAAATCTATTGTCCATTGCTTGCATAATGGGTAGAGTTTTGTGCACTACAAAACTTATATTTTATTTTGTAAATGTTATTCAATACTTTAGATTTTCAGATTTTCTAATGTACCTGTATAACAAAATAACTAATAGTTTTTTTAGGCAAATAAAAAAAATAGATAATATTTCAAAATTTTAATTGTGTTCTCAGTTGACACATCTAATCAATAAAGAATTGATTCATTGATTGATATTTTATTCTATTCAATGTTTACTGATTTGCATTGTAATGGACTGAAATCCGATTGTAGAAATAGATTTAGTATATCATAATTTATTGCACCGAAGGATCACGTTGTTTGGTTTTTCTTTTTGTTGTTGTAAAAGTTGATGCTCATTCATATTGCCATTTCAGTTGGTCTTGTTAAGAGCAGATGTCATCAGCAGTTTAGAAGCAGATTTATTTTTAGACTCTGCATTGTGTTGACTAAGTAAATAGGAAATTGTATTTACATTAATGTTGCCATTGAAATTAGCCATGTAAATTGTTCACAGTGTATAATTTTTGTCGTTTTTCTGTAACCCTTTGTGGTTTATATTAGGTCTGTTAATGAAAACATTCAATAAGAGAAGACTTGCAGTTTACATGCTCTCTCTCTCTCTCTCTCTCTCTCTCTCTCTCTCTCTCTCTCTCTCTCTCTCTCCTTACACCGGCAACAAGTGCTGCAGTGCAAGTGTAATTACAACAGCTGTCTTTTTTGTCTTTTTAGATTAGCTACAGTGCCGTTTAATACCATTGAAAAAACCTTACTACTACAACGGTTACTACTACGACTACTACTGCTACTACTACTACGCTTCTTTGCCTTTTGGCTGGGATCTCGGTCTTTGGCTGGGATCTCGGTCTTTGGCTGGGATCTCGGTCTTTGGCTGGGATCTCGGTCTTTGGCTGGGATCTCGGTCTTTTGGCTGTGATTGAGCGAGTATTGGTTGCGTGGCTATTCAATGAATGTCTAGTGAAAGTGCCCCCCCCCCCCCCCCCCCCCCCCCCCCCCCCCCCCCCCCCCCCCCCCAAAAAAAAAAAAACTACTACTACTACTACTACTAATAATAATAATAATAATAATAAATAATATTGTCATTTTAGGTGGTGGAATCAGAGTTACAATTATGGAAGGGAGGGAGTGTCACCAGGTGCCGAAATTTGGCATTTCTCCACTCCCTTGATGACTCACAACTAGTTCTGCAAAACGAATCTGACGACAGCATTCCAGAAGGGTGCCTAACATTGACTTTCATTGTAAAAAAATGCATGTATCTTGTTTTGACAGATTCATTTGCTACAGATCAGCATTTTCTTTTGGGACTTAAGTGTGTGATAGGTTTTTGTTTGTCTCTATTGGGGAGGTAAAAGGTAAGTTGTCTGTGGTGTTCCACAGGGGTCCATTCTAGGCCCCTTGTTGTTTTCATTGTATATGCTACCAATGGGTGACATTATCCGCAGACAAGGAGTGAACTTCCATTGCTATGCTGATGAAACCCAGCTATATTTGTCCCTAAAAGCAGGAATTTCTTCTGCCTCAGTGTTATTAGCTACTTGCCTTACAGACATTAGGCATTGGATGTCACAGAATTGTTTAATGTGGAATTCAGATTAAACAGAGGTTATGCTAGTGGGCTCACAGAACCAACTAAAAGGAAATGTGGGATTACATTAGCTTGACCCTTGCAGTCTCTCATCAAAATTCAAGAGTTTGGGGGTTATCTTTGATCCTGAGCTCTCATTTGAGGCTCATTAGGGAAGTTACTAAAGTATCTTTTTACCATTTGAGAAATATAACCATACTTTATGGTTATATATACCATACTTTAACCATACTTTATAACCAATTATTTCTGTATCTGATGCCGAGAGACTAATGCATGCCTTTGTTTCTATATTTGTTTCTATAAACTATAATTGTTTATTGTAATGCACTTTTTCTGGTGTCCCAAAAAGTGTAGTATCCCGCTTGTAGCTTGTTCAGAATACTGCCGCTCGAATTCTGACTAAAACCAGAAAAAGTGAACATATTACCCCTGTTTTGTCCTCTTTACACTGGCTCCCTGTGCAGTATAGAATTGATTTTAAGATTTTGCTGTTAACTTACAAGGCCCTGAATAGATTAGCACCTAGTTATTTGCAGGAGTTCCTGTCCCTGTATCTTCCAAACCGCACTCTGAGATCACAGGATGCAGGGCTGCTGGTTACTCCTAGGGTCAACAAATGCAGCACTGAAGCTTTTTCTTGTAAGGTTCCTAAATTATGGAATGCTTGGCCTTTGTTTGTCAGGGAAGCTGGGACCATTAAGACTAAAAGGGCACTTTTATAAAATGGCGTTCTTATCTTAGTGGGTTTTAATGTAACTTTAAAACTGCTGCTTTTGTGTTATGTGTATACTGTTATGTTAAATCTGTTATTTAAATGGCCTGATTATGGCCGTTGCATGTGTGACATGCTATACAAATATATTGTGGTTTGTTCTTTTTTTCTGCTTTATACTGTACAGTGCTTCGCAGTACTTTTGCATTAAGCGCTAAATAAATGCAATAAATACAAATAATTATATAAATAAATAAATAAATAGATAGATAGATAAATAAATAAACGTCCCCTCTATGGAAATGGTAAGCTTGGCTCTGAAAGAACCGCGCATATCAAGCACTAGCTTCAGATGCGCACTCTGCCACACAGACAACAGTCTGCCGTAGAGAACAAGCAGACATGCATTATCTGCGCTCCTTAAAGCCAATGGTAAGCACCATATCTATAGCTAATTGCTAACAAAACTCAGAACCCATTTATGTAAAAGCATTTTCATTAGCAGAGAATAGTTAAAAGATACAAGCTCACTTTACAAGTATATCTTTAATATTTACTCTAATCACTATTAAGAAATGAGAGACAGAGACTGTAGATATCAAGATGAATCATTCTATTAACAAATCCGAAGTATCACCTACAGCCAAAGAGGACATTTAGGGGATCACAGTAATGGCAATCTGCGTAACCTTTTACTTATCCCTTTCTCCTTCTCGCTTACACAGGAAGTCACGTTCATACTCTCACTCAAAACAAACGCAAGATTATCTAACCCAACATTTCTCAAAGTGGAGGTCGCAACCCAAATATTGGGCAAGGTTTTTTATGGGTCACCAAACAATTTAAAAAAAATGACGTTCAGTCCATACTGTTAAGATTCATCTGCTTTAAATATTAACCAAAAAAGTATAAGGTGACATTTTACATGAGGTTACTTGGGGTTTTTAAAACCATTTAAATGGATGCAAAATGAAAAATGTCTAATCCTACTTGCAGCTCAAAGAAGAAAAAAAAGCAATTGCCATCTTATATTGGTGACAAGGAAGATCTGTGTCCTCGTGTGTCATTTGTTGTGAAGTACTGGCTCACGAAAGCTAAACCGTCGGCATCTTGACACATGGCATCCAGAGTGCGTTAGGAAATGACAAAAGTTTTTCCAGAAGAAATTAGCTAAATATCAAGATGTTCTTAAAAAAACAACAACAAATGTATCTATTAAAATACAGATTTCATTCTTAAGCCATTCCTCGATTCCCAGTTTGAATAAACATTAATTTATGGGGTACTTTTATCTGTGGGTCATTCCATGCCAACTCAACTAGTGCTGTTGCCCATCTGTCTCAGATTTTCTTAGAAAAATTCACCAGGGGGTTTTCAGACACGCTGAGTTCAGAAATGATAGCCATTATTTTTTTTTAAATTTCCCCTTTGACCTGTTCCTGAATACAACTGAAATGCAATGGCGATCTGATTACACAAAGAGGAAAAGAATGCAGAGAGAGAGTGAGATCTCTATGGGAGTGAGGTCTGGGGTCCAACAGAAAGTATGCATTTGCTATAATGTAAAAATGTGCTCAAAGCGCACAGAAGTGCTTCAAACAATACCTGTAGAACTAAGCTCAGGTGATATCCATCACTGCTCGACATTGAGAAATGAGTTGTGAGGTTCTGGTTACACCTGAAACAGAGTGACACAAAATGTAGCTGTCAATAGCCAGGAACAATCCGACACAGTGAGCCACCTTGTGAAAAAGGTTTCAGAGCAGAGCAGGACTGACATAACAAACTGTAACATCAAAAACAGAAACTCCCAAAAGAGACTGATCGATGCTATCAGCAAGGAATCTAAAAATCGATTCATAGTACACTGGACTACACAGATCAATAACACAAAAAATGAAAATGCTAAAGGGCACTGCATTGCATAGGCATTGTATAATCGCAGACTTTCAGAAAAGGTCAAAAGCCAAACACACAGACAAACAATGACCAAATACAGAGCCAGTGACCACAATCTGGAAATAGAAACAGGCCGACACCAACAGACCTGGAAACCTGTGGAGAGAAAACTGTGTACCAAGTGTGACATGAATTTAATCAAATACTGCTCAAAATATACCAAGATAAGAGACCAGTTTTTTACAAAGATCTCCCAAAAGATCTCTAACTTTAGGACACTGAAGGACGAGGATAAGATTGTAATTATTCTAGGTGAGAACAGCAACATGGCACTCACAGCTGCTGAATATACCAGACAGTGACATGAGCTGAGACAGGACCAGTAAAAACTCAATGTTTAAACAGATCTCATTTGGGGCTATCTGCTCACATTGCAAGCATCTTTATGTGTGTCTGTTTTATTTAAATATTTTTGTATCTTTTTATATCAGTTTATTTTCTGTAATCATTTTGAATGATGCTTTTATTTATTTTTTTAATTATTATTTGTTTTGTAATTGCTTTGGCATCTTTGAATTGAATGGAAATGATGTGCAGACTCAGTGACCTCCACCTGGTCATCAAAAGAGGACAATACAGACAGTTTTGGCTGCCCAGAGACAGGAGGCTATGTGGTCACTGTGATATGGGAGAAGTCGAGACAGAGATGCACTTTCTATTACACTGCAGTAAATAAGAGACACATTCTTTAACAATTGAGAGAGAGAGAGAGAGAGAGAGAGAGAGCGAGCGAGAGAGAGAGCGAGAGAGAGAGAGAAGTAATATGGATCTGATGAGTAAGATACTCGATCTTATAATATTACAGGTTGTGAGTCTTGCCATGGATGACAGAGGTGCATTAGAATTTATTACAAAAAATACTACAAATATGGGTGTGATTAGATATGGGGTACATTTTGTTAAAAATATTTACTGTAACACAAAACCCTAAAAACTAAAACTGCAGTTTGAGGTTCCAGCTACTTATGCATATTTTAAGTGGGTGGAAGCTGAAAGTACTTTTTAAAAACACCATTTTCTTATACCAATACAGTACTAGCATAATTTTAATAGCAAAACTGTATGTATCTTAAGTATTTCAATTGTGGGGAAACATCAAAGTTTCTAGAAATATATTTCAAGTGCAATTCTCATCCCTCTCATTAAATCTGCATCTGATCTTTTAATTAGACATAGAAGGGATGCAATGTTTTGTTATGTTATTATTTCAGATAGAATAATCTTCATGCACACCCCAGCTACAGAAACTGTCCCCCCTCCTCTTTTGGAGCCAAAGTTACACCACTGCAGGAGTGTGACAGACAGACGGATTATGGATATTATCTGTGCAGAACGGTCCACATTTTGAGTTAGGACTTAAACAGATGTCTGTATTGCGACTTATTTTAAGAATGCATGTACCCTCTCATATTCTCTCCAAAAAAAGGTATTGATTGCAAATTGAAGGCTGCAGAATATTCAACTTGATTTACTTTTTCTTTTAGTACATCGTACAAAGAGGAATTGCTAGGAATGAGATGTAAAATATTTTTCTATCATGCTTTTATCTATCAAGAAAATATCAATCGGCGCAGCTTTGCGGGGCTGTGATTCAAAATGTAACCTAAACAGCTACTATCCTCAGCTGTCTTAAACAGGAAGTTGCTGATATTGCTTCCTCTATGAAACAGCTAACTGCCAGACAGAATATCGCCAGAGCTGATCTTCGCCAACAAAAAGACGAAATTAATCAATGCAACGCTCGTATTGATGCCATGCAGGATAGGATGGTGGACCTTGAGGACAGAAATCGTTGCTGTAACGTCAGACAGGTGGGGCTTCATGAAGGGGCTGAAGGTGATGATCCCATCCACTTTCTTCAGCAGAAGATTCCACATTGGTATCCAATCCTGAAACCCTCCAATGATTGCCCTTTTCTGGAGTTCAATAGAGCACATTGCATATGGGATTCCAATAAACCAGGCACCATGATATTTCAATGCCTTTGTTATACTGATTGATGACGACTTCTCCAGGCTGCTCGAAATCTGCTCCGATTATCTTGCAGGAACAAAAGCTCTCTTTTCATTTGGATTACTCTGCTATCACCGCCACGAAGAGGAGGGCTTTTGGTGAAGTGCGATCGAGGGAGTGGACAACTACTTGTGTATCCAGTTATCTTGAAAGTCAATCATGGAGGGGAGCATCTGTTTTTCACTACTGGAGAGGTTGATTCCTTTTTTTGCTCAAAGTACTGAAAGGATACGATGGGTCTATTGATCCCGCTGCACACAGGGCCCTGCGCTTCTCACCCCTTGTTCTGGATGGAACGTCGGTATTAGTGAACTAACTTTGCTCCGGATTACTACTATTCGTATCTTCACGATATGGAAGCGGAAACATCTTGCTCCTTCTATAACTGCCAGTGACCCTTTAGGTTTGCACATTTACACTTGTTGTTTCTTGACATTGATCTAGTCATTATGTAAGGTCCTCAAAGGGATGTCTACATTGCAGAGGGTATGATAACACTATTAAGAATACTATTGTGGTTCATTTCCACGGTCATTATTACTATCTGTGGTGTTAACTTTATAGTTGATAACAATCTGTACTCTAATTAGTTTCCTAAACACTGTATACATGGGATACTAGATTATATGCATGTTGTTAACAGCTGTTCAATTTGCAGTTAATTTCTCCTATGATATGTAGTGTGCTCCCTCTGGTTCTCCTCTTTATGATCCTAAATTTTTGTAACCACACTCCCTTCCCAGTTTATTTTATTTTCTTTTATTTTCTTTCTCCATGTCACGTATCTTTGCTTTCTGAATGCTACGTCTTTTAATTTCACTCTCCCTGATCTTTATTCCTATCTTTGATCATTAACTCCTGGAATTTACAAGGGGCCATTCATCCTATAAAGAGAGCACAGTATTTAGATTATCCCTTAAGAAAAAAGATTGATATTGCATGTTTGCAAGAAACTCATTTGGTTTCAAGTGATGTTGCTCGTTTTCAAAATAAGCATTACAAGGTAATTGCATATTCCTCTGCTCAGAATAAACATAGTGGTGTCCTTATTTGTCTCCAAGGCAATGATCCAGAGGGGAGATTCTGCTATGTGACTATGCTGTTGAATAACGTAGAAGTCTGTATTCCTATTCTTTATGCACCATATCTTAGACGCACATTTTAGCATACATTGGCATCATTGGGGAATATTCCTATTATATTGGCGAGAAATTTCAATCAGCTGTTCAATCAATGTGTTTGACACCTTGATCTCACTCTTGAGCCACACATTCTCTAAAACTTCTCAATTATTAAACAAATGTATCTTCTTTTCTTCTATCTGATTAGACTGTTTTCATTACATTATTTCTTTGGAAAGAACCACAGCTCGGCAACACAATGGCAGCGTGGTGTAAGGTCAGAGGGGGGTCACAATATCATTCTGTGCATGAAAGTAACAGAATTGAAATATAGAGGGGATCTTAAACCATTCTCTGTGTCTTCTTGGTCTGATTACAAACTCCCCCACTAACAAATAATGTTTTTAGAAAGAGTCATAAACATGTTTTATCTCTACCTGTCACTGAATGAATCATTTTGGCGCCAGTAGTGTTTTGCTGAGGGTAACTTCCAGACAATTCTGAGTACCTTGACACTATGACAAGAAACAGTCCTTGTCGTAAATCCAGCCTACAGGGGGCGAAATAGCGGACCAATGGAGAACAAGGGGTCACGTCGGTACGAGAACAACCAATAAAAGACACTTTACGTGGACTCAGGCAATGCCCATAATAACCAGACTAACCAATCACAGGGCTGAAGAGAGAATCGCAAAACCCGCTGACTTTCGAAGTGTGAGCGAGCTTCTGCTGTGTGCTGCTGCTGCCCAGACGTGCGAGCTGAGGTTTTCAGCACATTGCTCTGAACAAAGTTGCAGAGTAATGGGGGCATCCACAGAAGGCAAGGAAGAACCAATGTTCTGAATAATGGCTAGAATCATCTTCTGAGGAAGGGCCCTGCCATCTGTCCTATGAGAGACTGGATCAGTAAGCGGAATACTGCATGAATCGGAAAGCGGGTCTTTGTTTCCACGTATCTGCACGAAGCCGTCAGTTATGTTTTTGGAAGATTCCGAGAGAATCGTCACAAGAACACTTAGGCTATACAAACTATACAACTTTTCAATTGCAACGCATTAGCTCAACTGAGTAACGTCTGATCAACGGAACTATTCCCAGTTGGAAAACTGCCAACAACAAAGATAATGTTGCAAGCCTTGGAGATCAAAAAGCTGATCTCCATTTGAAAAGAACAAATATTTTTATTGCGAGCCTATGCAATACAATGCGTACTGCAAAATACCGTCTACATTGAACTGTGGATTCGGAAAGATGCAGTATTCATCGACACATTTTGACGTCTGTATATGGAAATCGATAAGTATTCAACATGTCTAATATTAAATACTTTATGACTCGAGAAAGTAACTGAAGCAAATGCAATCAAGTTAAGTGGAAACTGTTCTAGAAATAGAATATAACTTCCTGTTTTAGAGTGTGTAAGAAATGTATTATGTTTGTTTGAAATGTGAAACTCAAAAGGAGTTGCCTCGTAAATGCAGAGAATTTCATCATTGCTCCTTTTCTGAATTAATTTGAATATATAATCAACTTAGGTTGATAACATATTATTAGTTTGGTACATCACGTCTAAACTAAATTAACATGGTAAAACTAATTTGCTAAATTAGGTACTGGAATGTTGGATTCCGTTTTGAATGGGAAGTTGAATTAATTCTTGTGCATATTTACATGATCGATTACAACGAGAAACGGGTAATGAAAATACTAATGCAAAGTAGATTAACCATGTATGCTAATGACGTTATGGTCGTTGTAATCTTTTGACTATGGAATCAATTAACTGCATATTACTATTCACGCACATCTCTAACCAATAGCCTTTCCTTTCTGTAATTTTAGATTTGTTGTGCACCCCTTTTATTCTTAAATAAATGATTGTTTTGTATTTCTGACACGTTGTGTGGATGTCAATTGTCAAGGGAATCCGAATTCTATATGATATCACCGAACTATTATGGTATGTCTCAGTTATTAACATTTAGATGTTCTTAAACAGTACGCCTAGAGACTAATTTATGTATAAATAAATTATATACCAAAGTCACTACAGTGGAATACTGCTGTTGGCCACTCTCTTTTGAGTAAGATCAAGTGCATATTATTATTATTTATTATTGCATTTCTCCTTAGGACAACTTTCATTCAATTCATTATTTAAATAATACTATTTACTTGTTATTTAAGCTTTAATGGTTTTTTATATCTTGTAATTTTATTGTTTTTGTCTAGATATTATGTTGTATTTCTGTATTAATGTGACCGTTTTTGAATTGTACTGTCTCCCCCATTTCTCTATTCCCAAAAAGTGGGGAAAAGAAAGAAACAATCTATAAAAATAATTGTTCCCCCAAAAAATGAAAATATCTGCAGCTTGGTATTATAGTTTTCAGGGGCTGTAAATTGTTGGACTACCTTTTGGAATACACTGTTAAGAATATTCAAACAAAATACTAGTACACAGTAAAAAAATGGAACTTCTCTCTTGAATGTTACAATAACTAAACCTTTACATAAACAATTAACTGTCTTAGTTCAACTTTGCCTGTTACACTTGTGTGGTTTCCATGCAAAACTAAAAATAAGTGTCACCTTTTTGTCCCGCTGGCCTGAATATCAAAGCGTTTCCGACCATTGCTTTTGTGGTGGGGTTTTATCTGCTTTTTGTGTTCCGAGCAAAAATTTAAAATGGCCAGGAAGGATGAGAACAATTGCAAAACCACAATTCCGACAGTATGAAAAATCAAATGGGTTGATGTGGTTGGACTGAGTATTTTCCGTCTAAAGTGGTTCCACTTGTTTCAAAGAGTCCTAATGGAGATTGGAACCTATTTCAAACAGGCTCCGACTAAAATAAAAAAGGGTGGAGTGAAACTGACAAAAATGGTGATGGAGCCCAATGTGTGAGATTGCTGCAATTTTAGATGATGAAAGGGACAATGTAGATACTATGCCAAAATGAAAAATAAATAAACAAACAAATACATACATGAATGAATAAACAAATATATAATTAAATAAACACAGCTCCATATGTTTCAACATTATTTACTTATTTCTATATTTATTTATGTATTCATTTATGTATGTATTTATTTATTTAGTTTTCATTTTGGCATACAATATCCTCCATAACCAGGTATATGAAACTATAATTTAATACAGTATTGTGACAGGGTACGCTCCACCCCTATGTTTACTTGTATTATTATTATTATTATTATTATTATTATTATTATTATTATTATGTAAGTTGTATTATTATTAGTGTGGTTTTGGGTTGGTAGGGAAGCAGACAATTGTCTTCCCTGTCAAATATAATGTGCATAATGTGGCCATCTTCAAATTGTTTAATTGTTTGCCAATTTGAGGATGGCCACATGTATAAAAAGAGAAGCAGCTGAGCACTGCTACTCGTACTGGATTTAAACCAACATGATATTTGTTGGATTATTGTGTTTGTTTATTTTGGCCACTGTGCCGTTTTGTTTATGTTCGGTTTATTTAATTAACATACAAAAACCCTCTCTTCTGGGAGCCCCCATTCGGGGTGAGGTGAGCACGGCGGAGGACTGGTTCATCCGAGAAGAAATTCAACCCAAGCTACCTACCCGAAAGGAGGAAGCATTTCCATTGTGCCGAGCCTGTGCCCAGCATGGGCACTCCCCTTTCAGGCACTCCTTCAGCCACATGCCCAAAAAGATGAAGAAAGGGAGGAGCATTCGTTCTCATAAGTGAGATGAAGAAGCCCTGCTGTCTCCAGTGCCATGGGGAGAAGCCCCATGTTGGGAGCCAGTGTCTTCAGGGCCCAAGAGGGGATAGCCCGTGTCTCTAACACCCAAGAGGGGGGAGGCCAAGCATCTAGGTCCCAAGAGGTGGGAGGCCGAGTGAGCACATGCTCCTGAAGGACAGCAGCACAGGTCTCCAGCGATTGAGGGAGAGCCGCACCCAGAGTGGGAGGAGTTGTTGCTGCCGTCTCCAGTGCCAATGAGAGGAGCAGGAGCTACCTCTGCCTCCACCACTGAGGAGGAGGAGCAGGAGCTGCCTCTGTCTGAACTGCTCGGGGATGCCAAGCCTGCACTGCTCGGGGATGCCACGCTGTCATCGCCGGGGAGTTTTCAATGATTTTGCCGCCTTTGCATTTAAATACTGAATAGTTATTCGGCCACCTTTATGTAAATTGCACACATTTCACCTGTCGGAAAACAGCAGAAAAGTGTTTACTTTTATGATAGAAAAAACTATTGGGATAAGAATTGGGTTAATAAATGGTGTCATATAAAAAGAATACTGAAGGTCTCTAAGCCCCTCATACCGTGTGCTTATTTTCTATTTGGTCAAAGAAGCTTGCCAAGGTGACTTTGAGCAGATCTTAATTGTTAATAAAGAGGTCGCGTGAGGTTACATCACAAACGGGATCTTCACTGCTGAAGTCTCGTGAACATATGGTACATGAGAAATGTGTGTGATATACATGTGCTACATTATATAAATGATGGACATTGACAAAATGTTTTTGGTTTCTTTTTAATCATGCTATCATTCATCCTTGACCACAACATGCTTGCGTCACAATGACTGAAGCATATGCACTTAATCACTTAATTAGTGAGACAGTTGATTGGACGTTGATCTGAGTGATTTCAGATGTTGAATTGCAAGCTTGAATAAAAGCAATAAGGAAAATCACAGACACCAATATTCCACGTCTGTCAAGAGAGCAGCGCCTTCGTGCAATCGGCATGTTGGAGGCTAGACAAGGGCTGCGTACTGTGGCTCGACATCTTGGGTGCTCACAGCCAGCTGTTTCAAGCCTTGCGAGATGGTATAACCAGACAGACTCTGTCAATGACAGGCCATGAACTGGGAGACCAAGAGTCACAACACCTGCCCAAGATCAACAGATCATTATGCAGAATCTTCGTGATTGTTTTCACACTGCTAGTCGAACAGCATCTGATACTGTAGGTCGTAACAATCCACACATTAGCAGTTCAACTGTATGAAGGCGGTTACACAGGCCAGACGACCATACAAGGGTCTAGTGCTCAGCAATGTGCACTGTTGCAACAGGATGAACAACTTTATTTAGTTGTAGGAGTTTTGAAAGTGTTTAGAGGGAAGGCCACAGGCAAGGGCATTATTGCATCTACCTGAAAGACTTGGACCTATGAGAACGTAATACTCAGCACATCATACTTCATGGGGCTGTGTGGTCCAATGGTTAAAGAAAAGGGCTTTTAACCAGGAGGTCCCCAGTTCAAATTCCAACTCACTCACTGTGTGACCTTGAGAAAGTCACTTAACCTCCTTGTGCTCTGTCTTTTGGGTCAGACGTTGTTGTGAGTGACTCTGCAGGTGTATAGTTCATACATCCTAGTCTCTGTAAGTTGCCTTGAATAAAGGCATCTACTAAATAAACAAATAATAATAATAATGCATTTGTTTTTGATTGAGTGTTCAGTATGAGAAAAAAGTTAAATATTGAAAATATTTGAGTAAATGACACTTTGGACTACCATGCTTTTAAAACCACCCCCATTCCTTTACACAGAGCAACAGCGACACCTGGTGGCCAAGCTGAACACAACCAGCACCTACTTCAAACTGTAAAGATCCTTTTTATGACGTCATACAAGTAGGCTCTTAATGGGGAAAAAGTCACAGCCGTAAAATCTCACATCATGGTACAGGTTTTTTTTTTTTTTTTTTTTTTTTTTAAATATTACAATATTTAGCGTGCTACACTTTAATCGGAGGGTTTTAATGAAAAGTTTTTGTCATTTTAGATTCTTACGATACCTGTGAGCACATGTATTATGAAAGCCTGATGATCTTTTTAATAATTGTAACAGTGTCAAATGCCCCATTATATTTCACGTTTGTTTAGCAATTGTACGTTTGAGTGTTACATATAATGTTACACGTTAATTTAGTTCGTGCACAGATTATGCATTATTGGCTGACACTATGTCTTCTCCAACTCTTCTCCCACTCTTCCTTTCTCCTGCCCCTCCTGGCGGATAGAGCAGTTGGCCACGTAGTGTCTACCCCTGCAGATGGGGCACAACTGCGGTGGCTGAAAGGGGTGATACAAGGGGCAGCATGTGCTGGAATGCCCAGGCTCAGCACAGACGTGACACCAGGGAAACACTTCCTCCGGTTGCTGCTGTGGGAGCTCTGGAGCTGACACTGGCTTCTTCCCCTTCTTCCAGGGACAGCTACTCCTTCCCTTCTCTCCCTTCATGCCCTGTGCCTCACTCAGCCCTGTTCGGGCAGCCACTGAAAGTGGTGCTGCTGGCAGCAGCGGTGCAGGACCCTCCACCAGGGGCCACTCTGGCAGCAGAAAAGCTGTTGGCATGCCTGTACCACTCACAAAGCCCACACCAGTCTTCATTTTCTGGGCAGTCTTTCCAGTCTTTCTTTTCCTTTTTTTTGTTATTTGATCCTTTCTCATTTTCCAGCACATAACTATATAACAGCTGCTGTATTTCAGAATTAAAGCAGTTACTTTATATAACAAAACATGGAGTTTACATGATGTATGAATACAGCAGATAACAAAATATACCACATGAGTGTTGTTATTACTGTACATGAGGGCTTGGACAACAAATTTGAAACGCCTGTGTGATATGTATCAGCTATCTGCTCATTGTAATATTGCTGTTTAAGATTCACTGTGGCATTAAGGTGTCCGGCCACTATGTGCTCCCAGCTGACACAGTGCGCAGGACTACGCCCTGGACGGGACGCCAGAAAATGAATACATTAATAATCAAATTCTATACGACTATACTATGTCCATAGCAACTCCATTTAAGTAGTTTTCTTAATTGGGTATTGGTGAAACTAGTTTCATTGCAAAGTGTTGATTACTGTGGAACTGTAAACCAATCAAACAACTTTGAGTTCTATTTTTAAACACAGCCAAACAATTTTGCAACAGTAAGTAAGTCTGACTATAATGGTGCCCAATGTAAGAAGAAAGGCAAACAAAGTGACTATTTATTACTGAAACAGAAAATGAGACCAAATAAATCCAAACTACAAGCAGGTAGGCTTGGTCGTGCAGTGGTTAAAGAAAGATTCCTGGTTCAAATCCCAGCTCAGCCATTGACTCACTGTGTGTGACCCTGAGCAAGTCATTTAACCTCCCTGTGCGTCGTCCGTTGTGAATCTGCTGCAGCAGTTGCTAAGGCATGGCCATTCACACTACAACCCCTAAGGATGGTCCCGCACTAAATGTAATACTAAATATCATTTGGGTGAGCCTACACTAAATTCTTACTAATTTTTTCTCCTGTCTTCAGGCATAGGGATTCTGGCCTACAGCCTACTCAACCTAGAGAACAAAGGAGCTAGCGCTCAGTTCCTCTTTCAGACATGTAGCCAGGCTCTAATTGGCAATCGGTTATCCAATTTGAAACTGGCCACATTCAGTTATACACCTGTTATCTCATGGATGGGATTTTAATCCTGTCCCTGTCAAGTTAACACAAATCTTCAATTTTAACAAATGTATTTACAAACCCAAAATAAACAACTTTGATAATATGCCTTCAGGTACAAATATGATTGAAGAAATTGCAGTACTAAATGCAGCAGCTATAAAAGTTATTTGGCTTTAATCAAGCATCATAAACCATAAATGATCAACTTGCAGAGGAAGGTGGTGGGGGCCTTGATAACAGACGAGTGTAAGAAAGTCAGGAGCTAAGTGGTGTTGCTTAGCAACTGCACTGGAACAGCTTGTAGGATCCTGTAGTGACTACTAAATATTTTGCAGAAGGACTAAGCAGTCAGGAGATTTCAGCTGAGTCTGTAGGGTAAATTGGTAGATGCTTTAGAACAAAAATAATAGAACTACATATTATATATAGATAGTAGCAATCTTGGTTCCCACAGGCAGGAACATCACACAGGGCAAGGCAATCCACACACAGGCGGAGGGCGGGCGTGAACCCGGGACCTCTTTCACTAAAGGGTAGCGCCGATACCGCTGTACAAAAGAGCCGGCTGCTTTGCAAGGAGCGTATATCAGGCTTATGTCTTTGTATGTGATTACGTCACCTACCAGCTCTGCTGCTGCCTTCCCCCTTCCACGCTGCTCTCTCTCTCTCTCTCTCTGATATATATATATATCTATATATATATATCTATATATATATATATATATATATATATATATATATATATATATATATATATATATATATATATCTCAGATTAGGACACTGATCTCAGCTTTGATATGATGTGGCATACACTCCAAAAGATGCTGGAAGGTATATTGTGTCCCTTGATGCAATTGGTGCAGAGGTAGGCAGATGACGAATGAATCGTTCAAGATCATCCCAAACATACTTAATACAATTTTGATCTGGGGAATCTGGCACAGTGAATGAGTGTATTGTCATCTTGAAAATAGCCATGGTCACCATTGTAAAAATGCAGCATTGTTGACTTGACTTGATCCGGAACAGTGTTTTAGTAAAACTAGTTTGGTTTTCAGAAGGGACCCAGGGTACAGCAGGAGAGCATGCCTAATAAAAAGGTGATGCCAAACATCTGCCATTTATTTACAACCAAAATGGATTCAGCACAGTGAAGAGAATGACTGAAAAGTGAGAAAGCTTTTTTGATACTGTTGGTTTCAAACAAAGAAACAGTTTCATGGTTCTGTTTTAAAAGAAAGAAAGGAAATAAACAAATTCTCAATCACAAAGTCAAAGCATTCACAAATACTGCTTTTGATGTATGTTTAATCAAATTCAGAGACTTGCTTGGTGTGCCTATGGGCAGGATATATAGTTTTGTGTGTTATCTGACTAACAAGTAGCAAACATAGCAAATTGCATAGCAGATGACTCGGCAAACAGTCAGTTTTGCATTTTCATTTGTTATCAATCTGTTGCCTTTAACCATGATGCCATCCAGACGCCATGATGCCTTTAAGAAGTCATAACATCAACAAGCTTTAGGCAAATAGGCAATAAAAGAACACAGAGCCAGATGACTAACAAACAAAAATGTTTTTAATTCTCGCTTTAAACTCTGGAGGAAATAAAAAAATATAAAAAACTGATTGCTGACAATAAGGTAAACTCTCACAGTTGAGTATACACACTTAAGTCAGCATCTGGCATAATACTAATGTACTGTTAATAGGAAAAAATGAAATCTTAGCAAACAAGAATAGCGTGAGAGCTATATGCTGTCAGCTTTTTCTCCTTGAGATGTTTGTCATCCATGTACGGTATACAAGAAATGAGTAATAAGATCACATGACATTAATTTAACAAATGGGATTCAGAAAAATAACTTAGTAAACATACTTCATGCATCGATGCCAGGAGCATGAAATATAAAGTAATAAAGCCACAATTTAATTACATAGTGCAAGGCATTTTCTCAGATACTTGGTTGACTAATATAAATTAGTTACACAAATTTTGGTCCTTGTTCACAAAATTGTAAACTGTTAATAAAGGAGCTAACATAAGAACATAAGAACATAAGAAAGTTTACAAACGAGAGGAGGCCATTCGGCCCATCTTGCTCGGTTGGTTGTTAGTAGCTTATTGATCCCAAAATCTCATCAAGCAGCTTCTTGAAGGATCCCAGGGTGTCAGCTTCAACAACATTACTGGGGAGTTGATTCCAGACCCTCACAATTCTCTGTGTAAAAAAGTGCCTCCTATTTTCTGTTCTGAATGCCCTTTTGTCTAATCTCCATTTGTGACCCCTGGTCCTTGTTTCTTTTTTCAGGCTGAAAAAGTCCCTTGGGTCGACACTGTCAATACCTTTTAGAATTTTGAATGCTTGAATTAGGTCGCCACATAGTCTTCTTTGTTCAAGACTGAACAGATTCAATTCTTTTAGCCTGTCTGCATATGACATGCCTTTTAAGCCCGGAATAATTCTGGTCGCTCTTCTTTGCACTCTTTCTAGAGCAGCAATATCTTTTTTATAGCGAGGTGACCAGAACTGCACACAATATTCAAGATGAGGTCTTACTAGTGCATTGTACAGTTTTAAGATTACTTCCCTTGATTTAAATTCAACACTTTTCACAATGTAACCGAGCATCTTGTTAGCCTTTTTTATAGCTTCCCCACATTGTCTAGATGAAGACATTTCTGAGTCAACAAAAACTCCTAGGTCTTTTTCATAGATTCCTTCTCCAATTTCAGTATCATATGATATTTATAATGTAGATTTTTATTTCCTGCGTGCAGTACCTTACACTTTTCTCTATTAAATGTCATTTGCCATGTGTCTGCCCAGTTCTGAATCTTGTCTAGATCATTTTGAATGACCTTTGCTGCTGCAACAGTGTTTGCCACTCCTCCTACTTTTGTGTCGTCTGCAAATTTAACAAGTTTGCATACTATACCAGAATCTAAATCATTAATGTAGATTAGGAATAGCAGAGGACCTAATACTGATCCCTGTGGTACACCACTGGTTACCACACTCCATTCTGAGGTTTTTCCTCTAATAAGCAGTTTCTGTTTTCTACATGTTAACCACTCCCTAATCCATGTACATGTGTTTCCTTGAATCCCAACTGCGTTCAGTTTGAGAATTAATCTTTTGTGTGGGACTTTGTCAAAAGCTTTCTGGAAATCTAAATAAACCATGTCATATGCTTTGCAATTATCCATTATCGATGTTGCATCCTCAAAAAAATCAAGCAAGTTAGTTAGGCACGATCTCCCTTTCCTAAAACCATGTTGACTGTCCCCAGGACCCTGTTACCATATAGGTAATTTTCCATTTTGGATCTTATTATAGTTTCCATAAGTATATATGGAAGTATAAATAATAGAAGTCAGGCTTACTGGTCTGTAGTTACCTGGTTCAGTTTTGTTTCCCTTTTTGTGGATCGGTATTATGTTTGCAATTTTCCAGTCTGTCGGTACCACCCCTGTGTCAAGAGACTTGGTTAGCGGTTTGTAAATTACTTCTTTCATTTCTTTGAGTACTACTGGGAGGATCTCATCCGGCCCAGGGGATTTGTTTATTTTAAGAGCTCCTAGTCCCTTTAACACTTCTGCCTCAGTTATGCTAAAGTTATTTAAAACTGGATAGGAACTGAATGACATGTGGGGCATGTTGTCAGTATCTTCCTTTGTAAAAACTTGTGAAAAGTAATCATTTAATATATTTGCTATTTTTTTTCTTCATCTACGATTTTGCCATTTGTATCTCTTACACATTTAATCTCCTCTTTGAATGTTCTCTTGCTGTTGTAATATTGGAAAAACATTTTGGAATTGGTTTTAGCTCCCTTAGCAATGTTCATTTCTATTTCTCTCTTGGCCTTTCTAACTTCCTTTTTGACTTGCGTTTGCAGTTCTGTGTACTCTTTCTGCGTACTTTCTTTTTGGTCCTTTTTTAATGCTCTGTAAAGTGCCTTTTTTCGCTGAATTTTTTTTTTTAATTGATCTATTAAACCATTTTGGCAATTTAGTTTTACATTTAGATTTGTCTACTTTAGGGATGTAATTGTTTTGCGCCTCTAGTACTACATTTTTGAAGAACAACCATCCTTTTTCTGTGGGTGTTTTCTCTATTTTACTCCAATCTACTTCTGTTAGTCTCTGTTTCATACCTTCATAGTTTGCTTTTCTAAAATTGTAAACCTTAGCTTTAGTCATTACTTTTGGGGTTTTAAAAAACACTTCAAATGAGACCATGTTGTGGTCTGAGTTTGCCAGTGGTTCTCTGACCTCTGTTTTAGTTATTCTATCTTCGTTATTTGAAAAGACTAAATCAAGGCATGCCTCCCCTCTAGTCGGTGCCTTGACAAATTGTGTTAGGAAGCAGTCATTTGTCATTTCCACCATTTCTATTTCATCCTTCGTGCTACCCACCGGGTTTTCCCATTTTATTTGGGGGAAGTTGAAATCCCCCATTAGTATGGCTTCTCCTTTGCTACACGCATTTCTAATGTCATTGTATAACAGATTATTGTGCTCACCGTCTGAATCTGGCGGTCTATAGCATGCTCCTATTATTATGCCCTTTGAATTTTTGTCCGTTATTCTGACCCATATTGATTCGGCTTTATTTTCTTTGTCCAGGTTTAACACCTGGGCTTCAAGACTGTTTCTTATGTATAGCGCTACCCCTCTTCCTCTTCTGTCCTGCCTGTCTTTCCTATACAGTGTATACCCACAAATATTATATTTGTCCCCATCACTCTCAGACAACCACGTTTCTGTAACACCTATCACATCATAGTTACCTGTTAGTGCAGTAGCTTCAAGTTCTAGAATTTTGTTTCTGATACTTCTAGCATTTAGATAAATACATTTAATGGTTGTCTTACCTGAGTTGTTGTTCTTGTTTTGATGCGGTCTCCCTTCTGTTTTTTTTGTTGATTTCTCCCCCCTTCCTTTCTAGTTTAAATGCTTCTGAACCTGTAGATTAATTAGAACAATTGTAGATTAAAAGGAAAGGATATTTATAAAGCACCTTTCACATAGTAATATCACAAGGAGTCACGATAGGGTGGCCACCTTTTCCACAGAGTGTAGTCTTCTGTCCCGCCTGCTGAGGTAATAAATAGTCACTCCACGGAGATCTCGTTCTCTTTTGCATTGAACCCGCAAATGCGAGTGATGCCACCTTGTAAGGTTTGGTGGTCGACTTCTCTTTCAGAGAACCGGGGTTACATCCATAACCTACCGTTCCCTTTCAATTTGAAGACAACCACCAACCAATACTTTTGGGAAAAGTATACCAAAGCCATCGCAAGGAAGTGTGAGTGGACAGCACATGAAGGACGTCTCGCTACCGCCAACCAATGCTGGTGGTGTGAGCTTGCAACCTCAAGGACCCTTGTGCCTAACGAAGGCGCAGAGGGATCTACCACATTAAGATAGAACCTGGTGAATGTATGCAGAGTAGCCCAGCTAGCCACATGTGGCAGGCTGGCCAGTGCGGTGATGTCAGACCCGGAAGAAACACACAGCACTGCATTGCTGAGTGAAATGAAGAGACATCCACAGCATATTGGGGAAATATGCTGCTTGCAAGTTTATTAAATTAACAAATAAAATACTAGAACAGACAAAACACTTTGACAAAACAAACAAGTTGAACCAAAACGGACTTACTCTAAACAAACAAGGACGAACACGCCACAAACAAGTACCATGCTGGTCCTCCAGCACGAAGTAGCAATTGCTATTTTTTATTTATTTTTTCCTCACTCCCGTTCTTTCATCCTGAACACACAACCCTGTGTGTGTGAAACATGCACGCTTTTATGCAGATGTGCCGAGACTCGATTGCTAATCAATTATTCACTTGAATCAGTCTGCACGTGAACTAATTGTGCACTCCCTGTACCCCCATACAAATACCCACTTTAATCCGCACATGAAGTGATTAAATACAATTCTAAATTTTACATCACCTGTGCTACATAACCCACACTCGGTGTACCACTATAATAATACATATAACATAAATGAAACACACCACATACAAAATAAACACAAAATACACACAGGGGAGGGGCACACTGCCACACCGCAGTACAGATATGAGGCACCTCTAAAGAGAGCCCATGACATAGCCAGAATGCGTGGCCACCTTCTCAGGTGGGGCTAGGCTGGCATTGGTATATACAGTCAAAACTGTGTCCACAATCTAGTGGGACACTTGCTGCTTCGAGAGGGCTTGACCCAGGGTCCTTTTACCATGGCAGATGCAGCGCTCTTGTCCTATCTACCTCTCAATGCCCGCACTAGCCAGAGGGAATTTAATCTCCTATCCTTCTCCGAAGCAAAAGGAGGAAGACAGACAGCTTCTAACTCCATTGATTGGTTCAGTGGAAAGCCGTAACACCTTAGGTAGGAATGCAAGGTTTATGCATAACGATAGCCTGTTTCCATGATCACAAACATGCATACAGGAACTGTGCACAGACAGAGCCTGCAGCTCACTTACCCACTTAGCGGAGGTGATGCCCAATAAAAAGGCTGTCTTAATAGAAAGATATTTCAGCTCTACGGACTGTACAGGCCACCATCCTTTGCTGGCATCAGAAAGTATCTCGAGTAGAACCCCTTTTCCTGAGAGATGCGTTCTATGAGACCAATGGCTTGTCTGAGAAGCTGTTTTTCTACTTCTTGCTTGAGAGCCAAGACTTGGAGAGGATCGTTCATGGATGTAACTGTGATTCCTTGAAAGGGAGGTGGTCCCGCATGTGACCAGTGTTACGGTAGTGAGCACCCAAGAGTCTGAGGTGCAATTGCGCCAGTATTGCAGCTGGTGTTGTGTGTATGGGTGGGTCTGAGGCCGCAACCCTTCAGGACCCCCTGATGGGGCTGCTGTGGAGCCTGCTTTGGAGACTGTCTGGGACAGTTCTCTCTGATCGCTGGGGCTCCACATCCGGCATTTGGTGGCTTGGAGGTGATGCTTCAGTTCACCCCGTGGAGCAGTGGGGATTGTGATTGTCTGGAATACCAGCGCATCCCCCTGTTTTATGTCGGAGCACATGAGGGGTGCATTGCAGCCACCTGCCGAGGCGCCTCTCGCTCCCTATGAGGGCGTTGCAGCAGCATCTCCACCACTGACCTGAAGGTATTGCCAGAGGAAATTGGTGCGTCCAATAAGGCCGACTTATCCACGTTGTGGACCCTCGTCTGAGCTCGGCTTTGAGCTAGAGGGGCTGGAGCCTGTGCACAGGGATATGCTCTGTGAAGGGATCAAAGGCAAGAGGAGGGGAGAGAACCGGGCCACAAATGGTTCCTCAGTCGACAGTAGAGGTCTCGTCTGTCAACTCTGCTAGCCTCTTTTGCAGGGTTCTCTCCCTGGAGTTCACACAAATGGGGCAGAACATCCTGTCTTCTAAGGCAGAAGAGGCGTGCTGCCTGCCCAAGCACTGGACACACAATGTGTGCTTGTGCTGTGGGGGAAGGTTCGCCCTGCAGTACGTGCAAGGGTGAAAGCCCGACATTGCTGCTAGGTACCGAGACTCTAGGGTACTGAGGCACCAAAGTATTAGGTGCAGTGGCTTTCAAACATCGAAGGTGTCGAAGCACAAGGCCTTAAGGCTCTGGAGCACTGGGAGGCACTATTGCACTGAGGCGCTGATGCACTGAGGTACAAATGTACCTAGGAGCCCAAAGCCACCGATACACAAAGCATGTGAGCACCTAAGGCGCTGAAGTACCGAGGCGTCGAAGCTCTACAGCGGAGCTGAGATGTCGAGGCTATAGGGCACCAGGGCACTGATGCAGGGAGCACTTAGGCACAGAGGCCGTCGATGTACCGAGGTGTTGAGGCCCTGGGGCATCAAGCATGTCTAAGCACCACGGTTCTAGGGCACTGGGGATCGAGGATGCATTAAAGCGCCAAGGAGTCAAGGTCTTGAGGCAAGGAGGATGCAGAAGAACCGAGCCTATGGAGCACCAGGGCACCGATGCACGGAGATTCAAAGCACCAAAGTTGTTGAAGCACCGAGGTGTCGAGAAACCGAGGATATGGAGCACTGAGGCGCCGAGGGTACCAAGGCCGCCGATGCAAGGAAGCTCCTGAGCACTGAGAATGCCAAAGCACCGAGGCTCTGAGTCACTAAGGGTACCAAGGGCATCAAGGCCGAGACACTGGGGCGCCGAAACACCAAGCACCAAGGGCTTTAAGCACCAAGGGTACTGAGCTGTCTGTCTAGTTTGTTTATTGCAACACACAGCCAAAGCTTGCAACAGTGTGGTGCCTACAGACAGCTGAAGTGCAGGAGTCACACAGCCGGTGCAGCGCGAAGCCTACACTGGACTGAAGCACTGTATAATTGCCATCTGGATTGCGTGCCGTATTCCATTGGTGCTGCGCGTAGCTTACGATGTGGAAAAAAATAAGACAGTTTACAGAGAGAAGAGAGACTTTTTTTGAACCTACACACCGCTTTTCTGGGTGAGTAATTTGAATGTGCGTGGGTCTACTCAACAATAGGACCGTGTAAACAAGGCTTAATTGAGGAAGCACAATGTTGTTGTCCTTTCTTTTTTTTTTAAACTGCATTACAGCGAACACACAAACACTCAACAGCAAGCTGGAGTGTAAGGGTCTTTTTAAAAACTGCTAAACAGTAGTAATCGTCACAACCTATAGGGGGCCGACTAGGCTAAGGTAGCCAAGAGTCCTCGTCTCAACAGCGGGCATAGCAGAGCTGGGTCTTGCTGGAGGATTACATCTCTCTCTATCATTTTTTTTTTCAAAGCTGCCAAGGCAGAGGAAAAAATAGAAAACACAGGCAGCAAGGTTAGTTACAGCAGACTACAATCCCTGTGCGATGTAGGCTGAAGAAAGTCGATTTTTATTTATTTTTAAAACGGCGCACAGCTCTGATTCCACAGAAGTGGCAAGCCGACTTCCAGAAATATATTACCAGGGAACTACTGAAACTCGTAGTGAAGGGCTCTTTTCAAAATACCATCAGAAAACTGGAAAAAAAAAGGTTAGTTATACCCACCTTACTTACCTGGTTGTGAGAAGCAAAAGAGAACGAGATCCCCGCGGAGTGATTGTTTATTACCTCGGCTGGCGGGACCGAGGACGTCACTCCACAAAGGAGCCTATCGGCAGCTCTGACATAAAATTATCAGTAAATACCTGACCTGTGGCAGGCATATCCCAAAAGTATTGGCTGGTGGTCGTCTTTGAATTGAAAGGGAACTGCACTATACTGTAATACAGTTTAACACAATACACCAGATCTCGGTACAAATAATATAATCATGCAGTATATACAGTATTGTGCTCTTGATATTTCTAGCAATCGGACTTGCAAGCCGGAAAAGTAGTAGCCATATCGTGGTACGTTAGAGGCTAATCTTACCTGAGACAAGTAGCTGTGATAACGCCGTGCTACATCAATGCAATTTCTGAAGCGATTAACCCGTCTACTTTTTTTTTTTTTTTTCAGTCGCGGTATTTCTGTGCCGGAAAAGCCTATTTGCGACAGTCAAAGTTATTTTACAGCCATTCTTGGCAAATTTTGTCGCTGTAGATTATATTAACAGACGTTATTAATAGATGTTAAAAACTACGGCTCTATTGGTCGTGTCGACAAAAAGAGGCGAAATGATTCAAAATTTAGTCAAATTTGTTTCGGTTTTTCAATGTTACTAATGTCTACCGTTTAATATGTAATGCATACACGCATATGTATATGGCTTAATTACCATTCTATATTGTAAGTAACCCTTATTTTACTTTAAAGGTTACATATTTATGGGTTGTGCAGTGGTTAGCGCTGCTCCAGCCTCGGGCCTGGCTGTGTGGAGTCCAAAGATATGCTGGCTGGCCTCTCTAAATTTCCGCTTAGTGTGTCCTGCGATGGACTGGTGTCCCATCCAGGGTGTAGGCCCCCCTTGCACCCTGTGTCTGCTGGGCTAGGCTCCAGCTCACCACAACGCTCTATAGGATTAAGCGGTTACAGTAATGGATGGTTATCTACTTAATCACACGCAGATCAATGTAATGTAAATCACTATTCCAGTGCTGTGGACACAGTAGAATGTACATTTCTATAAGATAGTGGAAATCTTTTAAGCATATAATGGGACATTTTGGCTGGTATTAAATTAAATTTACTACCTTGGTAGATTTTTGAATTGGCGTTAAATACTTTCAGGGCTTCTCAAACTCAGTTCTGGGGACCCCCTGTGGCTGCTGGTTTTCATTCCTACCGAGGTCTTAATTACTTAACTAAACCCTTAATTGAACTGATAATTTGCTTAATTAGACCTTTTTACTTGTTTTCAGCTCTTAAACAGTTGCAGTTCAAGTTACTTATAAAATGTTACAGCTAACTTGAAATGTGCAACTGTTCAAGAGATGAAAACAAGTAAAAAGGTCTAATTAAGCAAATTATCAGTTCAATTAAGGGTTTAGTTAAGTAATTATGACCTCGGTTGGAATGAAAACCAGCAGCCACAGGGTGTCCCCAGAACTGAGTTTGAGAAGCCCTGATCTTAACACGTTCACAAAGAAAAAATGACAGTTTTATATTTCTACATTTAATTAAAAAAACAAACAAAAACAAACAAACAAAAAACATTAAAATACATGTTTACTTAAACAGTACCTCGTTTACAAAAACTAGCATCTGCAATGTGATTGCAGAAACTTGTAGAACAAAAATAAGAATTAGTTACAATATTTATTGTTCTTATATGGCCCTTCAATTTTAACATATCAGTAATTGGAAAGGATTATTAATTGCAGTACACTTTAACGATAGGCATTTGATGCAGTTTTAAAACTCTCAATCTTAAAACAACTATGGTTCACTAACATAACAGTGGAATGACCACAGTGTCATTTAGTAATTGGACTGTATTGCTCGTATGAAAACTTTAACAATGAAGCCAAAACTAAATCGTTTTAAATTTCAAACTAATTACTATAATAGAAAGCACTGGCAAAATCAGGTTTCTTTTTTTATCCGCTGCAGAACTAATTTATTTTAACATATTGTTTAGTGACTTTGCGATACCTGCACGGTCTAGTAGTATCTACAACGTATCGACAATAACAATGCAAAGAAAATTTGCATCATTTTGTTACAGTCTGGCATAAACAATTTTGGCTGTTAATTAACACCTTCTAAAAAATAATAACACAAAACTGCTTAACCAAAAAAACACCAATCCCGCAGGTACCACATCGGATGACCCAGTTTACACTGCCTCGGAGTTTCCGATCGCAGCATTAATTCCAGATTTCCTAAATCCATTGATGGCTTCATCATTCACTGACATTTTCGTATTGACTTTGAAACCCGACACATTCTTTGCCTTATCCAGCGCTTCTTTAACTTGTGCTGCATATAACCACCCGGTCTGTCAGAGGGCGGGATCGCACACTGTATCCAGTCCAACCCGTCATTAAAGCGAAAATATATTCCACTCCAAAACGTCCCGTTAAACGACATGTCAAAGAGAATTAAAGGAAGGTTTGTGTTTCTTATGCGTTTCATTTAAAACCGGACATTAGATCGTCCGGGCTTGTTAATTCCTGTCACCCGAACACAGATGCTAATTCCCGGACTGGTGGCAACCCTAAGTCATGATCAACCGGGAACCACTGACAGGGTAGCTCCGGGGGTGAAAAGACAGTATCACATTTGTGTTATTTATTCTTATTTATTAATTATTTATTTGGCAGATGACTTTATCCAAGACAATTTACAGATATTACAGGGCAGTACATGGTTACAATGCAAGATTAATATTTAAATACAGTATATTTTACAGCAAGTGCAAATAATACCTCTAAAATACAATATGATATATGATGTAAGGATTACAAGTTATATCTACCATAACATATTGTGCTTTCATGCAGGACACCAGCCTACATTTTCCGTGCCTATTGGAAGGGGTTGACGTGAGAGTTAAAAAGGATTCCATCGTTCGCATCCTTGCTCATCTGGAATGTACTTGTGATTCATTTTTCGTTCTGCAGAGGGAGCTAGCAGGACCTCAGTTTAATCTGAAAAGCAGCTGAGTTTTTTTTTTTTTTTAACTGCAGTAATTGAAAACAAAGCGACCGGATCTCTAGATTACGGAAACAGAAGGCTGACTTGCTTATATGTTTTGTTCACTTGCAATCTTCTGCATCAGCAAAATCCAGCATACAAAATAAACAGGCTAATTGGAAAACCCTAAAAGCCCCCCCCCCCCCCCCCCCCCCCCCCCCCCCCCCCCCCCCCCCCCCCCCCCCCCCCCACCCCCCCCCCCCCCCCCCCCCCCCCCCCCCCCCCCCCCCCCCCCCCCCCCCCCCCCCCCCCCCCCCGACCTTCAGCATTAGGAGATGACATTATGCTTTAGGAGATGAACATTTTATGTTACTGTAAATAACAGCGTTTCTTTATTATAGCCCACAATTTTTGCAGCTTATATTACTCAGTGTGATTAATGTGGTAGTATGGAAATCTGTAATTATGGCATAATGTTCAGTTACACATTTGTTTTGATTAAAAGGGCGACACAGTTGTGTATGTATTACTGTACACTACAAGTATAACGGTATATTAACTAAAACGTCAGCTTCTCAGCTGACACACGACATGCAGTCATGTGATTTTATACAGGAAGAATGTACAGTCAGTTCTATACTCAAAAACAAAGTCCAGGAACGGATCTGCGCTAAAGCGAAAGCCTCTACAGGTATTCTTATCTTTGTTGTCTTGAACTCTTCACCATGGCATGGACAAAATACCAACTCCTTCTCGCTGGAATGATGCTCATCACAGGTTCCATTAACACATTATCAGCCAAGTAAGTGACAAAACGCGTCGTTATTGAGAGAAATCCACATGTGCTACACCTGCTCGTAATTACATAGTGGTTTAGGGTGAATGTGCCCAATTGCATTTTCAGAACGTTACCAGATTCAATTGAATTTCATTTAAAAAGTTAATTATGCACAGATTACCTCAATTAAGGGCCAGCTAAAATAATAGTATCATATGGATGGCCTGCAAATTTAACAATGGGTTTAAACAATACTGTACGACTATTAGCTATAACACTAATAATAAGGCGACCAGACTTTTAAGTCCTTAAACTGGGACAATATGATGGAAATATTGTGAATAACTTCCAACGTCCAAGCTGCGGGGAAGCTCTTGTGTTTTTATTTTCATTTCGGCAATGTTTGATCCGATATCACATTGGAAGTGAATGCAGAGACTCGTGGTGATATTCAGAGTGGAATCGTACTTTCAGAAACTTTGTGAACAAACTCATATTGTCTTTGTAATTTTATTTCTACACAACAAGTATAGTTATTACATTACACAGTAGCAATTCAATAATATCAAATTCCGAGATTCTATTTTATTGCTGATTACTGCTGCAAATCAAGTCCCTTTTCTGCCTAAGAAACTGCATCTTCTCTCTTTGATTTACACTTTGCATCGTGCTCTATCTCCACGCTATCTTCCAGTGTCCAATCTGCAAACCAGGCCCTTCCTGTATGAAAACATTGCATATCTCAGTATTTCAATTTATTAAATGGTCACATCATATAATCTATTTTTCAGAATATTTAATTTCATACCATTTAACATGACACGGTATTTGTTCTGTATATTTATTATATTGCAGTTTATGCTTGTATCATAGTGTGCAGTGATTAATAGTTACTAGGTCACTTTCTACTAATAATTTTTATTGAAGGTGATGAAATGTGTTAAATATCTTTTGACTGTGTGCAATAAATGAAGCCCGCTAAATCAGCTTTTCTGAGTTTTGTTTAGAAGCTGCCCTGGTTGCAGAACCAGGAATTTTCTTCTGAAGTAGTTATTAAGTTTGGTAAATAGTAATCCAAACCATTTACGTTTCTCCGAATAGTTGTATTGTAAGGTGACGAGAATCACTTAAAACAGAAAGGAACCTGTTAAAACGTGTTAGTTGCACGATTAATGTCCTGTCTATTCCATTTTCCTGTACCAATCAATTAGCAAGAGAAAGCGTCTTCTGACCATCTGAATTAGATAACTATGCATTTTACAAAGGCTACTTTCTTTGCTGACCTTGGCTGGATTTTATTTATATATGCATTGATTTTTTTTTTAATTTAATCAACAGTATAGGCTATGGATCAAGGTGTAATATGATTAAATCGTAGTTCTTTTGTTATCAAATTACATTTGCCAGTTCTTTATACGAAAAGAATACTATTTAAGCTCCCTTGACAAAGCATAAGCATTAGCCTATGTAAAATGCGCAGATACGTTTTCAGAAGTTCAGGAGACGCTTTCTCCTCATTGATTCGTACTGAAAAACTGAGCATTGAGTGGTAGACAAGGCAGGAAATGTCATCACACAATTAACACGTTTTAACAGGTTCTCTTTTGTTTTAAATGATACCTGTCGGCTTAAAACATGTAAAGGGAAATTTGGAAATAAAACTGTTTGGAAAAACTTAAAGGGATCGACCCCCCCCCCAGTAATTTCTAGCCCTGACATTTGCCTCTTTTGCTGAAGGAAAAACATGTGTTTTTTTTTTTTATCAATGTGTTGTTTTTCTTCTATTAAAGTAATAGGTGTGAGAAAGTAAAATACTATATATATATATATATATATATATATATATATATATATATATATATATATATATATATATATATATATATATACACGTATACAACAGATAGCATTAATCTTTGACTATTTTAACTGTTAAACTTTGCAGAATAAACTTATATAATACATTTAACACAGAAATAAAAATAAGGGACCCCAAATTAAAGAGATTTATCCTGCCTCTAAAATATATATTTACATTGTACTCAGCTATCAATGTAAATATATTATTTTAAAGAAACTAAATGGGCACCTAGAGACCTGAAAATATTGTATTTCATTATTGCTAAAAATATAAAATACTTTAAGAATTTTTTTACAACATGCATTTCACAAATTTGACAATAACTAGTTGATAAATTATTTTGTATTATTCGCCAACTTACGTTTCTTAGAGGGGAAAATGAATACAGACTTTTCAAGAGAAAATGTGTTTCCAAATACCTGCCATATTTTACAGCCCCCCTGTTTTTGTGATGGCCTATTTTGATGCACAAAGTATTCAAACCAAGACACGCTGCAGACAGTGCACTGCATTTCAAACTTAGCACAGTGATGTCACATAATTCCAACACATTACTATAGTACCTGTATGAGCCGTTGTTAGACTACAGTAACCTCTTCAGGCATCGAGGAGGACAGCCGCAGTTAGTTTTAGCAAGTCAGTGGATAAACCCACCCGCAATTCTCTGCTATATGAACGTTGACTGTTCAGTAAAGTTCTACACCAGGGTTCCTCAGTTGGCGGCAGCGCGAGAGTCTTCTTTTTGCATACCTGTCAACTTTTGAAAATACAAAATCGAGGGGAGGGGCTCCTCTGGGTCTTAAATCCTACTATTACAGACAGGGATTGCAGTAACCACATTCCGGCCATGATTTTTGCAGACATTAAAGATGCCATAAGGGGGTTTAATAGTACAGTTTTGAGCAAATTACGAGAGAAAATCTGTCCCGGGAGAAGGGTCCTAAGTACAGGAGACTGCCGGTGAATACAGGAGAGTTGACAGGTCTGGTTTTGGCCCGTCGAGCGTTAACTGTCTTTCTTTACAAAAGCTGAAATTCCTGATACGCAAGATTGTAATGTCGCCGGTATCTACCCAGAGTAGACAGCTGCAGAACGAAGGCTCGCAAAGCGTGGCTCTCGCAGGGTAGCTCACACAGGGTAGTGATAAGTGTGCAACTCGTTGTAGACGTCGTGCTTCATACACCCTCAACACGGGAAACAGGTGTCACTTATTTCCCGTGACAACGGTATGGCAGGGGGAGAAGACTGAACATAGTGATTACCCAGGGAGAATTAATTGGTGATCCACGGTTAGGTTATTGTTATGAAATAAACTTCGTTTTGGTACCTATTCATCACCCTTATTATGTGATCGGGCTCTAGCATATAATAATGACGTCTATTATGATTTCCACCCGCAGCACTACCCAGCGAGAGCTACTCTGTGGAAGCCTTTGTTCTGCAGCATTACACATCTCCTATCTACAGGCTATTTCTGTGTCTCCAATAAGCGTTTTTTTTTTTTTTTTTTTTTTTTTTTTGTAAACCTAATCAGGAACAAGTCAGCTGATTGGCCAGCTTTCATTCTGATGCTTTTTCATTTTGGCATGCGTCACAAGTCTCCTCCCATTTAGCTTAAGTGTTATGCGATATGAAAACAGCGGTATGGAGAAATGTTATTTTCTTTAGTGCTGTGAAACTAACTGAGTATTCTTACAACCATTGCTTTACATTAATTTGAAGGCCCATTAGCTCTGTGTAAAAAGTTTAAAATGGCAAGTGATGTGAGGTATTATTAACACAACATCAACAAAGCGATGCTTCAGATTTGGCAAGTGAGTCAGAATCCGGGGTAAAGTCGTCAGGTAAAGAAAAGCGATCTACTTTTGTACTGGTTTTGCCTGAAATAAACACATGAAAAAGTGTCTAATTTTAAGTTTTAACACCCTCTGCTTTGTAGTTAATAGAGTGGAACAAAATAAAGCCTTCACAAGCTATTCTGGAATATTACAATTTTACATCTAGTTTTAGCATAAATAGTATTGGAAATCGCTTTAATTTCATTAGCTTTTGCTGGGAATTGTGCAGCATGTAATTGGAACAGGACAGTGAAAGTATTTTTTTGTATTCATTTAATTGAAACATGTTAGGAATGTACTTTAGCATAGGTATTGTATTAAGTCATGTGATTGATTAACAACAACACTAAAACTGAACTAGGACAGCTGTTCTCAAACTGGGGTCAAAATACTTGTGTAATATATATATATATATATATATATATATATATATATATATATATATATATATGCTGCATGAGCTTTTTGCAAGCTCAGTGACTTAAGGCAACATTATGTTAATACAAGAACTAGCAGTACGTTGCTGGAAGCATGACAGGGCAAGGGATGACAGACGTGCAAATCTATTTTCCCTGTAGTTATTATGGGTGCATGTTCTGCACTAGGGCTGACCCAGCAGCAGCGCGGGAAAGGTGCGCACTGGACTCGGAATATAAATATTTAGTGAAATCTGTGCTCCACAAGCTACTTTGGAGATTGGCGGGAGTTTCTGTCCGATTTATTGTGTGTTTTGGTGCATACCTCCTTTTATTTTCTATCCCATCCTACCCAGTATCTGTCTGTTCCTTCTTTGCCAGCAATAACATTTCGCTACAGTATTTTAAAATGGACCGTTTTCTGAAGGGTGGCACTGCAAGCAAAATAATGACTGAAAACAAGGATCCAATCAGCAGCAAAAAACCAAGAACCCGAAAGTATGATAAAAAAATATTTGGAATATAGTTTTTCCTTGTTTTGGCTCCGAAGAGGAGCCATGGCTACATTGTGTGGTGTTTGGTGAAGGAGAGTTTAAAACCATCAAAAATGCTGTTACACCTACAGACAAAGTATGGTTCTGTTCAAGGGAAATCTATTGATTTCTTTCAGCGAAAGTTGACAGAGCTAAGGGGCCAGACAAAACCACTCATGTTGGCGACTACAACTAACGAAAAGGCTCTCTGTGCATATTTTACTATGTCACACTGGATAGCCCAAACTGGTAAACCCCACAATATTGGAGAAACTTTTTTTCTATCGTGCGGCAAGCAGGTGGTTTTGATTATGATGGGACAAAGTGCTGCCAGCCAGCTTGATTCGTTGCCCTTGTCTAATGACAGTGGTGCCTGGCGTACTCACAGTATGAATATTGACCTGTATGAGCAAGTGATTGTCAAGGTAAAGCAAAGTATTTTTCTTTGCTATTCAATTGGCTGAAACGATGTGTTGGGTGCTGCTCAGATGCTGACCTACATTAGATTTGAAGATGACGGGAACTCTGCTCTTTTGGATGGCTTTGTCTCTGATGTTGGCTTGGAATGACGATGCTTGTGCCATGACAGGAAAAAACAGCGGGTTAGTCACCAGAGTGCAGACTCTTGCACCACAAACCATTTGGACTCACTGCATGATGCAAAGACAAGCAGTTGTTGCAAAAAAACCCAAAACATCCATTCTGAAACAAGTTCTTGACGAAGCTGTTCGTATTGCCAACTTTATGAAGTCTTATCCAACAAATGCCATCCTGTTTAAATGTTTGTGTGATGAGTTGGGAGCAGAGCACTGTCAGCTACTTTACCACACAGAAGTTTGCTGGCTGTCGCAGGGCAAGGTGTGCAGTCGTTTGTTTGAGCTCAGAGAGGAAGTGAGAGTATTTCTTTCCGACAACGATTTTCTGCTGGCCGAAAAGCTTGTAGATGCTAATGGCTTGCTTTGCTAGCTTACCTGGTAGATTTTTTAGATTGCTTGAATATACTTAACGTGTCACTCCAAGGACGAGATACATCTGTCCTGATTCTCATTGAAAAAATCGAAAGCTGAATGAAAAAGCTGGCTTTGTGGTATGATCGCGTAAATTGTGGTAGTTTGGCAGCATTTTGTTTGTTAAATAACTTTTTTGATGAGCGCATGTGGCAGGCTGGTGAGTGGATAGAGGCCCAGAGACAGTCTGGAGTTCAAAAAAATAACTATTTTATTATAAACACAAAAATGAAAGGGCACAAGGGCCAAAACAAAGCAATTTAAACACAAAATAAACAAAATAAAGCAAAAATACTCTCACAAAAATAAAGGTTTCCAGGCTGGGCAATGCCTTCACTGGACTCAAAACATTCAAAAATCACAAACACCAAAACACCAACCTGCTTCCTCAGCTCCCTCCTCCTAAATGAAAAGCAGAGGCCTCCTTTTATGTCAGGTGGCTGGGCGCTGATTGATCGTTAAACTAATCTAATCAACCCCAGCCACCTGAACACAATGAACCAAGGCAGGTAGGGGAATTTAACCCCATCCCTGCCAATTTCTAAAGAGCAGAGCTGTGCTCTGCCACAGCGCACCTTTTCAAGAGTGACTTGCACAATCCATTATCACCAGCCACCTAGAAAACCTTCAGCTATAGTTTCGAGAGTACTTCCCTGAAAAGCATCAGAAAGCAGAGGGGTGGATTAGAAACCCGTTAATTGCTAATTTGTCACTTATAGCAGAAGAAGCACTGATGGACCTTTCTTGTGACAAGACACTGAAGGTCAGATTTTCTCGGCAACCTCTTGCTGACTTTAGGATTTCTGTGTGATAAGAATACCCAGAGCTATCATCTGCAGCTCTGAAAGCGCTCATGCCTTTCCCATCTACCTACCTTTGTGAATTAGGTTTTTACTAAAAACACAAGTACAGGACCCGGCTCACTGTTGATGATCTTCACCTTTACCTCAGCCACACGGAGCCCCGTTTAAAGCATTTTTGTTCATCCATGCAAGCTGACCCCTCCAATTAGGTAAGCAGTGTAATTAACAAAAAAAAAAAAGTATTATTTTTTATTCTTTTGTCTGTAAAAATAAACAGTGGCTATATTTTAGTTTTGTTGATATTGCCTTGTAATCCATGTTTTACTAACTGTTCTGCAGTAATACAGGGCAGTGAGGTCGCAAAGTAGTGTCAAAGTAGGTCGCAGTGCCACGAAGTTTGAGAACCTCTTGCAACATGTTTTCATGGATACTGGCACTTTATCTCTGAAGAATGAGAATATGTATACATTTTTTTATCTTACTGTGTGCGCAAAGTTATGTTATAATGTATTTTATTATCTATCTATTCGATGCGTGCCTGCCTTATTCAAGTACATAACAAATGTTAAATAAAACATATTTAGTAAGACCTTGGGGTGAATTCTGAGTTCTGTCGTTTAATTCTCTGTTTGTCTACTTGGTATATAGAAGAATGGACACTTATGAATGCATATCCCACTCGGATAGTGGATTTGATGTATCAGAAAACAATGATGTCTACACAGAACATGAGTAATCTGTTCCACTACCTCTCGTGACCTGACACACCACTGCTGTATCAGCAGTTTACACACAAGATAATGACAGACTGACTCAGTTTTAAAAGTATTGTAGATTTAGTATAAACCTATCTCTGTCAATGGCATGTGACTTGGCTGAGTTTCAAATGTACTGTGTGTTGCGGTTTTGTGATTATACTTTACCTAAGGTCTCAATTGTATGCTGTGTGTTTTTTGAGACTTGGTAGTTTCCTGCTCCAGTAAAAAGTAACACATACAGTTTTAGGAAAGGGAGATAAGTGTCTAACTAACCTGCTTAATTTTTTTGATGATGCAACATCGACAATGGATAATTGCAAAGCACATGACATGGTTTATTTAGAGTTTCAGAAAGATTTTGATAGTCTTGCATAAAAGATTAATTCTCAAACTGAATGCAGTAGGGATTCAAGGAAATGCATGCACATGGAATATGGAGTTGTTAACATGTAGAAAACAGAAAGTACTGATTAGAGGAGAAACCTAAAAATGGAACGAGGTATCCAGTAGAGTACCACAGCGATCAGTATTAGGTTCTCTGCTATTCCTAATCTACAGTAATGACATAGATTCTGGCAAACACTGTTGCAGCAACAAAGGTCATTCAAAATGATCTAGACAACATTCAAAACTGGGCAGACATATGGCTAATGACATTTAGAGAAAAGTGAAAGTTAATGCATGCATTATAAATACCACATGGGAGATACTGAAATTGAAGAAGGAAGCTATGAAAAAGATCAAGGAGTTTATGTTGACTCAGAAATGTCTTCATCTAGACAATGTGGGTTAGCTATAAAAAAGGCCTACAAATGCTTGGATATATACTGAAAAGTGCTGAATTTAAATCAAGTGAAATAATGTTAAAACTTTACAATGCATTAGTAAGACCTCATCTAGAGATTGTGTTCAGTTCTGGTCGCCTCGCTACAAAAAGGATATTGCTGCTCTAGAAAGCTTGCAACCAGTTTAAAAGGCACATCATATGCAAACAGGCTAAATAATAGAATCTGTTCAGTCTTGAACAAAGAAGACTATGCGTCGATCTGATTCAAGCATTCAAAAAGGGTTGACAATGTCGACCCAAGGGAGTTATTCGACCTGAAAAAAGAAACAAGGACCAGGGGTCAAAAATGGAGATTAGACAAAGGGGCATTCAGAACAGAAAATAGGAGGCACTTTTTTACACAGACAATTGTGGGAGTCTGGAATCAACTCCCCAGTAATGTTGTTTAAGCTGACACCCTGGGATCCTTCAAGAGGCTGCTTGACGAGATCATCAATAAGCTACTAACAACCAAACGAGCAAGATGGGCCGAATGACTTCCTCTCGTTTGTAAACTTTCATATGTTCTTATGTTCTTGCTGCAGTACAAAGACACTTGTAATGTATATCGTATGAGTTTGAAAAGGTGCAGATTAAGACACACCACATTCATGAAAATGTTTTATGAAAATTCAAATATATGAAAATAATCACTTAATTACAGGACTTTTTCTTTAAATTTTTTTTTCTGGATTAGGAGTACACTTCTCTCTAATATCCTGTATCTTAACAGCTGTGCATAACAAATTGGATTTCATGTACTGTACAAATGTACATGCGTGTACTCTTCACATTCATGTAGATTCAAAACGTGTTTGATTACTGGAGGCCTATTTACCATTACGCACATTTTTCAGTTCTACTGTCCTCCACCCCGCACAGTTTTAGCATGTAGTACAGTAGTCCTACTATGGAATATAGCAGTATATCCATGGGTGTAGTGGCTTTTGCTATGAAGTAGTCTGGACAGGCAAAGCGTTACTTTTATGCTACAGTAAACTCAAAGCTTCAATAAAGGCATCAGGTTTTGATATCTTGTTTCATGTCTATGGAAAGTAGCCATTCAGCTGACAAGCAGTTTAGCTACAAATAACAAATTTAACAGGCAAAAGTCTAAACAAGCTTGCATGGTTTCCCAAATTGTGGTATGATATTACAGCATATTTTATCTTTAGAGTACCTTTTGAAGAAGCATGGTCGATCTAGGTGACAGACGCAAGTACACAATGCGCATACACAATGCCCTGGAAGCAGCAACGTTCTCATGACCTCCCTTTCATCTGTTCAGGCTTTCAAGATGGCCTGGTTGTTACGGAAACTTCCATCCAAGCTTCTCTAGATTGAATCATTGGCCAAAGTGTTGATTAGTGCAAATGTTTCTTCATCGCGCAACGCAATCCCTGCAGCAATCTAGCTAATGGTGTGTCTCAATCAACAGAAATCTGGCTAAACAAAATAAAATGAAATGTCTCGCAAGTTCTTTGGGGAAGTGAAACCTTCACGCAGGTGTGGCTGTTTATTACTTGGTCCACTTACGAATGCCCATCATGCATATTGTCTCGCTCGACCCAGATCAAAGTGTGTCAATCCACATCCTGAGGTGGGTCGCTGCCGAACCGGGTCGAGCTAGGGCAGGGGTACAAAATTACATTCTCTGGCAGGCCAGATAAGGCAATGTCCAAACCTTGGGGGCCACAGGGTGCTCAAGATGTGAGTACTGGTGGGGGGTTGTTTAAATGGTCATGAAAAGCTGACTATCAAATCATACTTTACATACAGTAATAGAACTTTACAACACTACACTTGCACCAATCAACTAATGCATGTCAGAAATAACTGCAATGATACAATGTCAGATCACCATTTAATAATAAAAATTAAAAGCAAATGTATTTTTCCTGATATTTTTCTGACAGTATTCAAACGACATCTTGCAAACAAATAATTATACAAATCCCGCTGTAATGCTATTAAAGTTAACTAATGAAAACACGTCAATTAGTGATGGCTTTATTTATGTTATTATATTAAGCACCTGATTAAAAGTGTAGCACGGTGTCTAAATATGCATGTTCTTATTCCAATGTGTTTAAATGTAAATGAAAAGTTTCTAAATTAAATACATAGCATGACAGTAAACAGAGGGAAAATAAACTTAAGTTCGTATCCAACATGCCATCTTTGAGAGGCGTGCCGTAGGTGGATTTCTTACTGTTGCCAAACAGGTTTTTTTTTAAGTCCAAATAAAAGATCTTTGGCAGGCTCGGTTTCTTCTGCCAATTTCCTGTGCCTGAACACTTACTGGTGGCCACATTGTTATTTTTCCTAAAAATACTTATTATATGAAAAATACTTATTATATGAAAAATAAAGAAAATATAGACATATGCACTTATGGTTTTTCATCTATTTCTATAATAAACTGCTTTCACTTGCATGTTCAAATTATATGCTATTTCCAGCTAAAACTAGCGAAATTAAAGCGATTTCCAATATTATTTATCCTAAAACTATATGTAAAACTGATATTCCAGATTAGGTTGTGAAGGCTTTATTTTGCTCCACTGAATTAACTGTAAATCAGATTATGTTAAAACTTAAAATTATAGTTTCATGCATGTATTTCAGGCAGAACCAGTATAAAAGTAGACATCGCTTTTTTTTCTTTTTATCCCTGCCATTGTAGTTTCTTCACAGTGAACAAAGTGGCAAATGACACATTCACATAAAGTGTTAGAGTTTTTTTTTTTTTTTTTTTTGTTAAAGCTGTACACGTAAGTGAAAATTGTCAAATTTAACTTAAATAATCCCTTCAAGAAATAAATGTGGAAAAGGGGGCGTTGCACAAAGAAAAAACGCCATTTTGATTTTCGTTTATTACTCTCCTCTTAACAGAAAATAGGATCACAACAAAACAAAACGTTGATCACTACGTAACATTTCCCTTGCTAGTTTGGCCCGTGTCTGGAAAGTGTGAAGCATTTTCGAGTGATTGCATTACCTGCATCTGTTCCCCCCGATTCTGACTATCTTGCCAAATCTGAAGCATCACTTTGTTGATGTTGTGTTAATAATACCTCACATCACTTGCCATTTTAGACAGGGGACGTGGATTTCTGCCTTTGAATTAATGTGCAGTAGTGTTTGTAAGAATCCTCATATAGTTTATGCGCACCAAAGAAAATGATATTACTCCACATTTTCATATCGCACTAACACTAAGCTAAATGGGCGGAGATTTGTGACTCATGCCAAAATCAAATCTCATTGGAATGAAAGCTGGTCAATCAGCTGACTTGTTCCTTATTAGGTTGCCCAAAAAATAAACAAATAAACAAATAAATAAATAAATGCTTGTTAGGGGACACGAATACCCTGTAGATGGGGGCGGCATTACAATCTTGCATATCAGCAATTTCAGCTTTTGTAGTGAAGGACAGCTGTCACTCGACAGGCCAAAAGGAAGGCCCTGAGCTAGGGTTGACCCGGGTATGTGGTTTACCTCTACACAGGATTGTGACCCGGGTGCCAGAACCCTGGTCGGGACCTGGGTAAGAGGGCCAGTGTGAAAGGGGCTTAATATTTTGCTTGATGGAATAATTTCAGTTATCTTGGTTACTTAAAACAATGAATTTCTATGCCTCATACTAAATTGGTGACATTGCAGACAGATTCAGCATTTTGAAACTGGAATATCTTCCCTTTTGATTGTTTTGTATTCCTGACTATGTCCAGGTTTTAAATACAAAAAGCTAAACTAATCAGTCGTGCTCTACAGTATGCTTTTTTCCAATAAAGTGGTTATTCTTGTCTGCAAACTTTACATGTCTACTGCAGCAGCAATATAAAACATTATTTCATTTACAAAATCTGACGGGAATGGATTGATTTAACCTACATCTTTTAAAATATCAAATGTAATGTAGAACTGACATTTTTCAGTTTTTAACACAACTTTCACATTTATTACAGAAATTTTACAGAAAAATTAGAACTGGAGGGCAGTTTTGTGCAGCATATAGAACCTGACTTACCTTCCATGCAGAAAATCAATTTATAGACTTTATAGTTTTCTGATCAAACAACAGAAGACATGACGGCTGTTCTGTCAGCATATAGTTTGTACTTCAGGCAATTCTGTCAAAAGTGTTTTTTCTTTTTCTTTTTTTTTCCCACTGATATGAAAGATGTTGTTAAAGAGGTTTGTGTAAATTGTTTTGGTATGCAAAAAAGCTATTCAGTAGAAATGAGAACACAAAAATGTTGTTATACAGTAACACTGCAAGTTTAAGATCCAAAAGCAAAATGTTGATTTATTATGCACAGTACTGTGGTTGATTTTACATTTCAACACAGTTATATTGTTTTTTTTTTTATTTTTTATATGCTTTAACATTCAGTTATACAGGGAGACTGATTTAAATTATGTATCCATTGAAAATATGTTCCCACTGTCTCTAAAGATCTTCAATAAATGGTCTTAGAATTGTCCAAGCATGTTTGAACTACACCCACGGGTATTATTGTAGTAGAGAATGTGAGTCTGGCATGTTCAGTCTAGTTGTGTAGTGCAAAACATGGAGTTCATGTTCGCACCTGTGAGCTACAAGCTCTCTTTTGTGAAAATAAAGAGATGCTTGTTCTTGTTTTTAACAATTCAACTCAGTGATGTCAAGGTGGGACACTTATCAGTCATACAAATCAAGTTCTAATAGTTTCTTCAGACAACACTATTGATTTTTGTTTACCATATATTTGTATCAATTCCTTAAGTATTTTTTTTTTTTTTTTATCTAGGTGGGCAGATAACTTCTCTGCACCAGGATGCAAAGGATCTGCAGAACACTCCTTCTCGCACCCTTTCCTTCAGGTAAATACATGCTGTGCTAATGATGTCAACCTGACACTTGACTTATCTGGAAAAGTTAATCTTATGTTGGACTGAAGTAGTCCTTCAGTTTCTTACTGTATACAGTGTGGAAAGGTAAAAGTAGGAGGATACTGTGCATGCTGGGTAAAATTCTGCATCTATTTCTAAAATTGTAACATAGATGTGGTGACTATGACAATCGTGTTTATGTTTTAAAGTACCCAATATTATTTGGTTGAAAATGGCAATATCCATTCTATTTTATGTATCATTGTGTGAACCCTGCGGGCCCCCAGATCCCCCTTGTAAATGAGATGGTGCATCTCCAGGAGTTTCGTCCTGGACATATATATAAATTGAAGGCTGGTGTTCATCAAAAGACAGCACTGGATCTAAAATAAGAAATACAATTCTAGCATTAGAGGCAGAGCTAAGGAAGTTGCCATCAAAGGGAACTGAAAAAGAAAGAAGCAGTTTCAAAGAGAAGTGGTGGGGCAACAAGCAGGACCTGTTTTGCTTTAGTTTAATCAAGCAAGAGGATAAGGCACAGACTAAAAAAAACAACTTCCATTGCATTACTGTAGTTTTTATGTAGCAATCTACTGTAAATACTATTGTCATATCCCCTGAGCAATGTGGATACAATGATCATTTTAAAATGATTATTCATTAGAAAATGTATTAGAACATTCTTAGCAGCCCTACACTGGCTTCCTGTACAGTTCAGGGTTGATTTTAAGGCCCTGCTTATAACTTATTAAGCATTTAATGGTTTGTCTTATTTAAACAATCTTTTAACCCCATATGTTCCTAGATGGCCCCATATGTTCTTTAAGGGAAGCACCAGCTGTTGCAGCTTTTAAAAAAAATATTTTTATAATCTATCTTATTTCTCCTAAAGTGATTGTTTTTCTTTCTCTCGGCTTTGTTTCTTTTATTGCCTTATGTTTTGACTGTTTTATTGTATTCTCTGCTTTTTATTTCTTATTGTTACTCCTTTTATAGCTGGCAATATACTATCTTGTCCATGTAAAGCGCTTTGCGACAATTTATTGCGAAAGGTGCTATATTAAATAAAGATTGATTGATTGATAGAAAATAACTAAAACACATTCAGATATTACATAGGTATTCATATATTATTCAGATTTTGGTCCTTTGTGAAGTTCTGTATGGATTTGAAGACATTATTTAAATTGACACCTAATAAAAGAACTTTAAACTAACAACTTTCTGAGTAGACTTATCACCCCAAATGGTTTCCTGCGGTCTGTGTCATACGAATCATGCCCAGCCCTAGCGCCGCTGTCACCTGTCTTGTTTCCTACAGGCGGTGGGCATGTTTCTTGGGGAACTCAGCTGCCTGGTGCTGTTCCACATTCTCATCTGTCATGACAGAAGGAGCCCAGAACCAAAGATGAACCCAGGCCAGACCTTTAACCCACTCTTCTTCTTCCCGCCAGCCATGTGCGACATGACAGCCACCTCCATCATGTATGTTGGTATGTAGTTTTAATATTATTAATATTATTATTATTATTATTAGGGCTATCGTTGTTTAAGAGCACAAATAGAAAAGCACAACCATATTACTTGCTACATTTTTTTGAGTAAAATAATCCAGCAGTCACATGCAGACATCTAGTGTTGGTAAGTATTATTACAGGTTACATGATACTGTAAAACAGTCGTGTGACTGTGATTCACAACTGGCAATCACTGATTCAAAATGTGAGAAATGTCAATGCTACAGAAATCAAATTGTATTGTACTTTGTGTTGTGCCACTGCTCCAAAAAGTATAAGAAAGGTATGCTTTGTACAGACACTAGCCTTGACATTGAAAGAAAATCTAATAATGTGTGAAACCAGGTTAACAATGCAATCATTTAACATGATTACAAGGTAGAGGTAATTATATAATAATAATAATAAAATAATAATAATAATAATAATAATAATAATAATAATACTTTGATATAGCACCCTTTACACCAAGGTGTCTCAGGGTGCTGCACAATATGAAAAAACTAAATCAGGAACATAGTAATAACAATAATAATAAAACAAAACAAACAGTCAATTAAAAAAATACATTCAAAACAGGTAAAATACAAATACAAACCAATCCCTTAGATCATAAAAACAATAATTACAAAAACATTAAAAGTTTTAAGAACAAGTCCATAGGATCCCTGTAAAAAAGCTGCCGAGAACAAATGTGTCTAAAGAGTGGATTTAAAATTCAACACTGATGTGGAGTCTCAACTGCAGCCGGGCAGAGAGTTCCAGAGAGAAGGGGCAACGCAGCTAAAACTATGACCACCTAGAGTAACACATCTTGGAAACAAATGCTTTAAAAGTCCAGAGCTTGATGATCTAAGCTGTCTTCTAGTGATGTAAGGGCTGAGAGGGTCCACAATGTAGCTAGGACCCTGACCATGCAAAGTCTTGTATGTCAGCAACAGATTCTTGAAGGCAACACGAGAATGAACAGGAAGTCAGTTCAAACGAATAAGGACCGGGATGATGTGTTCTGTCCGTCTAGTACCTGTCAAGACCCTTCCCACTGCATTTTGCACCATCTGAAGATGATTCAGAGAACGCGTAGGAAGACCAGCAAAAAGAGCATTGCTGTAATCCAATCAAAAGGTTACAAAAGATCCCATTACCAACAGCTCAGTTTTGGTTGCATTTAATTTCAGGAAACTTATTAGACATCCAAGCTTGTACATCTGCCAGACAAGCAGATAAAACTGCTTCAGTGTTGGAATTCATTTAAAAATAAATCTTGAGTGTCATCTGCATAATAATGGGATGGGACTCATATAAACATTACAGGAAGTGATTAAACAGCAGTTTTGGTGTAGAATCTTATTGTTTGTTTGTGTGTTTGCTTGTTTGTTTGTTTATTGTAGATTGACAATAATCCAAAATATTATTTCTTTCAGCTCTCAACATGACCAGTGCCTCAAGTTTCCAGATGCTGCGGGGAGCAGTGATTGTCTTCACTGGGTTGTTATCCGTGGCATTCCTGGGGCGGAAGCTGATGGCCAGCCAATGGATCGGAATCTTTATCACCATCACTGGTCTGCTGGTGGTCGGCCTGGCAGACTTTGTAAGTGGAGAAAAAGATGAAAAACACAAGCTCAGTGAAGTCATTACAGGTACAGGTTTATGCAGTGTATTTTACAATTCCTTCGGTGCAGTGGGCCCAATACACAAAGCCTTAGCTATAGAGAGCCTTTTTTAAAGGTCTGTTTTGACTGATTAGTTTTGTATGCATGTAGCTTTTCTTTTCTAGATCTGTTAAAGAAACAAACATCAATTTCACGAATACCACATTTTATTTATGAAAACACACTCATTAACAGTTTTCTCTGTTCTTGGAAAGATAGGATAATGTTGGATTCCTTGCTGGAACTGGAAACAACAACCCTGACACACCTACTGGTGCTAATATATCGTAATCCAAGCTGGCATCCTCACTTTCTTTAGTGTTATATAAAACTCCTTGAGATACTGCCTTCATACTTTGTACACATATGTATTTAAGTCAAGTTCGATTGTAGCTCATCCACCACATTGTCAAGCCTCATACTCAGCAACCATTTGAGGTAGTGACAGAAACCATGCATGCTTCATTTGTTGGTGATCATAACATTGCCCTGTAATATGGCAGCCATATTGAATTAATCTGACCTTTTGAAGTTTCATTTCTATATTACTTCATGTTTACTAACCATTATGTCTGAAATAACCATTGGATTATGCTACCGGGGATACTGTTTTTATTCACAAAAACTCCCCTTTTTTAGTTATCATGATTTAACTCCTATTGAAATGAGAACATTAATTAGGTAATAGTGACAATTAATGAAGATTCTCAGTCTAAGTTGGTATTTGTCTTATTTGCATCCCAACCTTATAAACACACGTTATTAGGTTATAAACACTTTTGATAGCCATTTTTTCTAATAAATAAATAAATAAATAAAACTAATAAACTCCCGAAAATGTGTTAGTATCGAGAGTTTTAAAGGGAGCCAATTTGTCTTAATGTGGCATTAATGATATAATTAATTTTGTGAATAATGTGAATAAGAAATCAATGACGTGACACTTACTTAACACTAAGACAAACTGAAATATAAATTTTAAGAAGGAAAAACCTTTTTATATTATACCGGTATTGAAATCCTTCATGAGGTACATATGTTTCTCATTTGACATGCAGGTGACCTCCTTATTATAATGGCACAGATCATAGCTGCTGTCCAAATGGTCCTGGAGGAGAAATTTGTTTACAAGCATGACGTCCATCCTCTGCGGGCCGTGGGCACAGAAGGTACAGTGACAATGTTGTTTTAGACATTATACATGAACTTGGGTATTGCTGGGTTCAGTTCAAGTTATGGAACTTTTGGACAGTAAAAGTAAGAAGCATATTAGCTTGAACGAATAAGATTAGCCCAGCCTAATAGTTTTATTTTCAAGTAGGGTCAGAGTGGGGCAAACAACAGGTTAATGGTTACAATCTGATCTATCTCATGTCATTTTTAGACATGATTCTGAGGGCTCTATTAAGGCTACTAGGATTTATTATTATTATTATTATTATTATTATTATTATTATTATTATTATTATTATATTATTATTATTATTATTATTTTTGTTATTATTATTATTATTATTTTAAAGAGTTTTAAAACATTTTAGTGATGCTGTGCTAACATTAAAACTGTTGTATTGTGTTTGAGAGTTTGTGATTTACCAGATGCACTGTAATAAAATGAGCTAAACACAAAGTTATACTTCTAAAAGTGCTAATGATTTTCCTCTGTGTTGTCTCTCAGGTTTATTTGGCTTTGTCATCCTGTCGCTCCTGCTCATCCCCATGTACTACATTCCCGCGGGTCACTTCGGCAACAACCCCAGGCAGGTCCTGGAAGATTCCTTGGACGCTTTCTGCCAGATCGGCAACCAGCCCATGATCATCCTGGCTCTGCTGGGCAACATCATCAGCATTGCCTTCTTCAACTTTGCAGGGATCAGCGTCACCAAGGAGATGAGTGCCACCACGCGCATGGTGCTGGACAGCCTGCGCACTGTGGTCATCTGGGCAGTGAGCCTGGCTGTGGGCTGGGAGAGGTTTAATGGGCTGCAGGTCCTGGGCTTCATAATTCTGCTTTTAGGTGCCGCTCTGTACAATGGACTCCACAAGCCTGTGATGGAAAAGATCCCCTGCTGCGCTCGGTTCCTGGACCAGAGCTCAGAGGAAGAGGGGCTCCTGTCAGGAAGCACAGCTTCTGTTAATGAGGACAGCTAATTTTGTACTTACAGAAATATATTTTTAAAGGTGGTGAGGTGTTTTATGTCATTATTTCAACTGAAGTGTTTTATGGTTCATTTTATTACTAAATAGTTTTTTTTTTTGTTGAATAAAACGTCATATTACCCACTTACATATCAATTTAAAATTAACACTCCGGACACATTTTCTGTATAGAAATTAAATTATTACAAGAATTCTTACCCACAGACTTCCGTCATTATGCAATTTTGAATTTTTATGAAACTAAAAGGATTAGCTCCATCGCTAATAATTTTATTCTCAGAAATGAAACTGACACTTTCCAACAAAAACAAATGCAACATTTTCTAGCTTTGGTGATGGATTGAAATAAAACTCATGCTCAGTTGACGTTAAAAGAAGGAACCTGTAGAGTCAATGCATTTAAAATAATGTGGACTCATTAGTAATTAACATCGATGTAGCCTAGTTCTGTCTTCCAATTGAGTATCCTAATGCAAGTAAGAAGTGTATAGTCCCATGCAAAAAAAAAAGTGTCCTATTATTTTGTTGTTATTGAGTATTCACTACACCTTCATAAATACACCAGTGCAATAATATTTACGTATCTTTATATTTTGCTAACTACATGCTAGATAATGATGAAAAGTACCAGCATATCACAACATGACACTTTAGCTAACTCAGAGACCTTTAAGCTCAAGTGTTGTAATGCCTCTTGTGAGGTTAAAATAGTATTTATAGGGCACGTACATAGTCTAAATAGCATGCAATGTATACAAAGTTTTAAAAGTGACAGATTAACCTTTCCGCTCTGGGTTTGAGATCTGACTGACATAACTTGACTTTCGGCTTGTGTATCAGGACAAATATCCTCCAAAAGTATACTGTATTATCCCTTTCTAAACAGCTGGGAGTGAAAGGTCGGTAAGCATTCTTGGCTATGTAATCTATGTAGTGCTTTCCGATAATGCTGTACTTTAAATCATGAAATATACAGTAATCGAAACCGAAACCTAAGATACTGAACTGCTGCACCTCATAATAAAAGGTATCTGTATTGGCCTTGGCTTTAGTGAAATGCCTTTTGATTGGAGAGTCATCTGTGATGTTATCCAATTAATATTTCACTGTAGTTAATATTTTGTTAGTTTATTTTGGGTTTATAAACATTTTGGACGATTTAGTATGATTTCTGGTAGGCTTGTACTTGTGATCGCCAAATCTCCTGTCTAGCTTTCTGTCTATCTAACTTTCATTTTGAAAGTATATAAAACCATCCCTGATTGGTTGTTGGAGCCTTTGAAGATTTCAGTCATTTGGTAGGCATCTAATGGCTTAAAATGGGCATATATGAACAATTTCTAGCACCACCATAGCGGAAGGCTATCATCTTTTTTCTAAGATGGAGAGCATAAAGATGAGCATACATATCAATATTTTAGATTAAAGTAATTGATAAACAGAAAATCCACTTTTTATTTGACAACTGTATAACTGTTACTGTTTTAGTATACTGTTTTAGTATGCTGCAATTCACATTGTTTTGCGACACTGACCCAGTTAGCTATTTAGACCTCCAGGGTTGATGACAAGGCTGCGCTTTTTACTTCATCTTAGTGGCTTGCTAGTTTTGTTATTGACAAAGCTCTAAATAGCCTGATACCTGCTATACTGTATCTGCGTCATGTGCTGTCTGTTTAAAAGTGCTACACTACAATACAATACAGTGTAGTTTGGCTCAAGTTGGCTTTGGGAAACGGGGGTAACTGGCAGACTAGATTATTGAGAGTTGCAGAAGAGCTGTGGGAGTGGTAGGGATGGTGTATCGGCTCTATAATGATTGATTTAGCCCTACACATTTTCTTTTTTTTAGCCCTATGCAGTCAATTTCCTATTTTTGAATGAGTGTCTGTGTGTATAATACACAATTTTCTAGCACTGTATTTGATTACTACATTATTTAAAGTACCCAGATTAGTACCTCCTACAGTACATTATTGCAAAAATAATGAACCGATAAACTTGAACTCACTGACTCTTAATCATACGGCATACAGGTAATCCACAACCACCTGGGAACAAGTGGATGAATTGCATCTTGTAACTTTTTTACACAGTTTTGTTTAACTTGTGTCCACATCTGTAATATAATGATAATAATCTGTGATCATGAATGTTCTTATCAAGATTCATCATCTTTGGATAAGCAGGTCTGTATATCAGGTAAAAATATGACGGGCATATGCCCAAACAGGCCTATGTGTTGATTGTTCATTATTTACAGTTGGTAGTGTGAGTAGGGTATTGTTTTCTGATCAGGTGTAGAAGAAAATACCAATAAAATATAAACACCTGTAACAACTTTGTAAACCTATAAATCAAATTGATGCATTCACAAAAAAAGTAATAGAATACCCACGTACACCCCAAGTACATGTACAGGAACTTTTGTCAAAAGGTTCTATTGATGGTTACATTGAAATAAGGCTGATGAGGTTTTACAAGTTGTTATGATTTTTTTTTTTTTATTATTTACATTATATTTTTATATTTTATATATTGTTCTCTATTTTAACTGTATTATAAAGTACATGTCATAAGTCAGAGCCCATCACCAAATTTTCGAATTGTAAAACACAAATTAGTACTGTCTTGAATGAAATCTTTTTTTTCATTAATTCTACGCTAATTCTGACAGTCATTCTGCGTTCATTGAGAGTGGAATACTGTAGCTACCAGTCTCTGCTCTAACCGAGGAGTTTAAATGTGCCAAGGTCCGACTGGAAATAACATTAGTAGATTCACGCGACAAATGCATAAGGGAGGCAGCACCTGTGTTGAAAACTGGAAGAAAGTGGGTGGCAAAGAAAGCCGAGGAAGATGCTAAGGCTTCCCTTAGAATCGGTGATATTATGGGGTAAGTTCAGAATGGAAGAGGGGGTCTCGGTCTCAGTTCAGTTCCTCCGATATGGCACAAGGCAACCCCAGCTCAATGGAGGAAGCTGGTAGTCAGCGAGGTGCAAAAGCAGGAGGAGAGGATGAGGCGTGTAAAGGCCGTTTCTCAGGCCAAGCAGGGAGAATGGATGAGATGGGAGAGTGTGGAACAACGCAAGATCGGCTGACAAGACCTATGGACAATGGAACAGCAGGATCAGTTTCCTCATCAGATCAACGTATGATGTTCTCCCATCACCACAGAACCTAAATCTTTGGGTGGGAGTGGATCACTCATGTCCTTTGTGTTCATCACCTGCAACATTAAGGCACATTTTGACAGGATGTAAGGTGGGTCTTAGCCAAGAGCGGTTTACTTGACACAATGACCAGGTGCTGCCATATTTGGCCTTAGCATTGGAAGACAAGCATAACCTTACCAATAAGCTGCCACTAGTTCCATCAATGCTTTACACACAAAAGACAATATTCCTCCACCCAGGAGAACAACCACCAAGAAAAGGTGTTAAAACCAAGCCTTGTCCAGGACAACTAGAAGCTGCTAGAGACTGAAAAATGCTTGCAGATGTTGGTGAACGGCTTATTTTTCCACCTGAGATTGCCACCACTAACCTTCGACCAGATATTGTCTTGTGGTCTGGATCAGCACGCCTTGTTCATCTGGTAGAGTTAACAGTGTCATGGGGGATGCTGTGGATGAGACGTATGAGAGGAAGAAACTTCGGTATGCTCAACTAGCTGCTGAAGCTGAACAGTGAGGATGGAGAGTCAGAGTTTACCCAGTGGAGGCGGGTTGTCGAGGATTTGTGGCACACTCTACAACCCGGTTTCTTAGAGATGTTGGGTTCAGTGGCCAAGAGTTGCGTTGCACAATAAAGAACTTATCTGAAGCAGCACAAAGGAGCAGCAACTTGCTGGGGTTGAGATGAAGAGATTCTGGATGGGGATCTCAAGCACAATAGAAAAGAAAGCAACGCTGATGTACAGGTAAGTAAGCTGGGCTGAGCTGAGTGGGGGATTGAGGAGAGTGATGCTGGGACACCAGAATCACTGTTGAGCCCTCTTGAGGTGTCGCGGGCTTGTCAACGAAACACTGAGGATGGAAGGTGCCCACTTGAAGACCCCAGAGATGTACCTTGCTTAGCTCAATCCAGACCGTTGTCATGCTGATGCGCTGGGGAGACCGCACTGGGTTGATCCCCGGAGCCAGCATCACAGCCGTTGTGTGTGCTGATGCGCTGTGGAGGCAAAATAAGCTGATCCCTAGAGCCAGACAGAAGGATATCTACATCATCAGATGGAAAGCAACGCAAATGGATAGAGATGCAGATGGATCACATTAGTTTACAGTAAAGCTACGTCTTAGTTGGTGCTTATCTTGGAGAGAGCCGAGTTCAAATCGGCATGAAGTTTAACATCTAATCACATATAATGGAAATCAAATCAAAGCTGTTTTCAAAATGGCCACTCTAGTGCACTGAGGTATAAGGATTGTTGCGCACATTGTCAAAGAGGTAACATGGCAATAACGATCCATGAATGATGTGGTACAGAACAGAAAAGTCAGAGCAGATCTCAAACTCCAGTGCGCTGGAGCAGACATTTTGAAACAGACTTTAAAGTTACAAGTGTAAAATGTTGACAGAATGTTAACAATGAAAAGAAAAAATGACAGCTACGATATTTAAACAGTTGTAGCAACACGTGGGCAATGCTAAATTTTTCGGAACCCCGCTACTTATTCTTAAGGAATTGTTGTAAACTGTTTTATTCTATTTTGTAGACACAAATAAAACTGGTGAAAAACTCTTTCTTTTTCGTGAACCAAATTTCTAGTTAGTTATAAATCACTATGATACCCAATGTGTTTGGACTGGTTATTAGAGTGCTGTGCTGTTATACATTTATATTATATTTCTTGATTAAACAGTTAGTTGTACTTCAACTATGTTTCTGTTGGCTTGGGTTTAATCAAAGGGTGTTATACTGAAGACAGTCTGCTCTGTGTATTTAAATGTAAACATTATTAATCAACATGATAGGTGCAAACACTGATGAAGCCCAGTTTCTTACTTTAACAAGAGAAGATGTGAATGAGTTGATGCCAGGACTGCCTAGTTTTCAAGCAAGGAAAAAAAAAAAAAGAATCTCTTGAAAAAGAATGTTAAGGTTGGTATGTACCTTGAGTCTATTTCATGTATAACAGTTGTTTGATTCAATGCAGTATGTGTTACCTTGTGATTAGAGATATAGGCAGGTATCTTTAACCTTCTGTACCGTTTGCTTCCAAGATCTAGATCACGTAGTTTAGTCAGTCATTTCCCTGACTGGCCTGCATTTTGTTAGCAGGTGGTATTTCTATACAGTACTTGTCGGTTGCTTAAAAATCTGTTGTTACAGTTACATGACTATCATGTCATCAAAATTCTATCCAAATACAATTATTGATAATAATTAAGCCTGTGTAGGTAGGTACGATTTCTTTATTATCCATGGGTGTACAATGGTTAAGAGCTGACTTTAAATAACTTGCAACATTATTGAATGGATGAATATAAAAATAATACAGTGAGTGGGTACTATTTGTGTGAAATAGGAAAGATATTTAAGAGTTTAGTTTTAGGCTTAATAGCAGAGTGAATCTTTTCACTGAGAGGCTTCTATAAATGGAGGGGATAAATAAATAAAAAGTAAAAGTCCCAAGACCACACCCAGTGCCTGGCTTTATGGTGTGAAAAGGTTTGATAAACAAATCCTGTTTTACAGAGTTCAGGAAGCAATATTTGTGTACATTCTGGAAAAGTACAACAACTGCTCCATGGAAATGAAGATTTGAGGAAAGGTAAAAGCAATTATAAATTAAAGTGATCATATTAACCGCTTGACTGGCACTGAATGCATCACATTAATCCTCCTTGAAGAATTCCAAAGATAGGACGTTCTGCTCTCCTTTAAATGTAATTGTGCAAGGGTTACATTTGAGGTCGTTCTCTCCTGTCACTTCAGCTCTAGCAGGGATGTTGAAAGTAAACAAACTTTTCTGATCGTTGAAAAACATCAAGCAGCCTGAACTTACAGGAGATAATGACGATGATCACTGTCACACAATGGTGCACACAGGGGAATCACTTTGACCATTAGAGTCACTGTATATATTATTAATCCAGCATAAACCAGTGAAAAATAAATCACTTTTAGCTCTTAAAGGAAAAAACAATATAACAGGTGGCGTTTCAGGGGTTAAAGTGTTTAAGCTGATAAAGTCACACAAATGGTGGAATATATTTACACAGATAGTTTAACCATGCATTACAATTGTCCTCTACATTTATCACTGTTGCCTGTGTGATACCAATTCACAGTGTTGCAGCTAGATCGATTGACTGCAGTTGTGTCACTAATTGAAATGCAGGTTATTTATTTATTTTTTTTTTAATAGATCCTCTTGCTTCTGGGAGTGCTGTGAAAAATGTTTATCAGATTCTCACAGACATGGAAGTAGATTTTCAGAAATGTTTAGGTGCACTTCAGCAGCAGATTCAAGTTGTTGCTACATTTTATTATCAAAGGAAGAGGGGAGATAATACTGATTTAAAACAAGATAAAGGCAGTCAAACTGATCTCCCTACCAATATCCCAGATGAATACAAGAAGCATGAAGAGTTTCCTGCACAGCCTAATCACCCTCTCATGCAAGGTATTTTTTCTAGAAGACATTGGTGCCATGGTTTGATTCAAGGAAGTCCATGGGCCAAAGTAATGATTTAGGTTGCATAATAAGTACTGGTGGTGCATAAAAAGCACAGTAAAGATGCTCTACAAGGAATTCTGGTTTATTTTAATTTTTTTAAAGCTATGCAGCACTTGAATTTGTGTAGATTCCCGTGAGGCACCTTTTTTGAAAGCGCCTTTTGTAAAAGTGCTAATACCTCTTGGGGACTTTGACCTGTGACCTGAAGTGCCATATTGTGGTCATATGACTTTTTGGTCTTGGGATGATAAAAAAATAAAAATAAAATTGAGATACTGGCTACATACTTGGTACACAGGTGTTTACTTTGATTGATTCATGGGTATCAAATAATAGACAAATAAACCCTTTCGGTGCAGTATCTTGGAAAGCGGCCACTACAGTGTTAAAGCCTGATCCTGTATCTCAGAAACAGTTGGATAGTTTTAAAGGTTCATGCTAAATGTGTTGGTGACCATGACATTGACCTAAGTGGCTGTCACATTAGGGTCATCTGATGTTTTATAAAGTTTCTGCTGCATAGCGACACTACACTGTTTCACTGCCAATTGTTTTAAAATATGATCTCTCATCAATAATACAGATCATACACTGAGATCTTTTTTTTTTAATTTTGTTATTTTTTCATTTCCAGTTCTTAAACTTGAAACCCTTGGGGCAGAGATTACATTTCTGGACAAACTCTCAGAATCTCAGGAGCATGGGAGTAGCCCTTCAGAAGCAAGCCTGTGATTATAATTCTGATAAGGTGCTTTTACTCTTTTGCCCTATTATTTCTCAGATTGACACTGATATTGATGCAGTTATCCAGAACATTTCACGTAAGTAAAACTCCTTGTTTAGAATTTAATAATATGATATATTTATATAGCACCTTTCATGGTGGACCACCATCATAAAGCATTTTACAGATGTAGGCTGTGAACTGTACATTATATGCAGAGTCACTTACAATAGGATATTGATTTAACATCTAATCCGATGGCGCACAGGGAGGTTAAGTGACTTACTCAGGGTCACACAATGAGTCAGTCAGTGGCAGAGGTGGGATTAGTTACAAGCCCTGGACTTTAGCCAATGGACCACTATAATCTTTGATGTATACAAGTGGATCATTTGTGTAGGACATGTATATCATTTTTACTTGTTAGTGTTTGCTATAGTATTTGCTAAGTGATGTAACTGGTTTGTTTTTACATTGAAATGTATATTGTTTTTAAGTAATATTTAACATCATAGAGCCTTATTGAGTTTATTTCCCCCTCCAATAGCTTATAAAAAGGTAATCCTGGTAGTCATGCACCACACTCGCAAAAAAGTATAATCTGAGAGCAGCAGACTGGTCAACAAGAGCAACGTGCTTGAAACAGCGGACTGCCTCTGTGAAACTGATAGATTCTATCATTGTGATGCAAATGCAAAGGCAGACGCATCTGTCATCTCTGCTTTACTCAGGTACCAGAAGACTAAGTAGGATCTACATACAAATCATCTGAATTGCAGTACATCTGAAATGAAAGCGTGGTCCAGTGCTGATTACTATTTTCCTTGAGCAAGTTAGAATGCAGTTTGGTGACAGTTGTCAGTAACAGCAATAGCTGAATGTTGACAAAATAATTTTTTGGGGTGTGGTTTTCTTCTTTAGATTTGCCATAGAAATCATAATTGTGACTGTACTCAAAGTATCACAACACTGGATATAATGTAATTCCACGATTAGTATGCAAGTACACATATCATAAAGCCTATGCGATACATTTATAGTCTAATGATTTTGTAAACATGATTCATAAGTATGCTCTGAAGCCAGTATCGAATGTCAAGTTTCTTGAGAGAACAGAAATACAATGGAATACAAAATCAAATTAAGATTAACTGTGTGATAAAAACTGTATGCCCCAATCCTTCTTTTAAGAATGAGGTCGCCAGAAGGCCATATTATTCTGTATTTAGGCAAAATGTTTTTTATGTACTAACCTTGTGATATGACAAGTGTTCATGCAACTTTTTTTCTTCTGTCCTGGAAGTATACAGAAATATATAAGTTGATCGTAGTTCTGTGAGTAAACATCATGCAGTCCTTTACTTTTGAGCTGAGAGTGTGAGATTCCCCCAATGTGTAAACAAGTTGGTAAACGTGCTGCACATATGAAGGATGTCCTGAAAACATGAAGTTTAGGTTGTGAGACACGTAAGTGCCAAAAAATAAGGAAACAGAGAGAGGCTTATGTTATGTTTTATTGCCATGAAAGCATTTATAATTTTGTTTGCTGTGCAATCCATTACTATGTTAGTGTGGAAGAGGATTTATTGTCTACATGTACAGTGCAATAGTTCTAGTCCCACAGCAGTAGTTCAGCAGCAATGCAATGTACACTTTTTCTTGTAGTTGCAAGTATAGTTATATGGCTTTTAAGGTAGTCCCACATAACAAGCACTCTGTTACTTAACCAATCTGAAAGAAAACAAAAACAATAAAACCATCAGGGGCAATGCTGTAAAACCACCTTTAAATAATTTGCCCTTGCTAGCTGTTAAAAATGTAGCTTTGTCCCAGGGTCCTATTACAGCTGCATGTGATTGATTTATTTGTTTTTACCTTTTAAAGATACAGTATCATAATATTAAAAAGTTTTTGTGCTGTCTTTTGCTATTCTCTCATTTTCCCATTTCTGAGAGATCCGTCTCCTGCTGGGTTACCTTCGTGAATCTTTTGTGTATTTTTAATTTAGGCCTTTATATGTATTCATCCTTCTAATGAGAAATTGAAATTGGGAACCATGACTAAACTACATAACCACTTTTGCATTGTAGGAGAGAACACTGTTTTAACTTCACAGGTTGTAGCCTTGTATGGAGAACGTCCAGGTCTGTGGAATGACTGGATGATTCAGTCGCTGCATACAGAAACAGCTGTGGGCCCCTCATACACTCACATAGTATTCTGTTTGTAGCGCTCCAGAGCCTCCTCTGCCACTACCTCTGAGAATTTGGTATCGTCCCAAGGGATATCACCAGGTACTGTGAAGGTCATTGGAGGGGAGTCAAACAGCTGAACTGAAACAGTGGTGTCTCCAGGGTTATCTGGGTTCTGGCTACCTCTTGAGATCACCTACAGAAATTAGTGAAAAGTTTTAAGTTAGGAGTTAAAGAAAAAAAAAAAACTTATTGCCAATTATTGTTATTGTTATTATTATTATTATTATTATTATTATTATTATTATTATTATTATTATTATTATTATTATGTGGTGAACTTTTAATTTCCCTGTAACTTCACCAGTTACTTCAAAATACTATATCATCTTTTCAAAGCAAATTCAATTTCTGATTCACAACATTAAAAGTTCCTACCAATATTCAAATTTAAAGTTTTAACTGAGGAAGACAGAGAGATTTGTCGCAAATATAAATAACTATACTGTAGTAAGATACCCTTAAAAATAAATAACAAGCTACATTCATTTACTGTAAAATTACTTCTAAGAAGTCTGTGAAAGATAAGAAATTCATGCATTTCTATTTCATTTTTCTATTTAATTTCATTATGCTATTATAGCACCTAAAGGTATCTAAATATAAGTCACGTACCCACTGTAATAAAACAATACTGCCCAAAGCCTAAATTACAGTAACTTGCGTTTGCTTCCATCCTTTAACTGTACCAAATATTTAACCCTATTCTTAAAAATAATTTTAATTTCAAAATTTGGTAAATCAATGTGTTTTTAATACATTATCTCAGAATTAATTGCTCACAGTTTTAATCTGGAAGAATCCATCTGGCCTCTTGGTGGCATTAATGAGTGTAGACACCCATCCAAACTGTTTGTTGAGGGTGTCCATCAAGCTGGATGTATTCAACATTTCCTGCTGGAATTTCTTCAGCAGCTCGTCATATTCTTTTGTGAACCTCTCAGACATGGCCAGGGCTTTCTCAAACTCTTCCTTGAGGGGGCCTTCTAGTGGCCTTTTCCCAGAGCAATCTGAAAGAAAGATGTGTGCAACAGTTTAGAGGTGAAGGCTAAAAGAATGATATACCATATATGATGTATGAACTCTATAATCACTTGACTATACCTCCATGTGACATTCTGATGATGCAAGCTCTGTTATCTATGTAAATTAGTAGCATTTATAATAATCAAATGAGCTGGAGACACATGCATAATTCATATCAAAATTGGCACTGGCCCTGACTATTCATAATCGAGTGGTAACCTATCTGTGTAGTGGGTAACTTCTGAGAGGAAAGATAGTGCCAGAAAGGAGTGTGATTTCTTTGAAAAGTAGCCTACTTTTAGAAAAACACACAAATGTAATATATGAAGAAGAGAAAGTCCTTGATTTTCTACGCATTATATAGCCTTAACTATCTACTGTGGTATTGCAGTTGTATTGCTAATTATCTGTTGTTCAAATGGATTTTCACGGTACTTTTAGCCTGTGTTAATCAGTTTGTAAACACTGTGTGTTGTCTGTACAGAACTACAGATAATGTGCTTGTCAGCTATTATATGGCAAGTATGTAATTTACCTGTGGCTTCACTGTGTGTGTAGAACTGGCAAGCTAATTTCCCATTCATGGAATGAACAGTAGCTTAAATATGGTATAGCTTTCCACACATCTTCCTACTCATTTTATGTTTTATATTTGGGATATTCTGCTTGGTAAAATTGTTAAACGCTGGTGCAGTGAATATTTTCTTAATTTGCAGGTTGCTGCTTTCACTTGCGGTACTGAATGTTAATAATAGATTTATTGAGCTTTTGTTACAAGCATTATAATGTACTGTATGTACTGTAGACACATGTGAGTGGCATGAAGGATATTGAATTGAATTATAACTGCATTAATTTGCTCTTTTTTAGGTACTGTGCTACCAAATAAAAAAGTGGACCAAACTTTGCACTTGAGAAAACGCATTAAAAAAATCGGTCCATTGTCTCCAGCTATATTGTAAACCAGGACAGCATGGCCTGCCTAGCAAGTTTCTGATGATAAAAGACACCTGTTTTAATACTCTACTATACCATGTGAATCAGATATATGTTGCCACTATTGGAGGTATCAAAAAGGCAACAATGTGGAAAGGTCTAAAGACCTTTTCTGTGATCTTATATATTTAAATTGTGCGTCCATCAAATGATATTCTCAAAAACACTTTTAGTTTTTTGTTTTATTATTATTAGTACTCTGTATTGCTATACTTCTTGCTGGGTCCTAAAAGTACATTACCAATGAGCAATATCTCTTTGCATTTTTCACACTCTTCCTTGAGTTTGAGACACCCTGCGGAATTGCGTCGAATTTCACGGCATTTCATGCGGTCTCCTCTATTTTGTCCGGATGCAATGACATCTTCATTGACATTTCCATCTAGACAAAAGGAAGTAAAATAAAATAAAAGATAGAGTCCAAAAACATTTTTAGATCTCAGGTTGAGAACCACTGCTTTTTTTCACTCACTCGGGGTTGTGTTTGAGAGTGAAACGTGCACCTATATATACACAGTTGTGCCGGGATTCAATTACTAATTCATTATTTATTTGAATCCCATCATGTGAACTAATTTGTGCACTCCCCATGCTCACATACTAATACACATTTTATCTGCAGGTGAAGTGATTGTGCAATTCTCATGCCTAAATGCATATTATAACACTCATGCTACATAGCCCAATTTATGACATTAAACACAAAATACGCATAGGGCCAGGGGCACCCCGCCACAGTTGGGTAAGAAAAAACTAAGAGTTACCTGTTGGAGAAGATGGCATTGCGTCATATTGACCCTCTCTTTCCATGTATTGGTTGGCCGAGTCAAACATTCTCTGGGCCATGTGAAACATTGGCTGAAACAAGCCATGAAAACCATGCTGGAATGTGGGAAACCTGGAGTTGGGGAGATTCATTCTGATAGGTGGGCGGTCCTCCTCATTGAGAAAAGATGGCATCTGGGGAAAGTCGCTGAAGAATGGGCGGTGAAAGGAGGAGTGCATCTGATCAAAGACCTTCATACTGTCTTGAAAGATCGCGTCCACCCCGTCAGCAACTTCAGAGTAGTGTTCTTCAAGGTCTTCAAATCTCCTGTCTTGTTCTTTGTCTTCCTCCAGGAGGGAGTCCATCCTTTCACCATTGATCCAAATAGACATAGGGGAGGTCCTATTGAGCAATTCTTCAAGCTAAGGAATACAAAATAGAAAGATTTTGTTTTGCTGATGTTAGGTATGTGCTAAACTATCTGCAGTATATTTAGGATGCTACCCTATAGGTTTGTGGATAGCGTGGATAATGTCCTGTACTATTTGTGGCCATTGAGACATTCTAGGAAATCAAAACTTAATAAGATTGCAAGTGATAAACCTCCTACAGTTAAAATAAATAAAAATACAATACACTTACTTGTCTCCCCACCATGCCGGAGCCACTGCTGCAGGTCCTCGAATAAAACTTGATGCATGTGTTTTTCAGGCATGGTTTACACTCCTCCCACAAGGCCTGCATTGTTTCGTTGCACATTTCCTGTTCAGCATTTAGTTTTGACTCCATTTCCTGGGCATTCTTTAGAGCGTCCTAGGAGCAAAACAGAATAGGTCACAAAGGACTTTGCAACTGAATGCAGGCTAGAGCTAAATCGCCAAGTATTCTTTTTGTGGATTCTAAAACACTTGGGGGGCTAGATGGCACAGCTGACTAATTCAGCAGTGTCTAGTGTCTTTTACATATTGGTTTTAATCCTACTCAGTTCACATCTTAAGTTTCCCCCAATGGATATTAATCCACATCAAACCACCGCACAGTTCAGAACAATTCAAGAGAATTGACAGTCTCTGCTGTAATTGGTTACAGCAAATAAAATAATGTTTATTATTGTCGTTCATTCCCATCTACAATACAGCTCTCAAAAAACATCTGTTGTCACGGTGCCATTGCCTCTCACTTTATATCCTCAAGCTAACAATTACTAAGCAATAAGCATCAATAAAAAGGGAGTTTTATGTAAATCTCAAATCAGCTGGTAGTTACAAACCTCCTTCATCTTTTTGGTTTTCTCTAATATATTTAAATACTCCTTGTGCTCTTCTCCAGACTTTTCCATCAGGTTCTTCATCTGCTTGACTCCATTGATGGCGTTTTCAATGTGTTTGTCTAAATACTTCTCTCCCATCAGGGATATTTCTGTAAAATTGAATTTATTATGTAGTTGCTTCACAGGTAAAATTAATAAGTAACATTTAAAATAATTTGTTCCACTGTTATGTTCAGATCTTACCAGCACCATCTTACTATCTGGGATCTTATTATGCAAACACATAACCATGAGCTGTATTACTGATGACTGTTAAGAAAAGTAATTTTTTTCAATCCTGTAGAAAATATTTAATATAGTACAGATTTATAACTGATAATTTACTGAACAGCCTACCAGCAAAACCATATTTGGTACTTACGTTTAAGATCCTCTGGCGAAAGTCTATTCTGACATTCACTCAAAGAATAGAGCAGGCACACAACCAGGAACGACACGGCTACCCTCATCTTCCTAGCCGTTTAAAGAAACACAACAACTGGAATTGGTCTGAAAGACAATGTTAATTTTCAAAAACGTAAGTTAAAAAAGATCTGTATTAATAACTGTGAACCATTTCCAGTTAATGTTAAATATAGTATAAACACATTGTATTGCATATCAGAGTTAATGACTGTACATGGAGCAGGGTCAAGAAAAGGGCAAGAGAAGATAATAATAGCATTGAAAATGCTGATTAATAGGAATTAGGAATTAGGAACCCAAACACATTACCATGTGGCAGCTTGCCAGCACTGTGTTGTACCTGAGTAAGGATTCAAACGGGCCAATGTGCATTTCTCGGAAATCTCGACCTTCAGATATTACACCATGCTAGACCATTGCTCTCATTCTACCTTCTGCAATACAATAGATGCAGTTTGTTTGAAATTAAGTTGCATAGTTACTTCAATTATTTTACAAATATTTTTCACTTATTTTGTTCCCAGTTACAAATCTGCAGTGTTTTTTTTCCTCTGCTACGCTGTATTGTTGATTTTCAGAAAAACAAGTAGGAAAAGCACTGTACATTTGATTATTTAAAAAAAAAAAAAAAAAAAAAATGTATTCTACTAATAAGGCTGAAAAAACGAGCTCCCAAAAGTTGCATGTGAGTTGTCTATGGCCATCCTCAGGAGCTTGTGAAGCATTCTTTATATAACCAAAACAATATATGGAAAATAAAGTATATTTAACCTAAACTGAACATCTGCATTCTGAGCATTACTTTCCTTAGCTTTTCGTGTGCTCAAAGCATTGTTTGGAACAATGCAATTTGCCCAGTCATCCTGTCCCTGGATTCAAATGAATGCAAACTGCATTCCAAAATGGTTCACACTGTAGCATATGAAAAAAACTGTATTCATTGTTTGAACTCTCAAAAATTGTGGTATAAACAGCTGGTTTGCTGTTCACATTCATCATCTCAGTAAAACCCATATCAAAATATCTGAGCTTACAAAGCTTCTAATTCTGTCCAGCTTGAAAAGCTCAAAACATATCAAGACTAATATTGAAAGCTAATATGTTTACAGTGCTTTTTTTTGGAATACATCTGTATTTGGTTTTAAGTCTGACAGACAGGCAAGGTCAGAATATTATAAGTGGGTTAACAGTTGTGCTACTTGTGCTACATTGTATATATTATATATATATATATATATAATCTATATATATATATATATATATATATATATATATATATATATATATCTAACATTGCACGAAACATTAGATACATTTCCAAACCTCCGTCGTAAAGAGTAGTTTATTGGACACAGTTCTGAAAGGTCTTCGTTAAACTGTGAACATACTCCAGAAAGCAGAGGCTGTCAGCATGAACTTTCACATAACTTGCACAATATGCTCAGGGCACTGAAATTCATCACGTAACCAGAACTCTGAGCCATCATGTGTTCGCAATGCAGAACTAGCAATGTGGCAGTTATTGATTGTCTTCTTGTTTTCTTTTCTTTCCTTTTTTTCTGCATAGCTATTTAAATCCTGAAGGTACTAAATATCCTATTACCAGTACAGCAAATGCAGTAACACAAAGTGAGCACTAGAGAGTCAGGATGAGTATACACATTATTTTGCTTAAACAAGATAAAACGACATTATATTGGCAGTTAGCTATGAAAAAATGTAAATCTTTAAACTTTATTTTATGTGCCACATTTTAAAAATAGTTAACGTTAATAGTTGATGTGCCACTCCTATGCGGGGCTTGTTTTTATTAAAAAAAAACAAAAAAAACCCAACAGAATAATTGCTCAGATATGGCCACTGCTGTGTAATCTTTGATCTAAATATTAAATAAGGGTGCCTCAGAACCATTGCTTATCTCACAACCTGTATTTCTAACAGTGTAACAGCAGATATGCAGTATATTTTAACACAATGTACAGAAAGGTAATTGGTTTTTCTTTAGTTACATTTGATGTGCAATAAGTTTAACTAGAACAAGTAAGCCAGCGGTGGCTTTAGATGACTGTAATAACTGGTTATATAGTATAATCATTTTCACATTTAAAATGCAGCAATCAAACAAGCCTTCTGTTATACAAGTATGACAATACTGCAGCACTGCAATATTAAGAATGATGAAATCAGCAATAGAATTCTACAAAGTAGTACTGATTAAAAAGGATACAGTATAATTAAATTACAGGCTATTTAGGGTTATATTTGATTGTGTGTCTGTAATTTTACAGATAAAAGCATCAACATTGCTAATTTAACATCAACATTATTATTATTTTATTTTATTTTTTTAAATGTTACTTTCAGGATATTTAAACCCATAATTAATATTAATAAATATGAATGAAGAAGATATTTGGTCTACTCACCCTCTTAATTGGTTGCTTCTCCCAGTGGAAGCACTGAATAGAGGATGTGCTATTGCACGTATTTATACCTAACAGTGAGGCTTGATGCTGGAGAGAGTCGCCCCTGGAGAATGCTCTTTGTGCTTTTGGATTTTTCTAGAAGTTGTGTCGTTGTCTGTGATGACTCTGTGCTACTCTTAATTCTCCCCAGTAGTGGGCAATGTTATACCGCAAATATCAGGTAAAATATACCACTACAATAGCGACAGAAGGAGGAAGAAAACAAAGGACAGCTCATTTATTTTAGCCCTCATTACTGTAGATGCTGTCAGGAGATATTTTCAGTTAAGGTTTAAAGACAGTTTCACAGTTTACTCATATTACATTTTTATCTTTAACCTGTTGAATGCAGTATATGTTGCTCAAGCTTCAATGCCATTTGTAATGTTTAACCCTTCCATTCCGGGTTTTCATTTCATCAAGCTGCACCCGAACATTTTTTGCTGCATAGGGCACCTTTCTTGGGCAGTTGAATCAAGCAAAACAAATCCAGACATTGAGAAACTGCATGAAATTAGGATTCATATTTTAATATTTTAATGGATTTAATGACCTTTCTTCTATTATAGAATGTAATACTATTCATATATACTATGGTAAAGTCATGGTACACTTATATTTACAATGTATAGTTACTGTATATTAGGGTACATTTTGTACTTAGACATTTTTGTACTGTCTTGGATGACAGTGCATTAAAAAAAAAAACTCCCTGAAGGGCGCAATGCCACAGCAGCTCTCTGCAGCAAATCATTCCGCAGTGCCAAGGTCAAAATGCCACTTGGAAGGAGACTTTGAAATATATCTGCTTTATCATAGTCATTCAAGGTTTATTGCACACAGCACATCCTGATGTATTCTCTCTAAGTTGTGTTTTCATTTGTAGTATGTGTGTACAGATGTGATCAATGTTTTTAAATGTACTCTTTAGTACAAGCTGACATTTCAAGGGAGGCTCTCACTCTATGGCACTCCCCCTACTATTACAGTATTTACCACAATTCTGATTCTTGATTCCAATTCCAGTGTGGTTGATTCTGGTACCGAAATATACAGATATTACTATATGCTGTTAAATGTAATATAGTCGAATAGCACTGTATGCAGTAATATATTTCTCTAAACTATTTAAAAAAAAGTTAATTATCTGCTTCAAACTATAAGATCTTATAACTCAGGCTATGAAGCTAAACAAAAGAGGTGAGTTTTCAAGGGCTGCAGTATGACAATAATAATAAAGAACAGCAGATGGCAGTGTTTCATATCATTGCAATGTTTTCTGTTATATAGTAATACACTTCCCATCCCACTGTCTAACATCTGATCACAACACAATACTTTTTGCGCTAAATACGTTTTTCCAGCTGGGCCAACATTTTCTTCTTTAGACTATGGACAATAGATTTATTTTTTCAAAACATGATTAACATGATTACTGAGCTAATCAAACTCTGTGTTGGCCCTATGCGCCTGTGACTGACGTCCTCATAGAGAAATAATGGGGTTTTCAATCTTGTTCCTATTATTATTATTATTATTATTATTATTATTATTATTATTATTATTATTATAATAATAATAATAATAATAATAATAATAATAATAATAACACCGTGTAACAATTTATTTATTTATTTTTTTGGTTCCTGGGTTGTAAGGTTATTTCCTAATTGCTTATGCCTACTTTGCTTTTGTGACCAGGATAGTGACATTTTGAAATTTACCTATTTTCTAGAACAATCCAGATAGATTCAGTGCTGAGTAAACTTGGAGTAACTTCTAGAACTTTCTAGAACTTTCCAGTAATATAAATAGTAGTATAAATACAGGGGCCTTAAGCCCACCAGTTCAGTTTAGTTCCAGCTGCCTAAGTGGATACATATCAGCATTTTTCTGAGATGGCATCAAGAGGCTGCAATGGTAGCATTCCTGATAGGTCTCCAAGGCGGTTTTACCAAGTTTCCCTGCTATCTTTGCCTTTGGACAGCAGGGACACCAAGGCGCACTACCACAGGCGGGACTGGCCACAGCGGACCGAGTTCTCTGTGGGGAGGAACAACGTCAAGTGGGAGCCACTGGTGGACCCCCGGAAGGTGCTGATGCCACCACTGCACATCAAATTGGGCCTTATGAAACAATTTGTCAGAGCTCTAGATAAGGAGTCAGCAGCCTTCAAGTACCTTCAAGACTTCTTCCCTAAGCTGTCTGAAGCAAAGGTCAAAGCCGTTGTCTTCGTCGGACCACAGATAAAGAAGATCCTGGAGTGCAATGAATTCCCGAAGAAGCTCACTAGTAAGGAGAAAGCGGCTTGGAACAGCTTTGTCGCAGTGGTTCGGGGCTTCCTGGGCAATCACAAGGCCGAAAACTATGTGGAGCTGGTTGAGACTCTGGTGAAGAACTACGGCACAATGGGCTGAAGGATGTCCCTCAAAGTCCATATCCTTGATGCTCATCTTGATAAATTCAAGGAGAACATGGGATCGTACTCGGAGCTTCCACCAGGATATACTGGACTTTGAACGCTGCTACCAAGGACAGTATAACGAGAACATGATGGGAGACTACATTTGGGGGCTGATTCGTGAAAGTGGTTTACAGTATAATCGTAAATCCCGAAAAACTACTCACTTCTAAATCTTTTGTAGCCATTTTTGTATTACTTTAGTATAAATACATGTTAATTTGGATTCCTATGTTGTTTTGTTCTGGCTTTAGTGAACGAAAAGACCGTTTTCTCATTGGAAATAAGTACATTTCAAAATATCATTGTCCTGATCACAAAAGCAAAGTTTGTGGGGAATAATAGCCATTTTCTATACTTTTGAAGCATAAGGAATTAGTTAATAACACTTACTACCCAGGAACAAAAATTGTGTTACATAATGTAATTAGTCATTTAGCAACTTTTCTCCAAAACAACTCACAGAGACTAGGGGGTGCAATATGCATCAACAATTACAATTATAGTCACTTAAAATAGGACCTCGATTTTACATCTCATCCAAATATACATTTAAACATGTTTTAAAAGAAATGTTTTACAAACACTGTATTTACAATGACAAGCGCCTGTGGTTCTTAGAGCCCTGCCTTGAATGAACTCCAATACTGTCTCCTGCTCCTCAGCTGAACTGTACTTATTTCTACTTGTCCTTAGCTTTTGTTTCTTGTTTCATTTTAACTAAATCATATGAGTTCTATATCCCATTTCAGATGCCCACACATGGCAGATAAGCTGTTAAACATGAAGATATTATACTTAAACCTGCAATTGCATTATCTGATGAGGGAAAAAGGTCACAAATTGAAAACCAATGCACACTGATCACGTTCACAAACTCTAAATTCATCCCAAGTAGTAGATGATGTAAGAATCATAAACAAGTTGCTGTGGATGATTTATGATTAAAGTAATCTCAAATTTCTCAATTTCAATTGCAAGTACTGTTTTCATTTCCTGATTCTTTTTCTTTCTTTTTCGAACATCATTATGCACGGTACTCTCACAAGCCTCATTCAGACTTCATCCCCCTGGTCTTATGAGTATGAATCAGCACGATGAGTATAATAAAAAAAAATCAAAACCCATTACCTTTACAATGCAAGAAATACAGATGTGGGTTCATGTCAAATATTTTATGACCAACACACATAGAAAAACCAAGAATGTATTTATATTTTGTCTTCAAGAATCCATTTCCTTCCCATCACAAACTGATATTTGGTAGTTGGTGTTTCGCACATCAATGGTCATGCATTGCTATCTGATTTTTCTTTGATTACAAGCTAGGAATGTTGTTTCTGTAAAACATTTAATATGCTTTCTCAGGGTAATGAGGACTTCCATTCTTCTAAATAAGAAGCAAGAAGTTAGTGGTGGGGGTTAATCGCCTTAAATGTTCTGTGCCATATTTTGATTGTCTGTCTGATGTTGGGGGTAGTAATAATGACAGCATCAAAAACAATAATACAGTCCATTAAAAAATGAGAAAATCACAAGATGCTGCAACCAATACAGCTCATAATGTATATTCTCTCACGTTCTCTCAACTGTGGCACCACCATTATAGCAAGACCATTCACCTCTGTGACCAGAAACATCTGTCATGAAAAGTGTAAATTAGTTGTCTTTGTTATGAAATCTTGACTGAGCCTCTACATCGTCTATGCAAGTCTTAACATTGATCTACAGCACTCCCTATTCATCTGTGGCCCAATTGTTTTTCTTTTTTTTTTAGAAACTTTTACATTTTTGTTGGGGGGGATGGGGTGCACTACACTTCATTTAATGAAAACAATAAAACATTACACAAGGTTTGGCACCTGAACAGAGATGCACTAGTGAAAAAAAGTTCCCTGTGATGTGGCATACTGACCCAACATATTTCCCAGAGAACCAAGCAGAAACTAATTCCTGTAACAGAAGTCTGTTTAAATAACATACCTGTAAATTTTATTTTCATTGTTTCCTGACAGCTTTTTACACTTGTAACTTTAAAGTCCATTTCAACCCCCTCTTTTCAAAATGTCTGCTCTGGTGCACTGATATTGTTAGGATTATTGCCCACTGTGGCAGGGCAGAAGCCCTGCTGCTATAAATAGTATGTGTGTGAATGTAAGGTTGGCAGGGATGGGGTTAAATCTGTCCCTGACAGCAGTCACAGGCCTTTCCTGTAAACTGTAATTGGTGCTAACTGGGGAGTGGTCACTTGTATAAAGGAACCAGGAACAAAAGGAGCTTGGGGTGAGTGTTTCAGTGCTCTGAGTCTCTTGGGGTACAGCCCACTTCTAACTCCACATGTGACAGGATAGCATTACGGCCCAAGCTGTTACCGGCAGGAAAATGACCCAGAGACAGAAAGCTGCAGTTTAACCTCTGGTGCACATGTTTATTAAACAAAAAACAAACACAGAGTAAACTGGCACAAGGGCCAAAACAAAGATTCAAACAAAACAAAACTACAGGCTGGGCATTCACCTTCACTATAAAGTTTGCACAACATTACAAAAATCACAGCACAAACTCCTCTAACAAACAAACAAATGATTTCTGGTCCCTTTATACACGTGGCCACTCCCCATTTAGCACCAATTACTTAATTGGGGAATGGCCACACCTGTGATTGCTGTCAGGGACAGATTTAACCCCATCCCTGCCAACCTTACCCCCCCCCCCCCCACACACACACACACACTACTTACAGCAGCAAGGCTTCTTACCCTGCCACACTCACATTGTCAAAGAGGTTACACAACAATAAAAATCCATGATGTAGTACGGAACAGATTTATAAGACAGATCTCAAACCCCAGTGCACTAGAGTCGACATTTGAAATGATTTTTAAAATAGACTTTAAAGTTGAAAGTGCAAAGCGTTGTCAGTATGTAAACAATGAAAATATTAGTTGGTTTGTCTTAGATTTAAAATAAAATGTGTTTATTGAAAGATCAAGCATTAATAAATAATGGCAGCTGTAGTAAGAACATATTTATTTTACTTAGTTAATAGCAAAAGTGGTTGCCAAGGCAATGAATCCCTTTACTGTGGAAAGCCAGCAGGCACAAATTTCACCAAAATGGAGCCAAACCTAAGATGTTGTCTGTCTTCCTGCATGAGTCTCTTGAGCAAATTTTCTGAACGGAATGGTTTTTCATACCTCACCATAATTCATTTTTATATCTTCCTTCATAGGAACATCTACAGTCATAAAATATGTCAAGATCTAAGCTACTAGTATAAGGGTTCAAGTTTCTTTGAACATATAATTTACCTTAATATTATTTTCTATATAGGTTACCCGTATCTTTGTATTTTTGAGAGATATGTCAATATACATTGAAACATGATGTACATTTTTTATACATATATCATGTTTTTAGGTATTGTAACATTTTTATACTGGGATTGGTCACATCTTTTCGTATTGCTTATTTTCTGAATATTAAAAATGAATGAAAATAATTCAAACATAAAGAAAGAGTTAACATTTTGTGATTTGAGTCCATAGGCATCCAAAGGTAAACTAGTAAAGGGTCAATAAAGGCGAAATAAATGTCCTTGTGTGTGTTTTTGTGTCATATATACTTTAATAAGGGGGGGTTAACATCTGCAACAGATTTGTGACACATTGCAGTGCTGAGAGAGAGTGAGGGAAGCATTTCCACAGGGGATTTTGACCACATTGAAATCTGAATACTTCACAAGGTTATAAATCCTCCTGTTCAAATCACTGCTAAAAGTTCAGGTTTTTATTGCATTATAGGATTTGCCAATGAGGATCCATGAAGAAACTTTCAAGAATGTCCCATATGGGGAATATGATGGTCCAGGACCCTATCTTAGATACTCTTCTGTTTGAATGTGGTGGTCCAGGACCTTATCATAGATACTCTTCTGTTTGAATGTGGTGGTCCAGGACCCTACCTTAGATACTCTTCTATTTGAATGTGGTGGTCCAGGACCTTATCTTAGATACTCTTCTGTTTGAATGTGGTGGTCCAGGACCCTATCTTAGATACTCTTCTGTTTGAATGTGGTGGTCCAGGACCCTATCTTAGATAGACCTATAAAATAATTTGATCTATTACACTTACAGAATGTCTAGCACCAGCAGCACCAACATTAAGCAATATCTTGCCTAATAAGGGTCTGCGAAATCAAATGTTAGCCATCTGCATTTCAAAAGGGAAAATGCTAAGAGCTGCATGTTGTAAATCTAGTAAAAACACTGTTTCTTCTGTGCAAAGGTACTTTATTGCAACTGTTATGACTTAACATGTAACTGTTATGCAACTGTTGTGACTTAACATGTACATTCACAAAAGTTGTCTCTGCTTTACAGCCAGCTTCGTTCAGCTACTCACCTTGTGTGCTCACAACAAGATTTTATATAACCTCGGTTAAGTACATGTGCCAGTCACTCAATAACTAACATAAATGCAATTAGTAGAAGATCCCACACTGTACAAGTGCGCAGCGATCCCTGCTTTTCTGTTTTTGTGCCTAGCTAGGCTACAATACAACACTGCAAAACCTGGGTTTATAATAGAGGGAAACAGAAAATTGAAGGTGAGACATTACATTGTAATGTACAGTATGCAATAACGTGTTAAATGGTGTTATATGGTGTTAAAGGTGCATGTTTCATAATGATTTCAAGTTTTTAAAACGTTGCTGCCTTTTAAGCCCATTTAGAAAATGTTCTGCTTTAGTATTAAAACAAAAACATCATGCGGCTCTCTTTAAATTACTCTTTTTCTATTCCTGTAATACAGCATACATAACCTCTTTCTGTGCAGGTAGCAGTAGTAGCAGTAGTTTGGCACACAGTGATAAACTGTAAAGTTAAGCAGGTTTCAAGGGGGAGATGGGGGGGAGTTGTCTCCCTATCTAACAGCTACATCGCATTTAAAGTCAGCATGTTTACTTTCTGATAAAGTACAGTGCATGAAAGGATAAACAATTCAAATAATGCAGTAAGCAGACACCTATCAATTATATTGTATAAACTTGAGTGTGGATGTGAGACCTTGCATCTTTAAATCAGAGCCCAGGGTACAGTAGGTTCTTGTTATTATGTTTGTTTATTTTGTCAAATTGGCTACCAGAAAGTGCATGATATCATAAAGTTCTGATTCTGAGTATGTGGGCAGATCATATTAATTCTGGCATTTTTAAATACTCCAGAGAGAGAGAGAGGGATTTACATGGCATACTAGACAACTAATGTGCTTTCAGTACAGAAAATCTGCCTATCGACCTTGCTTTATAGGAAAATTCACTGGAGTGGAGCAAGCACTCTGTGGAGATGGAACCTTGGGAACTGAGAATAGAAGTGAGAAGTGCTTTGTGACTTAAGAAGGAGTACATGATTTTCCACTTGGCTCGCAGAGGTGAGACTGAACTTATCAGCCTCCAATCATTACTTCCTCCAAGAGAACCTAGAGGGGAGAGAACAGAAAAATGTAAGGCAGAGTTATGATAGATTTGGCCAGGGAATAATTTACAATTATCATGCCAACTGCCAAAACAATTAACCAATAATACAATTAAATAAACGTGCAATTAAATAAAATAAATTTCCTGTACCATTAAAGGAAAAACAGCCCCACAGAAGGATATTACCACCTCCATGCTTGAGAGTAGGTATGATGTTCTTTTCTTTGTACACCTCATCAGACTTTCTCCAAACTTAATGACTATCAGCTGAAAATAGACCAAAATGGACCAAACAGCTCATCACTCCACAAAACCTTTTGCCAGAACTCATATCCATCATTCAATTCAGCTTCATGAAAATAAATAATTTTCTGCCTAAAGTCTTCAGATATATCTTTACTTTTTTCCCATATTGACTTATTGTTAATGACAGCATTACATGGGGTATGTAAACTTTTGACTACAACTGTACACACACACACACACACACACACACACACACACACACACACACATATATATATATATATATATATATATATATATATATATATATATATATATATATATATGGGCTAACCACTTGATGATTAACATTTTTGATTGGTTAATTTATGGGCATTAGTTGATTAACCAGTAGATGAATTGATAGATTCATCTGTGTACATTTTTAATAAAGGTAACAATCTTATAGAGGTTGTGATGCATACTAGTGATACTTACAAAATCAATTGACTCTAAAAAAAAAAATAAGCCCAATGGGATTTTGGTCTTTTTAAAACCATTTTTTAAAAATTTTAGTAAATATTACCTTACAAAAAATACTTTTCCGTCCTATGACCCTAATAAAACTGATTTATGGACCTGATAACTCAGTCACACAAGCCCCAAGGGCTAGAGCAGCACAGTTATGCATACTGTTTAACCACTCTGGGGTAACCCCTTGTGAGGCGAGAGTGTATTAAATGGAATGTCCAGACAGTAATTTATGTGTACAGAAATAAAATAATTTATTTTTATTTTCTATACACAACAAAAGGATTAAATAACAAACGAAAAACAAAATGGTGTGAGGGAAGGAGTGCAGGGGTGGAATCCCAAAACAAACTGTGATGACTCGTCTTTAATTTGTCTTCGTGGTGACCATACATAAACAAAAAAAAGACAAAAGAAATGTTAGTATTTCAAAAAATCCCGCTGCACAAAACCAGTCTCTCCCTTCACCCGTTACTCCTCCTATTTTACTTTCGGACCAACCCCGAACACAGTAGTACGTTCCCTTTAGTATGTAATGTCCCGCCTCTGTAGTCAGTGGAACACCAATCCCCAACCGACACGTGTCCTTCTCCTTCACTTGACTCCAGTGGCTGGAATTTACATACTCGTACTTCCGCCCCTCACCAAGGTGCCGCCCCTCAAAAAGATGACTTTTGCCATGGTCACGAGATCTTGGTAAGGGAAGTCCCGAGTTGGTTTGATGCCATCTACTGTCGGGAGGCTGAATCACAGACCGAAACCCCTTTGACTCATCACATATCCCACCCCTCAGAGTGGAGCCGAAGGAACACTCGGAAACCTCTAACCCTTCCCTTTTACCTCCCTCCCGGGAAAAAAAATCAGCATTTTGATGTAACTTACCCGCACGATACCTTATTTGAAAGGCGAAGGGTTGGAGCGCCAGGTACCACCGCGTAATCCTAGCGTTTGAATCCTTCATCGTGTCTAACCACTTTAAAGAAGCGTGATCTGTGATGAGTACAAAGGGTCGTCCCAGAAGATAGTATTTTAAAGATTCCACTGCCCATTTCACTGCCAGGCATTCTTTCTCCACTACCGAATACCTCTGTTCTCTGGGCAGTAACTTCCGACTGATGTATAGTATCGGGTGTTCTACACCATCTCTCTCCTGGGACAGAACCGCCCCCAGACCAGTCTGCGATGCATCTGTCTGCAGGACGAACTCTCGGCTGAAATCCGGGCTTATTAATGCTGGGGCCTGACTCAAATTAGTTTTAATAGATTCAAAGGCTGTCTGACACTCTGCACTCCACTTAATTTTATTTGGAGCGTTCTTTTTAGTGAGATCAGTGAGAGGGGCGGCTATAGTGGAAAAGTGTGGAATAAAGCGGCGGTAATAACCAGCCAACCCTAACAGTGATCTCACCTGGGTTTTCGTGGTAGGTACCGGTGAATCCAACAAAGCCTGGACTTTTGAAACCAACGGTTTCACTCTACCCTTACCCATTATGAAACCTAAATATTTAGTTTCTTCTTTTCCAATAGCGCACTTTGCCATGTTCGCTGTGAGCCCCGCCCTCCTCAGAGACTGTAAGACGGCTTCTAATCTAGTCAAATGTTCTCTCCAGGAAGAACTATAAATGACTACATCATCGATATACGCAGCTGCATACTCTCGATGAGGTTGTAAAACCCTGTCCATTAGTCTCTGAAAAGTAGCAGGCGCTCCATGAAGTCCGAACGGCATAGTACAAAATTGAAAAAGACCCTCTGGGGTTGAAAATGCCGTTTTCTCACGAGAGGCTTTCGTTAATGGAATTTGCCAATATCCTTTCGTCAGATCCAGAGTTGAAATAAACCGAGCTTGCCCCAGTTTGTCTAAGAGTTCATCTACTCGAGGCATGGGATATGCATCAAACTTGGAGATAGCATTCACCCTCCTAAAATCGATACATAATCGTAGTGACCCATCTGGCTTGTCTATTGGTACTATTGGGCTACACCACTCACTTCGGGAAGGTTCAATTACCCCAAGTTTCAACATACACTCCACCTCCCTTCGAACAGAATCTCTCCGACTCTCTGGAATGCGATACGGTCTCTGTCTAACTCTTAGACCTGGCGGAGTGATAATAGCATGTTCGATCAAATGCGTTCTTCCAGGCACGTTAGAAAACACATCACTGAACATTTTAATTAGATTGCTTACCTCTTCACGCTGATCAGGAGTTAATTGTTCCCCCATCGGGACCTCAATTGCTGACTCTGACTCAATTGAGGGTCCAAAATCCTCTCCCTCCTGTACAGGAGATATAAAATGGACTTCCCGTTCTTTCCACGGTTTCAGGAGATTAACATGATAAATTTGACTTTCTTTCCGACGCCCAGGCTGTCGGATCTCATAATTGACTTTACCAATTGCTCGAATAACCTGAAAGGGACCCTGCCATTTAGCAAACAACTTAGATTCCGATGAGGGCAACAATAACAACACTTTATCTCCAGGTCGAAAGTTCCGAATTCTTGCATTTTTATTGTAGCTTTGTTGCTGCTTCTGCTGTGCCGCTTTGAGATTGTCATGTGCCAATCGACCGACTAATTCTAAGCGATCGCGTAACTGCAACACGTATTTTACTACATTTTTAGACTCCTTTGACTGTTCTTCCCAGCCTTCTCTTATGAGATCCAAGATACCCCGCGGCTGCCGACCGTACAAGAGCTCAAACGGGGAAAACCCCGTTGAGGATTGTGGTACCTCGCGAACTGCAAAGAGCAAGTAGGGAAGCAGTTTAGCCCAATTGCGTTTTTCTTGATCTACAAAGCGGCGCAACATATTTTTCAAAGTCTGATTAAATCGTTCAACAAGCCCATCCGTTTGTGGATGAAAAACTGAGGTTCTAATTGAACGAATTTTCAATAATTTATATAGTTGCTGAATACAGTCTGACATAAAATTAGTGCCCTGATCAGTGAGAATTTCTTTCGGGATTCCCACCCTAGAGAATATTTTTACCAATTCATTCGCTACAGCTACTGCATTCATAGAGCGTAAGGGAACAGCTTCTGGATATCTCGTTGCGTAGTCCACTACTACTAAAATATACCGATATCCTGACTCTGTTCCCTCCAGAGGGCCTACTAAATCTACACCAATCCTTTCAAACGGTACCCCAATAATTGGAAGTGGAACCAGAGGTGCGGGGCGAACTGACTTAGGGGCAGCTAATTGACATTCAGGACACTCCGATACATACTTCCGCACAAGACCATAAACCCCAGGCCAAAAAAACCGGGCCAGAATTCGTTCCTGAGTCTTTTCAGTTCCCAAATGACCTGAAAATGGAATGTCATGCGCCAATCTCATGACTTCTGACTGAAAAGGCCTAGGAACCAATAACTGTTTTACGAGCTGTCCCGTCCCGGGAGCCCGGGTTATTCTATATAATAAGTGCCCAGATACAGAAAAATGCGGAAATACCACCGGTTGTCCTTCCTGCATATCCTTCCCCTCGATATATCTAACCCGTTTCCAAGCATACTGTAACGTGGGATCATTTTGTTGTTCATATCCCAAGTCAATATCTCGGTCCCAATGGTTAGGTACACAGAGAGGAGTGTCTTTTATTACATGACCTTCCACCTCAGTAACCTCGCAGCCCCGGTTACACTGAATACCTACTCCCTTTCCTTGCCGTTTCAGCGATTGGTTTACTTTTGTGTCAGACCCCTCCCCTTGTCGTCTCAGAGTTCCCTCATATTTTTCCACCCGACGCTCTCTTTTTGTTTTTCTTGGGCGGATTTTAGGGTTAAACAGGTCGGATTGCAACGGAAAAATCTCGCCAATTGTTTTCTCCTGTTGCTTTAATTGTCCCCTGGTAGAAACTAAGACCATTTCCCGACCTAAAATACGATCAAAAAACGGCCAGTCTCTTCCCAGGAGAACAGGGTATGGTAAACATTGCGCTACAGCCACTTTAACGCAAGCTGAATAATCACCTACAATAAGTCTAACTTTAGTGGTGGGATAAACCCGAGTTTCTCCATGAATACAGGAGATAGCCACTTTACCCTGTGGCTCCCAGGCTACCCCATCCAAGAGAGCTTGCCGAATCAATGTTTGTGCACACCCAGAGTCCGCAAATGCGTAAGTACTCTTTCCCCCGACCTGTACTCTTAACTGATAAGGGCCCTCCCGACATTCCCCAGTGTTCCTACCTGTTACTGCTGACCAGGATCTTGTCGCCAGGTCCACCTTTATTACTGGACAATTCCTGGCAATGTGTCCAGGCTCATTACATTGGTAGCACACTTGGTTAGGAGGCATCAACGGAGTTAATCTGTCCTGCGAGTCCGCGACCGGCAGGTTAGGGGGATTCTCTCTCGCCCAGGATGGGGCTAACCTCGACCTCCATGGTCTGAAGGTCCGGTTACCCCCTCTGGGCTTCATTGGTTGGTTGGTCCGAGTTAGTTTAGGGGCAGGAGTGGGGTCTGACCCGGCACCTTCGTTTGCGTCTTCGTAGGCCTCCGCCAGGAGGAGGGCATCCTCGAGAGTGGTAGGTCTATTCCTCTTAATCCACTCTCGATTCCCTGGCGGTAGTATAGACGCAAACTGTTCTATAACTATTTTCTGCACCAGTTCTTGGGGTGTATGTTCTTCTGGCCGCAGCCACCGGGTGCACTGATCTAAAAGATATTGTCCCGCAACCCGGGGCCGCATCCCCTTGGACAGCTGGTATTCCCGAAAACGGCGCCGGTATGTTTCCTCCGTGATCCCGAGGCGTGAGAGAATGGCTTCTTTAACTTTAACATAGTCCCCTGCATTCGTGGCCGTCAGGGCTCGATACGCTGCCTGAGCTTCCCCTGTCAGGCAGGGTGCCAATTTCATGGCCCAGTGTTCCCTAGGCCACTCTGCAGCCTCTGCCACTCTCTCAAAAGTAATCAAGAAAGCCTCGGGATCATCTTCCGAGGTCATCTTCTGAAGATTAGGCTGAGCTGCAAACATCCGGGCAACCGCTCTCTCTGATGTTGATATTGATAGTTTTTCTACCAGCTGTCCCAAGAACTGGGCGAGCTGTTCCAGGTGCCGTGTCTCTCTCTCCTCTCGCTTCTCCTCCTGCTCCCTAAACATTGTCAAAACTGTAGCTGGATCCATCCCACTTCTGACACCACGTGTGAGGCGAGAGTGTATTAAATGGAATGTCCAGACAGTAATTTATGTGTACAGAAATAAAATAATTTATTTTTATTTTCTATACACAACAAAAGGATTAAATAACAAACGAAAAACAAAATGGTGTGAGGGAAGGAGTGCAGGGGTGGAATCCCAAAACAAACTGTGATGACTCGTCTTTAATTTGTCTTCGTGGTGACCATACATAAACAAAAAAAAGACAAAAGAAATGTTAGTATTTCAAAAAATACCCGCTGCACAAAACCAGTCTCTCCCTTCACCCGTTACTCCTCCTACTTTACTTTCGGACCAACCCCGAACACAGTAGTACGTTCCCTTTAGTATGTAATGTCCCGCCTCTGTAGTCAGTGGAACACCAATCCCCAACCGACACGTGTCCTTCTCCTTCACTTGACTCCAGTGGCTGGAATTTACATACTCGTACTTCCGCCCCTCACCAAGGTGCCGCCCCTCAAAAGATGACTTTTGCCATGGTCACGAGATCTTGGTAAGGGAAGTCCCGAGTTGGTTTGATGCCATCTACTGTCGGGAGGCTGAATCACAGACCGAAACCCCTTTGACTCATTACACCCCTAAACAGCAAAATTATTAGCAATGCACAAACAGGGAAACAAAAAACACTCAGAGGGTCGGCATCATATCAAGTGGTGACTGAGATTAAAAAAACAGACAAGTTGCCGACCCCTGCTCAGAGGTTTATAACTAAATCAGCAGTGTATTATGTTGGCCAGGATAAATGCGTCACGCTGGTGAATTTTACCACAGCGTTCACCACAGCACTGTTTACAGTGCATGCAACTCATTTTGCAGACACACTGTGGCAGAGCAAAGCTCTGCCCTTTATAAATTGGCAGGGATGGGGTTAAATTCCCCTACCTGCCTGGGTTTATTATGTTCAGGTGGCTGGGGTTGATAAGTTGATTAGCATAATTAACAATCAGTCAGCGCCCAGCCACTGATAAAAGGAGGCCTCTGCTTCCTATTGAGAGGAGGGAGCTGAGGAAGCAAGTTGGTGTTTGTGATTGCTGGTTTTTGGTTTTGTGAATTTTCTTTTCCAGTGAAGGCATTGCCCAGCCTGGAAATCCTTGTTTTTGTAAATTTTGTTATTTGTTTAAATATCTTTATTGCTCTTGTGCCCTTTTATTTTGAGTTTGTTTATAAATTAAAGTATTATTTTTTTGAACTGCAGTCTGTCTCTGGGCCTCTATCCACTTGTCAGCCTGTCACACACGTGTTTAAATCAACGTAGATAAACATTACAGTTCCAGATATGTATATACATCCATAGCACACTATCAGCAATCCTTGTACAAAACAAGAACAACAATTATGATTTTTACACAACTTTAACCCCTTTTTTTATGAGCTTAAACCCAGTGTCCTAACACTTTGAGAAGCAAGAGCACACACTTTTTCTTCTTCTTCTTCTTGGTTGTTGGTGCATGCCATCTAAACAGAGATGATGAGCACCCTCTACCTTTATATATGTATATATTTATTTTTTCCCTTGTATTCTCCCATGTCCATATAGTTTTTATAAATTTGACTATACATTTCTCTTTCCATTAGTTTTTCTCTCCCTTCTACCTTAAAAATATTATTTACTGTTGTTGCTTTAATTTATATTTCCCTTAATTTTCTGTTTAGTATGTTTCTTTGCTGAATATATGTTCCATTGTTTATTGTCCTCCACAATTGCTTCTCATGACTCCCAATCCTGTATAAATGATAATTTAATGTTGTATGTGCTAACCTTAGTCTATTAGTATTAGTTTCTTCATCCCTGTTTTTCCCTTTCCCAATATGTTTGTATTCCCCTACTTTTGAGTAATTTTTGCACATTTCAAATCAGCACTTCCTCAAATAACAGCACACATTTCTCTCTCTACCCAGAATGCACAAATACATTGTAAAAAAATCCAAATAAACAAACAATTAAACTGTGATCAACTCTTTAATTGATTAATCGGTCCAATATATATTTCAGGATATCATGATTTCCAATTCTTTATTTTTTCCATGTCCTCAATGAGCACTGTTTATTTGTGTTGATATCTTATGCCATTAAAATTATCATTGAACATTGTAGTAAACACTGTACATGGCATTTTCCCAATATTGTTCCATTATTATTATGGTAAGACCACCCTTATAAAAGTTTCCCATAGTAAAAGCATAGCAAAGTGTAATAAGAGTTAAAGCACGGTAAAGCATAAGCATTGTAAATTATAGCATAAATTAAAACATATAACAAAAAACAAACAAACAAAAAAACAAAAAAAACTTTGGTAAATGCATAGTACAACAAAGTGAAAAAGCATAGGAAAACTGCAAAAATATTGTACTAAACTTTTATAAGGGCAAATACAAAGCAATTTTGTCAAGGAAAATATTAACACAATGGTGTTATTAATTACAGTGTAATATATAAATAACTTCTGTTATATGCTCCCTGGTTTTGAAAGTGATTTTCGTGGCTCTAGACAAGTATGCAGAGCATGTTAGAGTTGTGTCTAAGTTGAAGTACTTCTGTCAGGTTCTGGTATGGAAAGAGTTAAAGCTGAACCTGGAAAACTAAAAAGACACAATGACAGGACAGTGGTCAGAAATCCCACACTGGGACAGGGTGACATTCATGTATCAGGGGTGCCCCAATCCTTGTGATCTTTTTATGTGAGGTAAATTTTATATTTTATTTCCCCCCTTTGGACCTGAGCATTTGTTAACAATTACTCATCCAAACTGCTGAGTTGCTGCTGCACATACGTTTTGGGTCATGTTTCTCTTAGCTAGCGATACGCTCCAACTAAGGTTTTTTTTTTTTTTTCTTTAGCAGTCTTGTGAGCATGTCTGGTTTGAACAACACTGTAGAATATATGAGTAACATGTAGCCTGCTGAAATCTTTCTTAGTGGTTTCATAGAGGAAGTTTAAATAGGCTACAGATCAAGCAGAGAGTTAGTGGTGAAAGCTGCCTTGAGATTCAGTGGGGATGCCTTTACTGCAGTTGTTACTAGGGGTACAGATATCTCTACCAGAGAAATCAGTTGGGTAAGGTTTTCTGCTTGCCTTACAACTCCCTGGACTTGTTCTACAAGCCATTCCTTAAGGGATAGCTTAGAAAAGTACACTTTATGGCTCATAGCTTTGGGACATAGTCACTTAACTGCTCTGCATATGCCTTCTGTTGCAGGAAACTATTTGGCACTAAAACAGACCCTTTAAAGAAGGGGGATTTGTTCTGAGAAGCACTTGAGGAGCGAAGCGTTACTTGACAACCTGCTCACTAAAAGTGGTAATCAGCACAATCATGAAAGGTAAGTGATTTGTCTTTTTCTGGTCTTTTTTCAGTGTGGGTAATTGTTTTTGATTTCCACAGAGTGAAATAACTGAGTTTAAAACCTTTAAATACACAGACACACACAGACAACTTCCTGAAGAAATAAAGGGTACCAGGTCCAGGAAAAACTTCAGCTCAGTTTTCTTTGGATTTCTGAAATCCTTTTCCTGCTTTGATTTAAAGTAACGTATTTCTTGACTTCACGATTACACCAAACAGACTTTTGTTTTGCTTTTCTTAAGAGGGCTAATGCAACCCAGATTCTGATACTAAAGGAAAATATTGAGACTGCTTTAAGTCCAGCATAGGGGCTAAAAATAAGACTGCACTTAAAGTATTATAGAAAACATTGTGCCATTTAGAGCATTTGAGCGACAGTAATAAGCAAGGTGGATTTTGGAGACATGCCATTCATATCACAAGATGATGAGGATATGTAATCCCAAAACTCCTTTTATGTTATTGTTATATTAAGACAATATTAACATACTGAATAGTTGACTTTTGTTTCAGTGTTTGCTTGTAAAATATACTCTACCTTAATTTCATTAACTATGGGTAAAGCAGATTTTTTTTTTCTACCAATAGGATAGCATTATGTGGTGATTTATATTATGATAAAGACTAATATACAAGCAATAGCAGGATGGTAAAATTATAAAACCTGCTGGTCAACAGGTGTGTGTGTCATTCCAGCTGAAACAAAGCCAGTTTCCTACAGAATGGGGGTATTTTTTTCTGAAAGCCACTGAGATTTGGTTGCCTGGACAAACATTACTTTTTGTCGACTCAAGTATTTTTCTGTAGCAGTTAGCTCATATGTCAGTTTTAAACATCAGTTATGAAGTGTGTGCGTGGATACTTTATGTGACTCACCCGTGACAGTTTACTTAGATTATATATTAGGGAAGCAATGTTTGTTAAGAGTATCAAAGAAAGCAAGTATATTCCATTAGTGGCAGCAGCTTTAAATACTGCTGTTATTTTTTAATTAAACAGCACTGTATTAAGATCCAGTGTCATTTCCAGAGTGGCTCACTTGGTGAAAGCAAAGCCTTGTGGTGTGCAGGGTGTCATGCAGTCAGGTGAGAGCAGATTTGGTTCCTGGCTGTGCAAAGTCGGCGGACTTCGCTGGTGATTCCGGTGGGAGAGTCGCATTGCCTTCTGCTCCTGGCGAAGGCAGAACTGGCAGGGATTGTTTCTCCTCATAGCGCTACGGCAGACCCTACTGGCTAGGTGCCTGTTGAGCTAAGGAGGTCATCTGCAGCACTGGCTTTTATTCTCCAGAGGCCGGTAGCTCGCTGACATCCACTCTAGACTTTCTGGGTGTAGAAGAGGAAGCTGGCTTGGTCATGGGACTAAAATTCACAAATAGTTGAACAAACTACTCCTAACCAGTTCTGTAGTTATTTTTATATTAAATATTTAGGATCATATCCAAACAGGCAACTTTTATTAGCATAGTCTGATAGTTGGGGCTGATAGTTCACGGCCAGCTCCCACTAGTGCATCAGACTCCTAAGCCTCAACCACATGAACAATCATACTCAGTTATAGTATATTGCAAAGAGAGTTCAGGGTAGTTCAGGGTAACTAAACAATTGCTCATGAATCCCTTTGAACTTGCTTACTGTTGCCATTATTCCTCATGATTTTCTGTGTCTGAAAGTGCATTATTGAGAGAAGTAAGACTGCATTATTAGGGACTTCTTCAACACCAATGATCTATGAATACCTGCATCTTATGAGCTTTAAGCTTTTCAACACTAGTGTGTAGGTAAGAACAATGTTTATACACCTCATCTGACTTATAAAAGCTGTACCATAAACAAGGCACATACTGATTTATTTTTCCAATTTGTCAATGCAATACAGCACATTTAGGACATAAAAACACATATTTCTGATGTTCAGGTACCACAGGAGGTGTTGATGACATCCCCACAGTGTTTAAATAGTAAAGATGCATGTCAGCATGTTCCGTCACTGTGATGGCCCTTTAATTAATAAATGAAGTGCATATTCTTCCTGTGCACTGCTTTTGGGTTTCTTTATCATGATGATTGTTGTTGTTTTGGAAATGAACAGCTGTGCTTTGGCTGCAAATAAAAAAAATAGTAGGTTTTTAAATAGTTAGTGTCTGTTTTTATATGAACATTAAAGCAGGGAAATGATGCAACACTTTAACAGTGTAAAACTAAAACTGATGTGTTTGTTTTATAATGTAACTGGAGTAAGGGGAGCAAAATATTACCTGCTCTGCCGATTTAGCACAATTGGGATAAAATAGCATTATCTCTGTGTCTCTATTATTACTATAGCATGTTCTTTATACAAGCTGCCCACATAACTTTGGCTCATTGTCAAGGTGGTCCTATTTCATTGAGTTGGATCATTTCTATATATCCCCGAAAGGTTGCATGATTTACTCTCTCTTATTTTTACAGCTTAATTAAAATACAAAGAGTCTTTTTAGACTGATGTTCCAACTCAGTGGGGAACCATGTGGTTAACTCTACATTATAGTTCTCTCAGTGTGCATTCCGAGATCAAGTTATTTAAATGACACAACATTTTTGATGAGGATACAATACATGCAGCACAGTACATGCCAGATCTGAAATGTAAACCATAATGAAGATTTTGTGCTGACCCTCACATTGCATTTCCTTTGAAAATAACCACTTTTAGTTAAAAAATATAGAGTAAAAAAAAATACAATGAACAAAACAATGGAGGAGGATCCACAAGGAATAACAAGTATCAGGACTTTGTTTTTACTGGAAAATGTAATGGTTCAACTGCATGAGAGACACGTGAATAAACATAAGAGTTCCTGGGATTGCTAGTTGATGGAACTGCGGCTGAGGTCATCTTAGTGTTGTCCTGGTGAGCAGTTTGTGTGTGTCTATGAAAACAGTCATGCCCTGTTTCTCTTTACAGTTTGCTAAACTGATAATTATAGTGTTTAAGAGCCAATTGAACAGTAACCTTTTCCATAAAAAATACATGTTTTTTTGCTACTAAACAACAATATGCAACATTTTTGTGTAGCATATTTTTTGGGTGCCTAGGAATATTGCTATTCACATTTTATAAAATAGGTTACGCAAAAAAAAGACCAATGTAGAGAGAAAGTTTTGCTTTTATTAACTGTATGAGTAAGGTATAAAAATGAATGTGAAGTCACAGCAAGACCACACACACAGGCTTGATTTGTATGATTTGATACCACCAAATTAATATAAAATAACTAAACAAAATAAATGTTGTTAATCCAAGGAAAACAGCAGAGTTATTCACATGGTTTGATGTGACTTCTCTAACCAAGGCACAGTTATGAACTGAAAGAAATTGAAAGATTAGGAGCTCAGTGGAATATCTATCGCTGAATTTCTGTAGATTTAAGCCTGAAATCTTGTTTGATAAAGTAATGTGAAAAATAAATCTGATAACAAATCTGATGGCCATTAGCCAATGTGAACCCTCAGAGAGGATTAGGTCTTGACTGTTAAATCATGTCTGAAGATGATCTAATTAATCTAATTAATCATGTAGTTGTTTATTCATACATTGTGTCATGATTTAAAATATTGTACAGCAGAAACTAACATTGCATGTTTTAACAATGAATAGCAGCAGTGTTAATATTTAATAGATAAACCACATTTATTTTGTAGAGCTAGCAGAGCTGTTATTAGTTCACTGCATTACATATGCAAGATGTTATTTCCTTTTCCTGTTTCCAAGTCAAATACCTAATCAACAGTCTCAAATATGAATTATCCACTGGTCTCTGCCACCCGTCTTCATTATCATTCATCTGTAACAACCTTCGCACAGCTACCACCGAGCCCCAGATCGTCTCCTCCCTTAAGGAGGTTTCGACAAGGGTTTCTTGGTAGGGTCATTTCCTGCCCAACCCCCCTCCTCAATATCAGATTAACTCAATAGGAGTTGCTACCCGCAACATCTCTTGGAAAAAATGACTAATTATAGATCTGTCTACCCCAAAAGGCTGTTCCATCAGCAGCGTTAATGCAATGATCCAGCAAGACAAGTTCTCACTTCATTATATCACTCATTCAGACACCATTAAATCCATCAAGCAGGCAGGTCAAGGAGCATGGCTAGCCAAAGCAGATATTTCGGGTTCAGGGTGATGCCCATGCACCCCTCCCTCCCTCTGTCACTTATTCGGTGTCTACTGGAACAGAGGATTCTATTTCGCCACCCAGCTCACCTTTGGTTGCCACAGCAGTCCGAAGATCTTCAATACCCTCACCGAAGTGCTATGTTGGATCCTGCTAAACTCCTATCACGTTTCTTTTCTCCTCTACCTTCTCGACGACTTCCTTCTCATCAACCTTCCTTTGTATCCCCCACGCCCAAGCCATAAAAGCACTCCACTCGCTCTTCTCTTCATTCGGCGTCCCACTCTCCACTGAAAAAACCATCTGCCCAGTCACATCTCTAGAGTTCGAAGCACGCCTCCCACCTTCAAAACTGGATTGCATCCGCTCCCTCATCAATGCCTTTTGGTCGTCACGGTCCATCTCAAAGCGGAACCTGCTCTCTATGCTAGGCCACTGCAATTATGCCCTCTGCATTATCTCTCAAGGCACAACATAGGATATAAAAATGTGATCCACTCTGCAGCGACATCTGCTGCAAGAGCCGGACTCAGCCAACATGCCATCAAAGTCCTCGGTTGCTGAGCATCATCAGCAGTTGACCTCTACGTCAGAATCTCCCCAGCAGACATTGTAATTGCCCAACAGTCCCTAGCTAGCTTGCCCAGAATGGGTGTGACCTCTCTGCCTGGTCCACCAGAGGTTTCCTTCTAAAAAAAGGGGTTTTCCCTCTCCATAGTGCGGACGGCTTTCCTTTAGGTCATCACTACTAACCTCTCTTTGTATTGTTTGTTTTTCCCCACTTAAGTCTATGTTGTGCAGTGGCTGCAGTCTTTTCGATCCTCATAGCTGGAGGTTCTGCATCGGGCCAGTGGGGACCCCCGGCCACACTCTATCCTGTCGCAGCTTACGTGCTTTCCCTACTCTAATTTCTAGAGACTCCCTTTCCTTCTCAGCTGTCGATGCGAAGTCTGTATCACAGTCCTTTAATCTCTTACTAATCTCTCTACTTCTTTCTTTCTAGCTCCAGGACTCCTGTAAGCTCCATTCCACGATCCTGAGTCCCTCTAACTTTTTTCTTTCAAGGCTATCCTTCGGAGGCCCGTTCGGTCCTGGTGGGTAGCTCTGTGCCCAAGTCGCTCAGCTGCAGTGGCTCTCTGAGTGTCGGGTCCTCTTTCCCTTCAATTCCTTATGGGTAGCTCCGTTCCCAAGCTGCCATGTAAGCGGCTCTTCGCAGAGTAGGGGATTCTATCTGTGTTTTCGGGTCTTGGACCATCCTTCGGCTATAAGGTTCTCCATCGCCGAGAGCAAGACTCCTGTTCTATCCCTTTATCTCCCTTCAAGTATCTTGGCGCTCCCCGAGCTGTCATGAAGAATTGCATTTGCTACTCACCATTGCCCTGTGAAATGCTTTTAAAATATATAGTAAATATATTGAGAAATATATAATTCATATGAAAAAAATATGTGATGTATACATTTGAAATATGAAATGTAATATATGTACTCATGTATGGCACGTAATAAGAACCATACTGTAGCTAAGCAGGACACTTAAAATCACCTTTAACTCTTTTTTATAACGCCAGAGGTGTTATTTGGCAAAGATTGCCAACAGCATTGACTCACCGCTCACTAACACAAGCACACACACAGGCAACTCCCCAGGCTTTCAGACGCACACACCTGTCAGGGTGATTTTCGCTGATTAATAACAAATTACAGAAATACACCCAAATGAACAATACACATGTAAAAATAACTTATGTGTATACTGTTATTTGAATCTGTCATTTAAATGGTCTGACTATTGCAGTTGTATGTGTGACATGCTATATAAATGCATTGTGCTTTGTTCTTTTTTTCTGCTATGTACTGTACAATGCTTTGCGATACTCTTGTATAAAAAGCGCTATATAAATGCAATAAATAAATACAATAAATATCTCAGAGACTGTTTATGACTGAGTGATCTATTAAGGCATGCACCCAATGATGGTGCCGTCACTTATTAAGATTACACGCTGCTCAAGTTGTACCATTTCTCTGGACAACCACCAGCGCCTTCAACATCCACAAGCTGCATGTTCATCAAAGGAGAGTATACAGCTGTAGAACTTGTCTGGGTTCACCCAGTTTAAGATTGGAATGGCATTTGTTTTTTAACTTACCTAAGGAGGCACTCATTTGGATGTAGTTAGTCATCTGGTTTATTTTTGAGTTAGCATGAAATACCACCTCAGACTCTAATGTGCCTATTAACAAATCTCTGAGCTTGTTTTCATAGGTGGACAAATATTGCAAAACAGATGTGAAATGAGAACAGAACTTTTTTTTTTTTTAAGCAGATAATCTTGAAACCCTGAAGGCTTTGAAAATATAACGTCTTTTATCACTATAATAGGTTCCACCCCTAGTTACATACATTGTGGAAGGGCAGAGGGTCTGCATAGTTAGAAATATGTGTTTTTGTGGCTGTCTGCCATCCTGGCTCAGGAGTGCAGGGACAGATTGTAGCCAAGATGGTGTGGAATGTGGCCAGGCGTTAATTGATTTACTGATTGTCAATTTACCCCTGGCCACAAACTCTATAAAGAACAAAGAAATGTTTGTTTGTGCTGTGGCAGCAGAGAAGGGAGATAGTTAAGAAGAGATCGTTCAGTTAAGGCGTTGCCAGGCTTGAACAGTGTTTAGTGTAGAGAGAAGACTGGGAGCAGCAGGCGGTGCTCCCGATTTATGCACTGAGATAGCTATAGCTTGGGTGCTCTTTTAAAGTATTTTTGTTTGGATTTGTTTGTTTAAAACTTTTATTTACTCCTGCTGTTAAATAAGTGTGCCAAAGTGCTGAAGAGCAGTCTGATGCCTCTGCGTCCGCTATTCTTGCTGCTGACCAGCCTTGACTGTAACACTACGCCATTGTGATATATATATATATATATATATATATATATATATATATATATATATGTTTGCTTGCAAACGAACGTTTCACAAAGGTTCACCCTAACTACGGCTATGGATATGGGATATCGATTTATTTCGTTTTTTGTGGATCATGTCACAAAACATTCCAAAGTCGTGCCACTCTGTACAGTAACTGCACAGTCAGTTTCCAGTGAAGTCATTAAACTTTTTTCTGCATAGGCATTCCAAAGGAGATTCTCACTGATCAGGTAACGTCATTCATGGCTAAATATTTGCGGGTTACTTAAAGTTCACTCTATCAGAACATCAGAGCCAAGACAGGGAACTATCGATTCGGCTGGAACTCACAGACTCACCAAAACCCAGGATTATTATAATGGGACTTTATTATTTTGTTTTGTAATTATGACTTTGTGGAAATCTATTTTTGTTGGTGTTAACCGCAACAGTGTACCCAAATAAAACGCTGTTGAACTTGAATTCTATTGGACTGGTGTCTCCTTTTCTATACACACTTTTTACCACACCCTTGGACCTCCCACACCTGAGAAATGAAAACATCTTCATATGTTTTCTTGGAAATCATCTAATACAATGAACCAGTTTTGTCATACCGCAGAAATTCACCTGCAAAGAAATAAAAGGTTATTTTTATTAGCATTATGGAGTACAATCTGTCCTTGAGGAATAGAAGAATTAATTGTGGATCAATTCCTTATCTTTCAGAGGAAGATCCGACTGGAGAAGAGGAAGAGATGCATTCCTTTAATTGTGAGCAAACTGGTTTGTAACAATCATATTTTTTTCTAAAGCAATTTGAATGCTATATTTAGAGAGCAGATGCATGTTTCTAGTCATATCTATCACACCAGTAGGTAATCCCAGTGGAATTTATGGTAATATCCTTTTTTTATGTTTACAAGAAACACTTCTTTTACAATTAGAAACCAGTCCTTGAGGGGTCCCAGTGGCTCAGTGCAGGGTGCTGGGTGAGTTATGTGATCAGTAGCTTTTAGGTTCAAATCATAGTCATGCTGAGTTGTCATTGTTGGCTTGGGGGCCCACAGGGAGCACTGCATTGGCAAGGTTGGGAAATCAATTAGACTAGCTAGTCAAATGGTGCTAGAACATCTATATTCAAGTACAGGCCAGAGTTATATTTCAAAGAGGATGTTAGAACTGTATATTTATCCGTGCTGCACACACCTACTGTAGAAACACAGGCCTGGGATTTTCCAGTCAGCCAACATAACAGCAGCTCTAGCTAGCCCGGACCAATTTTAACATTTCTCAAACTCTGACAGGTCTGTTACCCATGGCCACTACTCAATACAGAACAGGATACAATGGTTTGCAGAAGTATTTACCCCCTACCAATAATGTCGCATTTTGTTGAATTACGACTAATTCATGCAGTTTTTCAAACAAACTTTTTTTTATTCAAAGCTATACTTGTTAAACTGAACACTGTTATATGAGGAGGAGGTTAAATGTCAACAAAACTTGCAAAGAAAATGTACAAAATGAGATTTACTGGTTGCATAAGTATTCAGCCCCTTAAGTCAGTACTTGATAGAAGCACCTTTTGCAGCAATTACTGCTATGAGTCTTTTTGGATAGATCTCTACTAGCTTTGTACAGTAGGGTGGTGAAATTTTTGCACATTCTTCAGGGGAAAATTGCTCCAGTTCTGATAAGTTTGTTGGGGATCGTCGATGAACTGCAATCTTCAAGTATCGCTATACATTTTTTATTGGATTCAAGTCAGGACTTTGACTGGGCCACTCAAGAACATTAATTCTCTTCTTGTTCAACCACTCCGGTGTAGCTTTGGCTTTGTACTTCAGGTCACTGTTCTGCTGAAATATGAATTTCCTCCCCAGTTTCAGAGTCTTGGCTGACTCAAACAGGTTTTCCTCAAGGATTCATCTGTACTTTGCACCATCCATTCTCCCCTCTATCCTGACAAACTTCCCAGTCGCTGGTGAAGAGAAGCATCCCCATAACATGATGCTGCCACCATCATGCTTGACAGTTGGGATGGTGTTGACTGGCTGATGTGGAGTGTTGGGTTTGCGCCAGATGTAACGCTTGGAAATTAGACCGAAAAGTTTAATTTTTGTCTCGTCTGACCACAAAAACTTTTTCCACATGTCTGCAGTATCATCTACTTTTTTTTGCTTTTTCGCAAAATCCATACGTGCTTTAAGATGAGGCTTTTTGAGTAATGGCTTCTTTCTTGCCACCCGATCATACAGGCCATCTTTATGTAGGGACCAGCTTATTGTTGATGTGTGAACACTGACTCCCATCTCAGACACAGAACTTTACAGATCTATCAAGGTCATTGTTGGCTGGGTAGGGTCTGGGTGGTATGATGCATCTTCCACTTCTTAATGATGGACTTCACTGTGCTGAGAGGGATAATCAGCGCCTTTGACATTTTCTTGTAACCTTCTCCTGCTCTGTGCCTCTCTACCACTTTATCCCTGACTTGTTTCGAAAGCGCCTTGGTCTTCATGGTTGCTTTGTTGGATCACTATGTGAGTTGCAGCTTGAAAGTCTTTATATACCTGAGGGAAATGATCTACAAATTAAACCACTTTGAGTACACACAGGCTGAAACCATTTCACTAATTTTGTGACCTTTCAAACAAATCATTTGCACCTGAGCTGATTTAGGGCCGCAGTAACAAAGGGGTTGAATACTTATGCAACTGAGAATAATCTGTTCTTCTCTGTAAATCTTAGTTATTTATATTCTATATTATCAATGTGGAGTAGTTTGTGTAGATTCTATATGTAAAGTCTAATTTGAAAGCATCGTGGAGTACGCTCAGGTGCCAACAAAATGTGAAAACTTTGCAGGGGGGTGAATATTTCTGCAAACCACTGTATGTTATAAGAGCACACTTGCACCCTTTCCACAGGAAACAGTGTAACCTACATCACTGACTGTTACATATATGCAAATGGGAATGTGTGGGTCACTTGTGTGCTTGTTATGTTTGAGTTTTTTTGATGTAGAAAAGATTTCATTAGTAAAGGCCGTGTGACAGGATGGCTTGGTGGGGTGACGTCACCAGACCAGGAAAAAGACTTGCGAAGTACTGCAGGGTGAGACGCAAATTGGCTCGTTTTTATAAAATTAAACACTAAACACAAAACAAAAGGCACATTGGCCAAAACAAATAATAAACATAGACAAATAAAACAAGTATGGGCCGGAATACAACCAGCCGGATAGCAATTGTTTTACCTTATTGATCTCTCTCTCTCTCTCTCTCTCTCTCTCTCTCTCTCTCTCTCTCTCTCTCTCTCTCTCTCTCTCTCTCTTGTTCCTCCTAACTGGAACAACCCCCTTCCAGCTCATAGCTGCTGTTTATATTGCCATATATGTTGAAATACACTAAGAGAAGACACCCATAATTTCCACATGTTTATGAATGTGTATCAGTCTTGATCATAGTTTTGTCAACAGCAATTTAAATAGTTTGATAGATCTGGCAATTTTGAAGTCTGTTGCATTGCGTCTGTGTCGCTTCAGCTTGTGTATGGTCATGTCACTGGGAAGGTATCTGGTATGTAACGGCCTTAAGTGTGGAACTTCATTTGCCCTTTAGAGGTATTCAAGTAAGCATGGGAACCGGGAAAGCATGTGTAATTCTAGAGCCACTGTTTTACCAGATCTTGGGGAGTAATCATAAAATGTAGGAGAGAAAGAGGTGGCCAGTGCTTAACTGATCCAAAAGAAAATAGAGAAAGACTTACATTCAAGCACAACACTTACATTTGTTTTAAAATATACTGTAATTGGTTTATTTTTGCTTTATATTATGTTTAATTCAAGTAAATGTGAAAGCTGAAAAAAAATAGAGTACTTGTTTAAAGGTAAGGCAGATCATAAACACTGAACTGTAATAGTGTTGGCTGCTCTACAAGAAGTTAGGTAAGACACTCCAACTACGTGTGTGTGAACGGGAGAGAATGAATTCAAACTACAAATCTACCTCCCCACCTGGAAGGCTGATAGTTCACCGTCACAGGGATGGGCAGGGTCGATGGTAGGATGGAACCAGAAGTCAGCCATTTATGGTAAAAGGGCATAGCTGTAAGACTGCTGAAAAACTAAATTGTGATCAGCTGTGGGGCTCATGGCGAGTGGCACTGTACTGCTCACGAGGAGGAGTTTAGTAGTACAAAGGGGAGCAGCTACGTGAGTACAGCCCCTTACGCTGACACGCTAGCAGACCAGAGCGCTGTTGTTGTTTTTGCGTGAGCAGATGAAGACGAATGCGGGCGCTGAGCTGTGGAGCCAGCACTACCACCCAGAGCACCAGCACTGTCACTACAAACTGTTAACATCGGGTACTAGCACCCTGTTTATTTTTTTATTATTGTTTTGGACTGCAAGACCATTGTTTGATCTCTGATACCATTGCTGGTAGAGGGGATAGTTCTTTAATAAATTAGATAATTATTGTAAATACACTCTCTTCGTGGACATTGCTATCCTTACCACATAACTCACATCCTGACACCAAGCTAAACTCTGAGAGGCATATTTTCCATTCTGTTAGAGTGACATTCGGTTTACAGCAAATACCATAATTAACAGTGAAATTCAGCCTAGTCAAATGTTACATTTTACAGTAAATGAGACATAACCTTGTCAGTTCTGCTGGTATTTACTGTAGCATAACTACCTAACATGGTGAGCTGAGAGCCAACACAACCAGGTCTACCAGCTTTCAATCAAGTTTCAAACAAAAGGAAGCACTGATGGGAGCTTGTGGCAGAGTGGTTTGTTGTATACAGGTACAGGAGTGATACAGTGCGTGAAAGAAGCAGACAGAGATAATTGTAATCCAGTTTTAGAAATGATTTATTTTGTATTTCCAGGTCTGGAGACCAAACAATAGTTCCCCGGCAGTACGCACCAATTGTACAGCACAGGGTATATAACAAGAACAGACAGTCCCAAATAATAAACAAATATCCATCCCACAATAATACAAACACAGTCACCAGTCCTGGGTGCGTGCAGTAGTGCTCGTGGCGGGTGATACAGGTTTATATTTGTGACAAAGGTGCAGTGTTGTCCGGTTTCATGCTGGCCCCTGGTGACAGCTCCGGAACTGTGTGGTAACACACAAGACAAGATGAGACAATTACAAACAAACAAAACACAACACTCATGATTTCAGTTTTTGATACAGTTTTACTGTCCTTCTGGTTCTTACTCACTACAAACCAATGCGAAGGAGCAGATTATGATTCTCAGTCCCTCTTTTATGCTGTCACACATGACCCCTTGGTAAATGAGTGCAGCTGCTTTTACAATCAGAGGCTGCTATGTCGTTTCCCTTCCGGGTCAATACGTTCTTGCAATGGAGTCTCGCCTTCTTTCAGACTGACCGACTTCCTGACGTGGGGAAAGAACTATCAGACCAGCCCATCCAAAGAACTCTGTTTCAGCTGCTTAGCACCTCACAGGTCGGGAGAGAGATTTACAACCAAGATTCATTGTATTTCTGTCAAAGCGCCTCATTCAAAAACCAAAAAAATAATTACAAATTAAAATAACAGCACCTAAAACCTCAATGCATTATGTTTGAAAAGGACATGTAATAAGACAATTCTCTATTGCGTTCATAGGGAGGACAAGAGGTGGCTGCATACAATGCCAGCATATCCAGTCTCTCCAGCTGGCTGTTAAGGTGTTATATGGCTTCTTTGCTTTTCTTATTATTGCTGTTGCAGTTCTTGCATCTTTAGGTAAGTCATTTCTGCAACAATCCGTTCATTTGAAATGCTAAAATATAGATCTGGTTGATTTGGATCTATGTTTCTGTCAAATCAAAAAAATGCTGTTTATTTGATACCATTGATAGTGAAACATTCAGCTCTAGTTTGCATCTTTACATCTTTTTTGCAAATCTTATCAAGTATGTTATGCTTCAAAAAGCTATCTCTACAACCTAAATCCCAGTACACTATACTGTAGCAAAGGCATATTAAATCAAAATAACAGTTTTATGGACAAATTGTAATAATTGTATGTAAATGAAACCAAAATAAATGTAAAAAAAGTGATATGGTGTTAATCATTCTTGCCAGAAGAGATTGATTTGTATTTAGGATCAATAGGAATTCTGAATTAAGATGCCATTGCTTATGTTGTATCAGATGTTCATTAGAAAACATTACATTTTTAAAATAATGCTGTGATTATAAACCTTTTCTCATTTCTGTTTTACAAGTATTCAGGAAAGTCGACTCTTTATCAGAAGACCTCAACACAACCGAATCTCTTTATGACAAAAAAATCACTACAGTTCAGGAAAGCATTAAAGGACTGGGTAGGGTCTTACTTTTCATTATTTAATTTTTTTTGCGTCAGTAATTCTTGTGTTAATGTGCAAAAACCTTCCCTAGTCTGCTTTTAGTTTAAATTAGAATTGCATGCAAAAGCATTTTTTAACTTTTTTTTTTTTTTTTACAAGACAAGAAAGCTGCATGTTTAAGTGTTATCGTGCACGTTTAATAAACAAAACAAACATTAAACTGCTCTTATCTGTAATGTGATACTATGTACTGTAATATTTTATAATATAATATTTTGTAACAACTGTAAGTCACCCTGGATAAGGGCATCTGCTAATAAATAAAAAAATAAATACTACTACTAATAATAATAATAATAATAATAATAATAATAATAATAATAATAATAATAATAAAAACACACATTAACAAAACAAAACAGCACAAGGGCCAAAACAAAACATTTATACAAAACTCACGGACACACACAGTAACATACACAGTAACACAGTAACACGACACATGGACCGCCACCTTTTATCACCAACAATAACGCCAAAACTCATACCTGTGATCACCCTTTGTAAACAACTGTGGCTGGAGCCTAATTAATCATTTATTCAATTTTCGGCTCCAGCCATATTCCCACGTGTTTTTGCAGAGACGAATTGAACCCCCTCCCTGCCACCCAATATTCCTACACCTGTGCACCAGCAGGGTTTTCACCCTGCCACACCATTTCAAATACTATACTGGTAAGCTCTCTGTATAAGATGTAAATGAAAGTTTTCAGATTTTAAACACTCTTTAATCGTACTTATCCCAGATGACTTGTGATGAAATGTAAATGAAAGCATTAGTTGTAGAAAGAAAAAAACAGCACTAAAACTTAAAATAAATAAAAAAAAACTGTTTATCCTTCTGTTTAGATCACAAATCTTCCAGTAACTGCACAGACTGTCATGACGTCACCCAGTTTGGACAGGAGATTAAAAAGCTACAAGGAGAGTTCGAAGAGATTCAAAAAATGATTTTGGTTCAAGAACAGTCCCTGGACCAAGCAGCCAAGACTCAGCAAAGTCTCACTTATTCAAACAACAAATTTGCTCGTGACATCCAAAATTATTCATTATCTATTAAGCTGATCAACCAATCTTTGGAAAGATACTTGGAGCAAGTTCATGGTTGGCAGATCGTTATAACTGAAACTGATGAATCAATGAAGTCATTGGTCCAGGACCAATATGATTTACGAGCCGCAGTTCAACAAATCAATTCTACAGTTGGGCTGAGCTCTTCATGGATCAATGGCATTCAGAGGAAGACAGATGAAGAAACGTTGGTTTTACAAAAAATCGTGACAGAATGGCAGAATTACAGCAAAATACTGGGCGCTATAAGGTACTCCTCTGGCAAGACAAATGATATGGTAAGAAGTATTCAGAATGGCATTTCAACCACACTGCAAAGCATCAGTCTCAACTCTGACACCATGCATGACCTTGTTTTGCAAGTGATGAACTTGCAGATGCAGCTTGATAACATCTCTTCCTTTTTGGACGAGCACGAGGAAAACATGCAAGACTTCCATTACCATTCCAAATACTATGTAAACAGAACTAGCGAGAGGTTTGAAACACTTGAGGGCAGAATGACCTCCCATGAAATGGAAATAAGCACCATATTCGCCAATATCAATGCCACGGATAACCATGTGCACAGAATGCTGAAGTACATTGATGATGTGAGAGTGTCCTGTGCTGCTGGGCTGAGCACCCATGGACAGGAACTACAGTATCTAAATAATACAATCCATCTGATGATCTACACAGCAGATTTGTTGAGACAAAGGTACAGCCTGTTGAACGTAAGACTAGATTTTGAGATAAAGAATCTATCAATGGTTATGGAAGAAATGAAACTGGTGGACATAAAGCATGGACAGATAATCAAGAACTTCACCATTTTAAAAGGTGAGACACGTAAGGATTATGTTACAGGCATAACTTCACAATAGCTAGCTACACGCACTATAAATATAATAGATGTTTTAAAAAGACAACATAAGCATTCACACTGGTTATGGATTTTGACATTTTCGAAGTATAGTAAATGTAACGAATTGCAGGTGACCTGTGTAGTTTAATACCTTCTTAAGTATCCCATGAAACCAACCTCAAAGAGCAAATTCTCAGTAAATTTAATGACGGGTCTCATTACATTACGACATCCCTGCAAATGTGTGTGTTATTTATAAAAAATAAAATGATAAAAACCTCTTGAAAATAGAAATATTGGTGCAGTTATTTGTTTTTGTTTTCATTTTGTTGCACTTTTTTAAAGAATTGTATCATTCATATTATTCATTTGCAGGTTTGCCAGGGCCACCAGGTCCAAAAGGAAATAAAGGAGAAGCTGGACCCAAGGGGCCTGTTGGATTTACAGGACGTAAAGGGGATGTGGGGCCTTCAGGACCCCGTGGGCCACAGGGCCAAAGAGGCTACCTTGGTCCACCAGGTCCCCCAGGAGAAGCTGGTCCTCCAGGGATTAAAGGCAGTCCAGGCATCAAAGGAGTAAAAGGATCTTTAGGACAACCAGGTGCAACAGGAGAAAGCGGACAAAAGGGTGACATGGGACCACCAGGTCATGATGGACTGCCTGGTTCAAGAGGACCACCAGGGATACAGGGACAGACAGGACTGCCAGGAATTCATGGACTTCCAGGTCCCAAAGGACAGCAAGGTCCCCCTGGACCACCCGGGCCTCCCGGGCCCCCAGGAACCCCTGCTCAATGAACAATAAAACATGGAATTAAAACTTACAACAATGGAGGACACCTTCCATTATGTTAATATGAGAAGGGAAACAAGAAATACTGAAAGCCATCTGTCAAATAAAACTATAATATAACTACTAACCATGGAACACTGAATTTTAGAATTACAAAGTGGGAGAAAGAAACTAAGGAATAACCCATTATGACATATTGTTTTGATAAAGAAAAAGGTAATAATAGCTTGTTTATCTTAAACCTGTATTGACTAAATCAGGTCATGTTACTTATATACAGTATCGTTACACAAAAAATTAAAAAAAAAAAAATCCCCCAAATAAATCAGTACTAGTATTGGATTTTAGGTCTAGAACTGTACATTTTACTGTAACATTTGTTTTAAAAAGCTGTCATGCCTCATGTCTTTTATCCGTAGAAAAATGACACTGTTTTTTCATAAGAATGGCAAGACTAACAATATTTTAGCTTAAATATTTGTAAGTCTCGCGCAAACTGCTAGTAATATCAAAAGATACACCACAACATGTTTAACATACCGTAGTAAGCACATCATAGGAACGTTCGACATAAAAAGTTAATCTACAAAAAGTTTGATCTCATCATAACTTTAATTTCTGCAATTTCTGCCTACTTTTAAGATGGTAATGTAAGAGTTTTATGTCTAACTTTGAAAGACCACTTAAACACTTTATAGTTGTTTGCTTCTCATTTTGTACCAAAAACATTGAAAGTAGAAGGTAATTAGAGACAGTAAAATGCCCCATGAAGTCAAGAGAGAATGCATTGACTATCACATGATTAAAATACTTAGTGGACATACTGTATGAGATCTGTGAACCACAATAGATTTTGGAAAAAAAAGTATCCTTCATATAGAGATACCAATACATTACTCTGAGCTCCCCAGTAAAGTAAAACAAATGCAAAATCTAATCATCTAGTTTCTAGGTGGTTACGTACGCTTGTTTAACATTGCTAACATCCTTTTACGAATGTAAAAGTCCAGCATTAAGGGATTGCTGATTAACTATTATTCTCATCTTCTAACAGCATACAAAGTATACAGTGAGTGAGCTAAATACTCAGAGCAGGTACTCTGAATAAATGTAGTTATCGAGGAAGTTACCTTTATATTGCTTGACCAAAGATGCCATTTTATAATCAAGTAACAAACACATTTCAACCACCTTTAAAATTAATTGAATTACATAAACAAAAAGGTAGAGAATTATTTCAAGAGTCTATGTAAAAATCTCAGGTACCATACTTGGAACGCCTCTTGAATCCGAGTATGAAGGGCAGTGATTAGGGTCGTGTCAGAAAGTGGGCGTGCTTGGGTGCACAGGCTCTTTTTAGAAATAATGTTTTTGAGATAGTAAAACATCTCTGCATCATGCTTGACTGCTCCAGCAACACAATTCCCCTATCTTTAGTATAAGTATAAAGCTTTTACATTTCAACATTTAATATTAAGCTCTGGGTATATTCTGAAAATGCTAAGAGGAAAAGGGAGAACATTCACAAATCCAGTGAAAGGCTGGGCTGAGCTACCTAAATCAGACCAGTACTTTCACAGACTTGGTCCACTAGTCACAGCCCTGTACAATAAGTCATCCTTTGTTCTGGATAATGCTCATCAATATTCAATTGACTATGTTAATCTTTTACCTTGAAGGTAGCTCTCACTATACAAGTGAATTGCTTGTTAAACCTACCCATTAGGTAATGTAATGCTTTTTGCACTTATTGCGTTCTTTCTTCCTGAGACACATTTTGTTTTGTAAGATTTTTATTCTTCCATTTTTTACAACTATTGTGCAAAGTATCATAGGTAAATTGAACTTTTTTTTTTTTATTAAACTAAAAAAAAAACATACTACTGCAGAATATTGTAAGAATATACTGTATGCTGTCCCTGTATCTATGCAACTGGCTTGCATAACTTAGTAATAAAGGCATTTAAACCTAAAAATGTTTATTTTTCTGATTGTGGTATTGTATTATTTTCACTGGCTTTATTGCAGTGTATTCCAAATGCATGAACAATATAACAAAAAATCATGACCCATTAGAGATATCTTGAATGTGTCAATTACAAGCTCTACATAGAGCTTTTACATTGAAGCCCATTTTGCATTGCCACTGTGAAATGCAACACACAGGCCATATTGTGATTTATAACAGTCACCATTGTTTTCCGTTGCCAAAACCTAACGTGGTGATTGGCTTTTATTGTTCTAAACTAAAATGCCAATAATAAATAAAAATAAATAAAACAAGACCACTGAAGCAGTTTTTCTTGCATGCTCTTTAGATTAGTTAATTGACATTGTATTTGCCAATAGAAAGAACAGAATGCGCGGTTTGTTAATTTTACTACTTTATTTAGTCAGAGGACCAAAAAAATTCAAAACCTTCACAGCGGCTGGCAAGTCAGTGAAACACAGTAAAGGTATCTGATACCTAACATTAAACAAAGTTTTTGAAAACATTGTGAAATGCAAGAATTCACTTCTTCTCACCTTTTACCCTTTACAGGCGGAAGAAAGGAGACAGTTAGTCACAGGCAGTTAATAAATCTCATGCGAGCGGGAAGGTTGGTTTTGAGCATATGGATACATTTTGCCAGCTATAAAGGACTTAAATAGCTTAAAGAAGGTTCTGTAGCACAATCTGGAATGCAACCTGACAGCATCTTTGTTGATACTCTAGGTAAAGAATTGTTGTTTTCCCATGATACTTTTGGAAAATTCCTGATCATTTTTAAGAAAAAAATTCTATGTTGTTTTTCAATAAAAATGGTCACTTAAGTCACTCTGCTTGATTATATAACTTTAGACTTTTCTTGATTTTCCTCCACGGCCATTTCCTGATAGCTTTACTTACAGAACAGTCCGACATGTTTACAAGAATCCATATACCGAATGCAGATCATGCTCCCTCCAACAATGCTGCTCGTTTTCTGTTCCTGTAATAGACACTCATTTTAATCAGAGCACCAGGACAGTTGCTTGCAGTTAAACACAAGAATAAGCACCAAAGCCCCTTCAGCAATAGTTGTGATTTATGAATACTAATACCCTGGGATGCAATTTTAATTAGAGCACCGCTTTTAAAAAACAACATGGGACAAAAGTGATGATTCATTGTGTGTGACGATTTATAGGGATAAGGAAGGACAGTGTGTCATAATTCAAATGCAATCCTAAGGGTAAACCTTATTTACTAATACAATCTTGTATTACAGATTAGCCATGGTCATTGCTTTTAACATAGTGAAATATCTCTGACCAGCCCTAATGGTCAGCTTACAATGCAAACTCCCAGACTTATCTTGTACCCTTTGGGAAATTTGCATCCACTTTAATCGGCATTGCTGTAACAAGAAGCCACTGTCTGTTACTTTATCTGTACAGAACACAGACACTGAGTGTTTTATCTCACACAAGTTATGTTCAACAAAGTGTCGCTATGGCAACTTGTGCCAGGTCTCTTATTTTACCCTCCCGAACACTGCCGCATTCTTCCTCTTCTGATGAGCCAAGAAGTTTCTTTTTAGTTTTTTTTTTTTTTTTTTTTTAAGTTTGCTGTTGCCTCATTATGGAAAAGAATGTTATGCAGGCTTGCCAACAAATCAGTTTTAATACACTGAACATCTTGTAGCAGTCAAGCAGTTAATGAATAAACTTCAGAGATACTCTGGCAGGTTAAAATGCTCTGATGTTCCACATGATAAGAACATCTACCACCAAAGGAGTTGGTGAAAATCAATCAGTGATGGATGAAACTAGAGTCTCATGGGGAGTCAAGACTATCTTAGTTGATCAAGCAGAAGAGTACTAGGTAAGATGTATGTATTGCTTTTGATCTTTAGTTTCTTTTTTTAGACTGTTAATGCAAGTTGCCAGATACTGTTAACTGCTAAAAATGTTGGTGGAATTTTAAATACAAAGCATTACTTTATATTGATTTTTTCACAGGGTTGATTGAGATTACGAATAACAGTAATTGCAGTACAATATACTCTTTTGATTAGCAGTGTGCCATTGTGTTGCATTTTGGTCTGGTGGAAACAGCAAATAACTGTCTGTGATTCGGCTTTCAACACATTAATACCACCAACAACAACAACAATAAACAAAAAAACTATAGTGGACTTCTCTTCTTCAGCATATAGTATTTCTAGTATAGTGAATGTATTGCTTTCTTAATCAGAACATGTCCTTGATGCATATTCATTAAATTATTAGATCGGTTTAAATGCTTTTGAGTTTTAAGTACACAGTTTATAAGGCCTCCCGGCACAGTTCATTTACTTTAGCAAGGTTGGATGTAAATGTTAAAACTCGTATTACAATGTAAAAAAGGGATCAGTGAACTGGCTTCCGGAGGTCAAATAACTATTTTCACTGGCTGTTCCAGATTCTGTAAGAAATAAAGAAAGAAATGTTTTCTACATGTGAACACGGGAGCAGGGCATTTACTGCTGTGCACATAGCAAAAGAAACTAAAGGTGTAAAAAGAAAATTCACTACCAGCATGATTAACAATAAAATACCATATTCCTGAATTTAAATAACACCCATCTTGTCAAATACATACTGTAGGGAAATGTTGTCTAAATTAAGGTCAAGTTGGGGTCCCCAAGTGGCTCACTTGGTAACAGCAAGGCTGTGTGTTGTGCAGGGTGTCATACAATCAGAGGAGTGCAGGTTGGCTGTGCGAAGTCACTGGTATTCAATGGGGATTATACATGGAGCATCGCATTAATTCTAGCATTCCTGTGTGTTAGGCACTGTCATTTACAGTTTTTAAAATTAAATGCATTTATGTTTTTCTTACTAAGTTTGTGAAAAAAAGCAACTATTTATCTACAAAATTGGTATGGCCCAGACAACTTTCACATATGGTATACATTATTTTTGAGTACTAAACACAGCCAAAAATAGCTAAAATCTAAATTGGACAATAAAAGATTGTCCAATTCAGGTCTTGTTGGTTGGCTTTGATTATTGTTTGAATGGTAGACTTCCAGGGAACAATTGGTTCTCCTGTAAAAGCACTATTCATTTCAGAAAATGCACAAGCAAGTTGTTAGAGCACACCATGTAGTTACGAGATACTAAATCCAGATCCTGTCAGATTGGAGGGTAATGTAAAAAATAGACCCTGAAGCAGATGTATTTTAAAAATCCAGTTGGCATTGCTTCTATTAAGGTTTTCCTTCATTATTCTCGGTTTTCGTTTCAACCGACGGTGGTGGTCTGTGGTTCCTGACCAGTAATTAATACAATTACAGACACATTTCCTCATGGCTTGGAGGAGATATTGTTTCTTGAGAACTTTGCTTCTGTGGTTGTTTTTATGTTTTTTGGGGATATGTTATTTTCATATTAATTCAAAACAGACTAAAACTTCTAAGATTTAAGCTATGTCTACCAACATTTTCTTTTGGCTTAGAATGCCACATGCCTGGGGCAAGGATATGAAATAGAGAGATGGAGTTGAATGTTTCAAATAGAGAGGTGTAGGATAAATGGAGGAAGATAAATAGCAGACTTGGCGGGCAGGATTCAGAGACAGTTTGTATAGTTTCAAATATATTCTGGACAAAGAAAATCTCAATTTGTGTCACATGAAGAAAAAAAACAATGTTAGGTCCATTACTTCAACCAGTGATAACTTGGATCACAGGATTAGAGGATGTTGGCTGATTTTGACCACAGAACTCATCTGTAAATGAAGTCTGTGATATTAAAAGGGTCCACAAATAAGTCAGATTTCAAATTGGTCTTATTAGACCGCAAAGAAAAAGTCAAAAAGCAGCTGATAGGAAAAAGCATTATGGCAGCAGTCATAACATATTTCTTATGAGAGTGCAGGCTTGTGATGGGGTTACAAGCCTGCCCTTGTGCATGCTAATGTATGTTTTACATTATTTTGTATTTGTAGTATTATTATTTAAAGGTACTGTCTTTGTTTGAACCTTGTTTTGTTCTTAATTATTTTACAGCATGGATGGGGTTAAAATCTGCAGAATGTGGTCACGGGATAAACTAGGGAATTGTTAGCCAGTTAATCCCTCGGCCACAATTTAAAAACAAGCAGCTTTGGCTGAACGGGGTTAGTGTGTCAGAGGCTGAATGGAGTTGTGAGTAGGAGAGAAAACCTAAGAGAATTAACAATTGCTATGAGTGCTGGGTATATACCAGCACAATACTTTTCTGTTGTGTTCCATCTCTGTTTTGTCTGTTTATTTTGGCCACTGTGCCATTTTGTGAAGTGTTTCTGCTTTGTTTAAACCCTTTATTTATAATCAAAATGTGCACATCAGCACTTACATACCCCAGTACTGTGTCTGTAACCTCCCTGGTCTGATGTCACCTGCAAGTCACCTTGCCACAAGGCTCCTAAATTTCCTGATCAGCCCAAGAACAGAGGAAGTGTTAGGAAGAAGGAAGAGTATTTAGGGTCCTCATTACCCTTTCTGATCTTCCTGAGAATGAAATTATAGCTTGATATCGGTTATTTCATTATGTACAATTGTTTGTATTTGTTGTTGTAACAGGGAGAGATCTGTGCTGACTCTGCTGGCGTGTTCACGGGCTGCAGGAAGAGGGCGGCAGTCGCCCAACAGCCGCCTGTGAGTCATGGCAATGACACGGGGAGGTGGGAAAGGGTGTGTGTGGACTTTCCCCCTCTCTGAATGGCTGGGAGGCGGGTCTTGGGTGATTGTTGGTCCTATAAAATAACGCTCTGTTGTTTCCTCAGGTCTGCCCACTTAGACGCACCAAGAGTGCGGAAGCTTTGGTTCAGGACCGGGAATCAGCCGGGAGAAAATAAATTCACAGCGAGAAAGAGAGAGAGCGGGGAACCCTTGGGCAGACCCCGGCGTATTGTAAAAGAGCAGGCTAGATAGCCGACAGAGTAGGACGGTGATCCGGGTTGTGCGGGTAGCGGCGACCAGGATAACGCTGCCGAGTGCAGCACCTTTTATTTGTAGTTTTATTACTGTTTTATTTTCCCTTGTTCTTTTCGCCTTCTGTTTTCATTATTATTTCTTTGAGCACCTGCGAGTGCATTTGCCGTTCGTGTACCAGCTGTGGTATATCCGTGGTGCTGTCTATCATCGTTGATAGGCAGCCCACGGTCAACAGTGCCCTCTGCCGGAGAGAAATAAGAACCGGTCTAAAATAAAACTGGGCACCTGTGTGGTGTTTCCAAATACACCTGTCTGTCTCCTGGTCAGTGAATTACCCACACCCCTTCCACAGTTGTATAATAAACTTGTTTCATTAAGTTATCCTTTCCATTATGTATATTTGATTTTACCTATCTATAATAATAATATAATGTAAAGTCAAGACACTTAGTCAACACAGGTTATAGCCTCTCCAGGTGAACTACCTGGGCTTTAGTTGGTTAAAACCTGTACATTTGATTTAAAGCACAGGTTAGTCCATTTTGAACTATCATTTCTGCCTCTCCAAATGACCTTCCTATTGTTCAATTGAGGCAGTCAATTTGGAAGGGAGATTAATCTGTTAATCTGTGCTACCGATAGTCCATTTTGAGCACTGATGCAGCACATTTAAGCATTTAAATGTGGCAGCTTACGGTGTGCCTCATTAATTTTGGGCCAGTTAATACATTCGGGACGGGGTAAAATACGTGCCGTGGCACAGAACTGCTTTACACTTCACCAAATTTAGCGCTGCATCTGTCAATCTTGATACATGTTCCCCTCTGTCTCCCGGCCCCCAAACTCTAAACAACACACACTACAGCACTACTTCACAATCCAGAAATTCAGAAACTCATTTTTTAGTTCATTATTTGCCTCATGCCTTCCTCTACATGCTATGAAAATAGTTTTTGTTCTTTTTACTGACCTATATACATGCAATTAAAAATTGTAGAGCTATTAAAAAGAAATTTAAATCTTCTGTTAAATCTGAGAAACATCTCAGCTCCCCACAAGCAAACAGGAATTCCTTTCATGATTGGATGCAAACATAAGAAAGTGAACCACACTTTCATACCAGGGTCAAAAACCATAGCTCATAAAATGTTATTGTACCAAAATTGTCTCCTTCAGATCCCATGGCTTTTAATGACCCATGTGGTAAACTACATAGCTAACAGATTTTGTAATACTTTCTATCCTTATAGTTTTTCGAACTGAAATTCTTTTTTTTTTTTTTTTTTTTTTTTTTTAACAACTGCCATATGTATATTTATAAATTGTTGGCACACATCATTACAGTGAAACATTGCAATTGTGTTTTTTATGCGTCAGTGTTTGCAGATTCAAATCAGACATGACATGGTGAAATTAATAAGGTTTAATACACTACACCTAGACTAAGGAATAACCTACAGATCACTGCCAAAATAAATGTATAAGCACTGTTCCTATTACAAATCACTGTGTCACATTCCCTTTTCCACCAAGGTACAATTATTTTTCTCTTCACCATTCCAATCATTGGAATAGATTTAACAGCTACTTCCACCAGTATCTCTATTACCTTTTCATTAAATTGATCTATATCATTATCAATGCATCCATTATTAATTTGCACTTTACACTTTAAATCTCTCCCAATCTGCTTTTTAATTTATTTTTTCCCCTACTAACTTCATTAAACTGAATACTTCTATTAATAGTAATAAAAAATGGGAAATGGTCACTCCCCAACAGGCACTCATCATGTACCGCCCATTCACAATTTAATGCTAAACTATTGGATAACAAAGGCCTTGGCTTTGCAGGGTTAACTGATTATCAATTGTTCAATTGACACCTGGCCACCTGCTGCACATTCCATTTCAATTAGGCAGTGAGGAAAGCCTAACCTCCCAGCCCTGCCATATCTATCACACTTTTAAATGATATAAACTAAACACATTTTCTTTACAAACCACCACCAAATATTATTTACAGGGCCAGGCCTTAGCCCTGCCACAGGGCCAGGCCTTAGCCCTGCCACAGGGCCAGTTAACAACGAGATAGCATGCTGCGCTTTGTCAACATTGTTCATATTCTTAAAATAAATTATACAAAATGCGCAATGCAAGTATATTTAAAGCATGGCACTGGTTTATAACAAACTTGAAAATGTCATTCCACTTTGTCTCATTTTATAATAACAAAGCGTGTAACTTTTTGGCTGTCATTTTCACTGAAACTCCAAGTAATAAAAAAATTAGCAATAAATGACTTGGAATCAGTAATTGGCCTGATTTTGTTTTGTTCCATGAGGATTAATACCATATTCAAAAGAAGTAGAAAATCCATATGCTTGTACTTCTTGTACAATATCTCAGAAAGTCGTTGTGTCACGTTGCCCTGTTTAAGGGAACAGTGGCGGAGGAGGAGAAAGATGGCCCGCGGTGCAGGACCTTACTGGGGGACCTTATGTTATCATACTATATATATAGAACATGCCAAGTCAAGTGTTGAGTATTTAACAATATTTTATCCTTAGAATGTTAGCATGTATGAAACAGTATATGACTACATATACAGGATGAATCGTATAACTGCAAAAGACTGCTCAGCAGTACCCCAAAACCTTCCATGAAGTGGGAATCTGTTTTCCCATATTGAGAGACCACTAGACTAAAGTACAAGTGGTCGCGGAGTTTGAAAAAGAGATGTCAACGAAACATAAAACACTGGTTCATACTGGCCCCCATGCAATATGGAAGAGCCCTAGCGCCATTAAAAAAAAAACAAAATAAAAAAAAAAACCTTGCCTTTCAAAACACAAAACGTCAAAACAATCTTATTTTCTTAAAATTTCCAATGAATCTCCAGGAATGTTAAAAATGATAGGGTTATTGTAGTTTGCTGGCTTTTTCTGCTGAGTCTTTCTCTTCCACAGTAATTCTTGTTTCTGTTCCATTATTGTTCCATTCTTTTCACCCAAAGTATGTAAAGGGGCCATTCAAATTTGCTGCATAATGCAAAATAACTTTCCAACATGCATAAAAAAGCACATGCAAGCGTGTGTGAAAAAAAAAAAACGTACTATGATTCTGTGTTTAATGCATTAAATGTTGATAGCAAAACATACACAAAACTACCATGCCTGTGTGCAATATTAGGATAGATTTTATGCTTCTAATATTGCATAGCAATCTAAAAGTATGCTCCATAGAATTTGGGCTGATGCAGAGGAAGGAACCTTTGGAGTTCATTCTATGAATTCCATTATGAAACCAGGTCAAGTTGCTGGCTGGCAGTATCCAGGAATTAATATAGCTTAATCTAAAAATGAATTATTAGTTCCCCTGCAATGCACATACTGCAGTTAAATAAAATAATTTCCATTGAGTTGTTTAATCTGTATTATTGTTTAAATTACTTTATTGTTTAGATTGTTTCAAATCTGTAGGTATAATTATTGTATCAACCAAATGAAGAAACAACAGAACACACACACACGCACATGCAAACACACACGCACACGCAAACACACATGCACATGCAAACACACACACACACACACAAACAGTTCAGTGATGGTACAGGAGTAGCTAAACACCAGAATTAGCCAGAGACATGAAGCTCCTACTTTAGAAACTTTAACGATGGCAGTCTTACAACGTTCATGCAATTTTGACATTTCAAAAAAATGAACCACCACAAGAAATGTTTTTCATCTTGCTCTTTTTCTTCTTTAGATTTTCTCGATTTTTCTGCAGAATATTTTTCCACCAGAGACTAAACAATGAATACTGTTTGGCCGAAACCTTTGAACACTAATGAAGGCCACCTCCAACTTATCCTAACATCATACACTCATATAGGAGACCCTGAATCTGTGTTTATACCAACAAACATCCCCAGGGTTGAAGATGGATTATCCGACAGTGAGGAGGAGCAGTTCCAAAGAAAAACACTATTTAAAGGTAAGGAATGAATGAATGTTGTAACACTGTGGTACAGAGCTCCTCGGTTGTGTGTTTGATCCAGACAATATCAAGTAGACACTTGGGGAGCATTCAAAGCCAAAACCTGCACCCCACCAATACCAAATTCAAGACTGACATGGAACATGAATAGTTTTGATATTGGAAATTAACCCTGAAAATAAATCAGGCAGAAGTCTGAATACTGGACTGTATGCTCACTCCTCACACCTATTAAGATACTCAACTGCATATCAATCAACTCACTAAGCTTGACTTCTGATGCCTTACAATTGATAGGCAACATTTGTTAGAGGTTTCAGCCTCTAATGGAGGAATGGGTTATTATTACCTGGGTGTGATATACTTATATCACAGATATATTCTGCAAGGTTGTCCAGCTGGCAACAGAAAAAAGATGGAACTAAATAGAAAAACATCTAAAATTTCTGCTAATAAAAAGCATGTTTCCAAATGGTGATTGACTCCCTTATTCATGTTTATTCAACTTCATTTTTATGTTATTTTTAAGTTGTTCCACTATTTGCATTAGGACAGGACTGGGCAGGAGTTTTAGATAGTTTTTTTTTGTATATTTAACTAAACAGCTAAATAAACATCTCTGGAAAATAAGTGTCTAAAAACATTTAACTGTTGGAGCTCTGGTTTTCAACAATATTCCTACTTAACAGGGCAGAACAAACACACAATTGAGTCATACAGTAACTCTTGGTCATTGTCTAACAAATAGAACTTGTGGACTCCTACTGAATTCGTTGCATTTGGCTAATTTACACCAATGGTTTGTCCTCATATTTTTGTCCTTAAGTGTACCAAAACAGTTGCAAGCCCCGTTGAAAATAATAGAATCAGCCTTCTCTGTTTAAAAGAACTAAAAGTATGGTAGGTGGGTAAGTGATTTAATGTTAAAAGTAGAAAGATCTGGACTTCATCATAATACCTGTACTTCATTACGCGGTCTGCCCTGGCTGTAAAAAACAGACATATGGCACATTTTAGAACTGTATGAGCTAATGGCTGTTTCTTTTCTTTCTGTCTCTTTGCAGATGCAACTACAGTAAGGAAAACAGTTTCAGCTGGCAGTCATGCCTCAGAGGCCAGGCCTTGTATGATGTTGTGGTCTCAGCACCATGCACCCCACCCTAAGCTGGCACATCAGGGTGAACTTTGCTCGGAGGCCAAGACAAACACACTCATCTTAAAAGCAGGTGAATTCCCTTTAGCAGTTGCACAGAGCTGTTAATTGAGCAGTGACTGACTCAGCCTAATAGTGGAGTAGAATGCATTGGAGGTGGGGCTAAACAAGATGAGTATACAGTTGTTTAATTTGATAATTAACACCTATAACTTTGAAGTTGTAAAGAACAGTAAGTTATGCTGATGAATCTCAAATAATACTTTCAATAACTGATGAATTAGATGAAAAGTACCATCCTATGCATTTATTCTTTAATACACACTGAACTAGCACTTGTGTCTGTTGCAAACATAAGTAAGAAAAAAGTAACTGATTACAGCAACTACAAAAAAAAAATACCAAAACTTGTCATATTATTCTTGCTGGTGAAGGAGATACTTGTGTTCCCACAGCTTTGCCTATATGTGCTGGGTCAATCAGCCCTGGATAGTTATACAGTATATGGTTCCCATCCCCTTAAAGGAGTATCAGTATAAACCCTGAACTAATTAGGATCAGATTTGTCCAAAAGCAGGTTGCTAGGAGGTTCCCCAGTTAATCGCAGTTTAAATGTGCCGAAGATATCACATCCATCAATTACACAATCACTGGGTATAAAATCTCCTTAGTGTCTCCTAAATAATAGATTATTTGAGAAGTTCTTCCTGGTTTTATTCTACACCTTATCTGGGTCTGGCATCAGTGTTTTTAGTGAAGGTGATGACCTTTATGTGAACTGTGTTACTTTTCAGTAAATTAAAAAACATTGAACCATCTAACATTCATTTTAAATATGCATATGCTGCACATATGAAGAGCAAACACATGTAGCTATGCTGACATATTATTGACTTCAACAAAAATGTACTCTGGTATTGAAAGCTCCATTGTAGTGTTTAAAGATGTGCCTCTGAAAAATGAGTTGACGTTTTTTATGTTCTCAAGGAGTTTGAAAAGTCGCTCAGATAAGATGTTTTTAATCAATATTAATTGAACTCTATGAGGATCTCTTAATAAACAACTATGGAAGCGATGTTCTTGAAAATATCCTTGCCACCTTAAGGTGCTGACATTTCAGTTTTCAACCTGAGACTTAAAAATAAGAGAGGGCAGTGTGCTTACACTCTCCTGAAAAACACAATGTTCGCCAAAATACATTATACCAGATGTTCAGCAGCTGGCAAGTGCCAGATTCTACTTCTCCAGGAGGGATACATTTCATGCATGTATTTTCTCACTCTTATAAAACATTTGTTCTAACTAAAGATTATAAAACCTTTATGTTATTGATTATATACATTTGCAACGAAGGCATTATATACTTATCTTGGTTTTATATTACCTATTAAATTGAGTTTTAAAGCTAGTGAAACTTTTCTCCACAATAAATAGGCTACTTATCCATGCATAAACTATTTCTTTATGGGTCAGATACAAAGTCTAAATATGCATTATGATTGATAAACCACAAGAGAATTAATCACATATACCCTAACAGTCTATAAAATTATTATGCTTTAGCATAATTTTGTATTTGAAGTTACTGTGATTCTATATGTTGGGTGCAAGTGTGTGCTCTAAGTTGGATTCAGACTGCTTTTGTTATAATGTGTTAAACTGTGATTCAAAAAATAATACCATACTATTCTTTCTTGAAGGGATTTTGACCAACTCACTTGAGTCAGTGCTTTGACTATTTAAGCACTTGAACCTAGCAACAACAACTACAAAAAAAACCCCAAAAAAACATCCAGAAGTCTAGATTGGGTAATTGTGGTGTATATATATATATATATATATATATATATATTATATATATATATTATATATATATATATATATATATATATATACTTCACTCTGTTTCCGCTATCCGGTCAGTGCTTTCAAGGTTTAACGAGATAAAAAAACAAACAAAAAATTTCCTTCAAGTTGCCACTTGTGAAGGAAAATTTAAGGTCGAACCCGTCCTAAATCCTCTACGTTCATACTCTGATTGGTCATTTGCACCACAAAAACTGCCATTAAGGTGAACAACAGACCATAGTTAGTAAATTTCGTAGTCAAGAACATCTACTTTCGACAAAATTAATTATCGTGACAAAAAATTTTCGGTAGACTGGTAAAGTATCTATACGGGCTGGGAAAGGTTTGTGCCACAAAGCAATCAACTAATGCCTCGACTCCATTTACCTGCTCAAAACAGTTTGGGTTAAAAAATTATTTGTTTCTTAATAGTCCGCTTAAGTTATAAGTGTCTGAAGCAAGCACTTGAATCTGGTGAGGGATCATTTTGTTTATTTACATCATATTTTATATACATATATACACACACAGTGTATGTATATGTATGCAGTAAGGCCTGGCTGCGTCCGTATACATTGAATATACGGACTCCTCGGGGCGTTGTGAGAAGTCTGTATATTCAATGTATATGGACGCCCTAAAGGGCCTTATTGCATTTATAATCCAGGTAAAACAGTGGATTTAAAAAAAAAAAGCATAAATCATGATTAAGGCAATAATTATTAGTGTTTCTTATTAAATATCCTTACGCCAAATAAAGTAGTCCCTTATATAACTTTGAACTACACACTAAGTAAAATTAATTCAACTAAAACGTGTAAAAGAAAGTAATTCATTTTTTTGATAGTGTGCACATTGCTATTGAAAAAATACACCAGGGGGTGGAGTTGAGACCGCACTGAGTTTTTTTTTCTTCCTGTCAGGGCAGACATTGATCAGAACAGACGTCAGAAATAAAAATAAATTTAACAACGTCTCGGGTTTCAGTCATTGGTTCAAGGTCTGTATCAGAGAGGGGTGCACAATGTGCACAAGTGTCTTTTTGTGTTTTTCTTTAGCATTTACAAACTGCTAAAAAGACATTATTTGAAGTGACAAAGTCGGGGTGAATGACAAAAAGACACCACCCTTTTTTTGTATTTTTTCTGTTTTGCTATCTTCCAGTTCATTTAATTGTTCTTCATCCAAATCAGCATGTCTACTTACTACTTTGGGATTTTCTGCAGGTAATTGGTTACTCAGTTTCATAGTTACAGCTGGACAAGTGTAAGTGAGTGTAAGCAAGATGGCTACCGATACATAGTTTAAATTCTGTGAGGAAGCACAGTGATATAAAATATGTAACAAGGCTCCCACTGTCTGTATCCATCCAATATATGGACAGATGGAACCTTTCTCGACCAATCACATTGCTTGTTTCACGTTCCACTATGAGTCCTGGATTATAACTAGGGCTTCTGTTTTTTGGGTTTTATTACTTGCATTTTTCGGTGCTTATTTTTAGCTATTTTCGAGTTTTATGTAAATCGTTTTTTTTTTCGGGGCTTTCGTTTTTGATATGCTGTATGAAAGAGTGTTTTCGGTTACTTTCCAAAATGCTTGAATGTTTTTTTTTTCTGTCAACGAAATTCCTATGGTCACGGACATATTCTTCAGGGGTTTGTGTGTAGGCATTTTTGTACCTTTCGCCACAATTCTGTTTTAAATCCTCCGTATCTTAACTGTAATACAGCTTTAAATCCTGCTAACGAGCCATTATCCTGATTATTGTTTCTCTTCAATAGAAATATAGGAATCTGTCACTCAATAGTTGGGGTGGGTTTAAAGTATTCGGAACGAATCAATGATAGATCCAAGTCAGGAAGGTGGAGCATTGCCCAGCAGCACTGGGAAATGTATTTTTTTTTGTGTTAAATTTTAATTTTTAATGAGAAAATCATAAAGTCAAACGTGAACTGATTAACAATTTCCACAGTTTTTCTGTTTTTTTGGCTGTCCACCGATTTCATTTTTTTTGTATCGGGGGTATTTTATCGGGTTTTATCGGTTAAAAACGAAAATCAGAAGCCCTAATTATAACGAACTTCTCAGGGGGTGGAGGCCCTCGAATTTGTCTCGTGACGCACAACGCCTCGAGGCATCTGTATATTTGATGTATACAGACACCCTGCCGGGTCTTATCGCATACATATATATATATATATATATAGTGATCCACTAGTGAGCGATCGCTATAGCGATTGACTAAAATTATTTTATTGAAAAGAGATCCCTCTCAATAATGCAATTTCCATGAATTAACTGTGGATAAAGCACCATGTAATCAATGCTATATTTTTTACAGAAAAAATCCCCAAAAAAACAAGGTAACATTCCAACTTGTGGATCATTTTAATTAGCAGTTTTTAAATTATAAAGCCTAGCTAAATGACGGTCGGGATTTCAGTTCAAAGTGACAGATAAGCAAACCAAATGCGAGAAGGAGAGCAGGTCAGGTGAGGGGGAGAGGGAAAGGGCTACATTAGGAAATATAACCACATAATAGGCCTAATATTTATAGTTATAAAATGAATTCTGAATAAGATGTCTGTGTGATAAAGTGTCAGTGCAGCTTTTCTTCAGTTCAGACATTGTATCAAAGGGAGAGACAGAAACGAATTTAGACTAAGTTGTTTACAGTTTGAACAACACCGGTACTGAATTTATACTGTAGAAATATTGCATGAATCACTAGTATAGGGAATTGGGGTCATGCTGTAGGAGCTGTATATCTGAGGCACGTTATAATCGAGAGCCTTATAGCGAGGGAGCACTATATATAGCTTTGATTTTTAAAGCACTTTCGCGCACTTTTATTCCAACAAATAAATCAAACAAACAAACACCTAGCTCCCATTGAGCACTAACTAAACATATGCAGGTCCCTGACTAACACGCAGGACAGCTAAGCTGTTTACCTGACATATAATTCAACAACAAAACACTACTACAAATTTATATAAAACCAAATGTAGGTTTTACACAGACCTTACAACTTCCAGTCAGGCTCTTTACTCCACAACCTCAACAGCACTGAACAAACTGGCTGCTTTCCTTAAATACCCTGCACCTGGCTCCAATTTACAATGATAGCCAGGCGCATGGGATAATTAACAATAAAACAATTAACACAATTAATACAGTTAAACAAACAAATTAAACAAAAGCAATTAAATCAAACAAAACGTGCATTTTCACATGTTTTTAGGCAGGAAGGAATCTGACCCTTCCCCTGCCACCTTACAATATATATATATATATATATATATATATATATATATATATATATATATATATATATATATATATTAGCTCAAAGAGCCAGCTGCCCTTATATATACATATCCCATTAATTAAAATTCACAGCACCTAAACTTAACGCCCATTATATTTGTTCTTACTCATTCTGTATTTATTCTAACACCAGCTTCAATTAAGTAGATGATTAAGACTGTGGTTCCACTTGCATCAGAGGGCCGACTTGCAGTTGAGTTTCTGTATTCCTGGTCAGCCAACCCAGTAAATCTTGTTGTAAATCTGACCGGCCAAATCAGTTAATTTATTTATTCGTTCAATATTTGTTGACCTTTCTTCTTTCTTTGGTTGATCACAATTTAAATCAAATTCTGGGGTGCTGTGGTTGAATATCCTTGGGATCTCTCCACTCTTCTGACTTTGCTTCTTAGATGTTGATAGCACCGTCCTTTTTTCTGGAACAAAGACCAGCTTCTCACTTAATTAGAATAATTATCTTGCCAACATCAGATCTTGAGAACCAGGTGCATCCATACTTACTGTTACTTCTCTGTTACTTATTCAGTGGCCTATTCCAGGCTCAGGAATTCAGGAGGGCCTGTCTTCTCCCACTACTTATCACATGTTACTATGGAGACCAAGGGCTTATATCTTTCCAAGCGACACGGTTACAAACTCTTCAAATGTATTTCTGGTGCTAGATCATTACAGCAAAGTTTAACCCTTTAAATAATCTTATGTTCCTACATTAAGGTACATAGAATCACTCTATCTGTTTGTCACACTAATGGTTCTACATAGCTAGAGAACCATTTATCCAGTTACAGTGTGACGTAGTGAACTGTATGATGAAAACTAAATGTTTTAGCAAGTTATTAAAAGAAAGCAAATCTCAAGGCTTGTATGTAGGAGCCCTATCCTTCTGTTTGTTACACTTAAGTCACACATCTGTATTTGTGTGCTGCCTTTTGTCCCTGGAGTTCTGGAAATTAGACCAGAATTTTGCCCGTGGAGTTTTGGAAATTAGACCAGAATTTTGCTTGGAAAGCAAATTTTGGATGCATTTAACTGCCAAATTACCAAGATGGATTCTAATGTAGAGTGTTTTAAGAGATTTTTGTTATTAATCATGTTTAAAAGCTGAAATGTAAAAATACAATAACAAATAAAATACAAATGACAATAAAAAATATGAATATAGAGCATTGTATCTCATCTGCAAATCCATCGTTGTTTTATGATTATGGTTTTGTGGACTCTGAATTGTTTATTGTAGAATAGTATACTAAATCATAGCATTGAACAACTGAGTTTAGTATTACTCATTATACCACACAATATTTCATTTGCCAATTAAATATATGTATGCTAACAACCTAGGGTACCGATATCATAATTATGGTCTACCGTACTTTTAATAAATTATAAGTCAGCAGTGCAAATTAAACAACCAGAACCTGTCTGCCAGAATTTGTATCTATACTGTAGTTGTTTTTCTTTTCTGCATGCAAACAACATACTTCAGTTCCTATCTTCAGTGTTCAAGCATTCAAAACTATTGATGATTCACAAAGGCCCCAATTTACAAAATCTGTATTCCATTTTCAAGAAGGGAAAACACATCAGTAAGAAACTATTTACATAGCCTTTAGCAATTTTCTTTTTCTTTAAATGGCACATATTTTATGTTGTCCAATTGCTGTCAGCAGTCAGCTTCACTGTCAGATGTCTGTTTATTCATGAGCTGGCTTTTTAGTCTGCATAGCAACTGCAGCTTTTTGTGCTGCTTAGTGACAGGCTGCTAAGCAACACAGAGTTACACATTACATTTTTCCTGTAACTACAAGGACAGCTTTTTGTACCAGAAAGGTGTGTTAGTGAATTAAAACTTACCCACCCCAATCCAAATGAACAGAAATGTTTGTTAATTAAGGTTGTAAGTTAAAAAGGCACACTACAGTACAGGCACATTTTCAGTAATAATTTGTACATAGCACCTCTTGGCCATTTAAATATTTTAAAAGACTTTGAATAAAGAATGATGAAATAAATAAGAGAATAGCAGCCTTCATGCAGCAATGAAAAACATCCCATCCCTAAAAGCTTAATGTTATTGAGCTGAGTCACATGTGGTCTGCTGTGCAAGGAAACCAGAGTTAAGGGAGATGGGACATGGGGGGTGAATAAAGACCAGATGTGAATTAGGGAAAGGGGAAGGGGTATGAAATGTTAAGACAGCTGCTGTGGGTTTTGAGGATTGAAATGTCAGATAGTTTTTTTTTTTTTTTATTTTATTTTTATTGAAAATGCAAACAGAAAATAAAACGTGTTTTCTTTTCACTGGAGTGTCTTAGCTATGCTTGCTTTCAAACAAGTCTCTCTGACACACAACCATTATTTAACAATACAGTATTTCATGAAAACAAATACATGCATCTTAATATATGTCATTAAAAACACTTGGCCTGGTGAAATCCTTCTGCTGGCTGTTTTTGATTAAAGTTTTGAGTAAAGCCCAACAAACAGCGCCTGCACGCTTTGGTACAGTAATGCTTTAGTTTAGGTGGCACAACTAGTTTACTGTTAATACATTCTCTTTGGGGTTTGTTAATGGTTAGTCACATATTGTAGCCTACTTGTAAACTGCAGTACAGTTGAACACCATTTCAGTGATGACAACTTGGATGAGATGGAGTCGGCAATCCCTAACTAATGACTTTATTTTAATTGTTTATAAATATATTACTGTTAACAAAATGCAAACAAAAATGATTTGGCAGAGGAGCATCATATATAAGCCCCCCCCCGACACCAAACCAAACCTAAAAAAGGAAAAAATCTCCAGGAGCTCTAGACTTTCAGTTGCTTCCCCTCCAGGCCTAAAACAACAAAAAATTATACATATTAGGGCATCATATAGCAAAATGCAGTTTGTTTTGTTTTTCTTTCAATATATACAAAGGCTGTGGTAGGGTTGGATGCTGGAATAAAGAGCTTCTTTAGGATGTTGGTTCCAGATGTTGTTGGACAAAGAGAATGTCATTAACAGCAGAAGAGCCGTGGTTATACTCATACCTAAAACCGGCACCGGCAATCAGTATGAGGGTTTGTGGCAGGATAGCATAGGTGCAGAGGCTTTTACCAATGGACACTCAGAAGCAGAGGTGGAAGGTTTAAGCTAATGTGCATATTTATTATAATCAAAGAGCACAAAATAAAACAAAGCACCTAGCTCTTTCATGACCACTAACTAACACTTGGCACATAAAGGTTCTTAACTATAACACAGGCAGATAAGCTGCTTACTGTTACCACAAAACACATTTATTCCACAAAATATATTTTCATATCATCTAAAAAAACAGTAGCCAGGTCTCTACACACATACAGACCCAGGCCCAGGCCCAGACCCGAGCCCGAGCCCGAGCCCAGAACAAAGAAAAACCTTTGCAGTGCCCTTAAATACCTGGCCTGATAAGAATCAGGTGAACTAACCCAGCCAATTGCTGACCAGCTAGGGAGTGTAGCCTGCTGGGAAATGTAGTTTTTGTCCTGTGCAGCCATCTTAGCTCCCAGGACTACATTTATTTAAAAGGCGGAGCTCCTGCTCTGCCACACAGTTACATTTTAAATATCAATATTAAAATGAAAGACAAACTATCTAATACAAAATGCAAAAGTTTTATTCAAGCACATCATATCAAATATCTGCACAACCAAAAAGCTGTATTTAAATGAACAATTAAACATAAAGGGGTTTATTTTCTAACTTACCACATATAAAGCACTACTTCAAAAAATGAAAAACTATAATAAAATTATCATTTCAAGTCAAGAAACTAGTATGTAAACGGGGAAATATGTACATACAGAACTGTAAAAATTCTCTTGCATGTGTGTCACTCGGTGCAGCACAGAATCCAGGTTGAGCTGCTGCAGCCTGCTGCCTTGCAGTTTTCTGGTCAAAATGTTTCTGTTGAAGCGCTGTGGCTAGCTTCAAGATGAAATCTCTCCTATCAACTTCAAAACAAATAATGTAATGGTGATGCCATTTTTATTAAAACATTTTAAATTTCATTTTTATTTTTATTTCATGTTACTTCATTTTATTTAGCTTTTAACTGCATTGGAATATTATATAGCACACATCCCATGGGGCATGATTCATTTTGTCTAACATTTACCCTGCCTTATGCAGTCATAAGTAGTGGAACATTGCCCACATACTTGCACTGACTAAAACCATTTACAGGTTTTAAAAAATGGTACAGTATTTTAAACATTAATGCAGCTATGAGTACATTTCTGTTTCAAATCTGCCACATGCTGTCAGCTTTTGTGTTTTTGTCCGAAGTTTACAACAGTCAGTGCCGGGAGGCCAGCTCTGGGGCTTGTTTTCATCCAGAGACACTAGGAGAGTTTCCAAATCTGACATGTGCACGGATGTTGTTGTCTGCGCTGGAGAGGTGTGGCTGAAGTCAAAGCCAGCAAAATGTGAGCTGTTTTATCAGGTGCTCCCTGCTGCTCCTGCAATGAACTGTAAAATACTTTATAAAAGTCCTTGCCTTTTACTTTTTAATCCAATGTCTTTTCAGTCTGGTTAAGCATTTGCCAAATTTAGTTTGTTGAACAGTTTCCTTTTCCTGATTTCTTTTAATTGTAACAGTATATGATAAAGCCTAGACTGAGCATCTTCTAAATAGAAAACTGGGTATGTTAGTATAGCAGAATATGAGAAGCCATAACATATTGGATGCTGATGTTGTCAGGCCTTAGACGCAAGAGGATCAGAGCGTTGTCATCTTTCTGTTTCAGTATCTGAGAAGCGTAGGTTGCAGTGCTAGTGTTTTATAATCCAATTGATTTATTCCCAGGAGTGACCTAGACATCTTCTATGTAAGGGTCAGCTTCAGAGCATTTACCATTTTCATTTGTAAATGAGCCCTGTTCAAGCGGTAAATTCACATAAACATTTTTTATATTCAAACTTTATAACAAAATAACACCACTCAATATCTATTGTATTCGACAATTCCACTGGGCAGACAACAAATATAACTGAACTACCAAGAATATGTCATTCTGAAGAGAGAAGCTGTGTGCTTCAGTGCAGAAAGGCCCTGGGTGCTCTGGGAAAAGGCCCCTGCCGGGTTTTACTATGCAATCTTGCTCATTTCCAAGGTGTACTTTTTGTTATCTTACCAAACACTCTAATATTTTTTTTTTTGTGTGTGCAAATGCAACTTGAAAGTGATCTTTGCTCCCTCATTAGAGATATTATGTGTTCACATAAACAAATATGCATAGAACTACCTATGCTGTAAAGTGTTACCATATTTTTTTTGTAATTACAACGTGCACCCTTTTACAAATTAATTGTGCTTAATGTGCTTATCATATACAGGGCATGTGTTCGATATTGTATACTAGAGGTATGCTTTATGAGGTACAGCTGGGTCTTAACAGTTATGCTTGTTGTATACTACATGCACATTATACACAGGGTCATGTTATATTTTAGACAAAGTGACAGTTTTCAAAGTTTAAAATATTGTTCATTGCAAGGAGTATGTAAGGTATCTCTTTACTTGTGTTCCTTGTGCTGTCTATTTTGATGTTCTACTTGCATGTTTTGGTCTCATAGCAACAGCCACACAGATGCTGATTTTGCTGTTGATTTATGGTGGCTGAGGCTCCTCAGTGTAAGTTTTCTAAATTATTGTTCACTTTTCTATTGCACTTATGCAGGTAAATGGTGTTAAAATATCTAGATGTTAATTCATACAATAATGAGACACATTTTGAGACAAAATAAAGATTTGGTGTAGCCTTCAAAGACATGTTATAATAACTTTGTTACTGGTCTTTGTCTAATTAGTAGATTTGAAAGCCATTATTTTGCTGTTTGTAAGAACTGATATGGTCAATTTGGCAAGAAAAGTAAATATGGGTACAGCGACCTCTGGTGGTGGAAATTTGTGCCCCAAAGCAACCCACAAAAATGATTTCCATTAAATGCAGTGACAAGGCAGTTATTTAAAATGTGGAGACTTTGGTCACTCAAAGGCTTGAATCCCATCTGGCACTGCTGTAGGAAACGTCATTAATGGTTTGATTGTTGGTGTCCAGCAATGGTTGGAAATGCACTAGTTTTGTAATAGTTACATCTTGTTTTTAAAAAATCGAGTTCAAGGCACAGACATAATTGAAATAAAAATGCATTCAGTATATAGAGCAGAGAATAGAAGCTGACAATGGTTAAAAACCACAGGGTTTTCTTATTTTAGTGTGCATTTAATACACATTTTTACCATAGTAACCCTTTTAAATTAAGTGTTAAGATCTATATCTTATTAGACACAGGGTTAGGGTTGTATGAGGAAACAAAATGCAAGCAGCACGAACTGTGGTGAATGAAAATGCATTTGAGAAACGTTGCGCTAGTGGACTGTGTGAGTGGATGGAATGCATCCACGTTGCATGAAAAGTAGATTAAATAAATCCCAGTACCCAGTACCAGTATCAAAATGAGTCTTGGTACAGAGTATCAGTGAGTACCGGCAGAATTTCATCACTGCTTGTAATTCTTCTAAACAGTAAACTTCATGTTTTTTAAACATCCGAACAAGTACATTGAGCACTCAATGTTATAAATAACACAACACGATTGTTCTATTTTACTAATAGCTTAACCACTATGATGTTTTGTTTTTTGTTTGATTGTTTTTTAACTCTACTAGATTGCAGCATTTAAATGTCAGTTTCATGTATTAAAAATGCTGTACCACTTATTTGCTAATTTACAAAAAATGTAAATAACACCTTAAATTTAAAATAGTAGTGTGTGTTGCCAGAGGCTCTCTTGGCAGCCATTTCTTGCTTTCTTTGTAACCAATAGAAGATCAGCTTCTTCCACAGCTAGCCAATCAGAAGTGATAGGGGTGGGATGTACCACTTTTGTTGGTGTAGGTGCTAGACCGCCGTAATTCAGTTTTCAGAAACTTGCATGGCTCTCTACAAATATACCCAGAGTGTCTTTCTAGCAACAGAACGAACACAGGACAAGTGCATGCATAAAAACTGCTTATACGACAGACAAGGTATAATGGCAAAACTTGTCCGTCACACAAATCTTGTTGCCTTGGGCATCGAGGCCGATACAAATTACACACCCTTGCTGCTGATACTGTACTTGTCTTACTATTACGCCTGTAGTGTATAGTAAAATGCAAAGGATTTATGTGTTTAGATGATTTTGTTTAGAATGCGTTTATCTTTATGTGGACAGGTTGGCTTGGTGGTGATGTCAGACCAGGAAGAGATACACCCAAGTACTGCAGAATGAAGCTCTGTGTGCATATTTATTAAATAAAACAAATTAATTCATTGCACAAACAAAACACCAAACACTACAAAAACAAAATGGCATGGTGGCCAGAATAAACAGACAAACACTTCTTAACAAATATCGTGCTGGTGTAAATATTTCTTTATATTTTCAGTTCTTGTTCTTGTTCCTCCTCTGAACAACCCAACTCCGGTCAACAAAAGCTGCTTGTTTTTATATCATGGTTGAGGGATTAATTGGCCATCAATTACCTAGTTTATTTTTTGACCACATTCTGCATGGGTTTCTCATATGCGTGGTCCATAGCCAATCTGTCAATAAATCACTAGCTGCTGACCATGCATTCTCACGAGATGAGACAAGAAACAAACATCATCTTTGCCAAACTACATTGAATTATAAAAAAAAAAAAAAAAAAAAAAAAACAAACCATTGCATTTAAATACTACTACTACTACTACTACTACTACATAATAATAATAATAATAATAATAATAATAAACACAGGGGCAGGGGTACCCCGTCACATTTTAATTTTAGTCTCGAAATACATATTTGAAAATGACATCAGTTGTCTGAGGCTACAGTGGCTTACAAAAGTTACAACCTGGAATCAAAATGGATTTTCTGGGGGTTTGTATCATTTGATTTACACAACATGCCTACCACTTTGAAGATGCAAAATATTTTTTATTGTGAAACAAACAAGAAATAAGACAAAAAAACAGAAAACTTGAGCGTGCATAAGTATTCCCCCCCCCCCCCAAAGTCAATACTTTGTAGAGCCACCTTTTGCAGCAATTACAGCTGCAAGTCTCTTGGGGTATGTATCTATAAGCTTGGCACATCTAGCCACTGGGATGTTTGTCCATTCTTCAAGGCAAAACTGCTCCAGCTACTTCAAGTTGGATGGGTTCTGCTGGTGTACAGCAATCTTTAAGTCATACCACAGATTCTCAATTGGATTGAGGTCTGGGCTTTGACTAGGCCATTCCAAGACATTTAAATGTTTCCCCTTAAACCACTCGAGTGTTGCTTTAGCAGTATGCTTAGGGTCATTGTCCTGCTGGAAGGTGAACCTCCATCCCAGTCTCAAATCTCTGGAAGACTGAAACAGATTTCCCTCAAGAATTTCCCTGTATTTAGCGCCATCCATCATTCCTTCAATTCTGACCAGTTTCCCAGTCCCTGCTGATTAAAAACATCCCCACAGCATGATGAGAGGTGTTGGGTTTGCGCCAGACATAACGTTTTCCTTGATGGCCAAAAAGCTCAATTTTAGTCTCATCTGACCAGAGTACCTTCTTCCATATGTTTGGGGAGTCCCACATGCCTTTTGGCAAACACCAAACATGTTTGCTTATTTTTTTCTTTAAGCAATGGCTTTTTTCTGGCCACTCTTCTGTAAAGCCCAGCTCTGTGGAGTGTACGGCTTAAAGTGGTCCTATGGACAGATACTCCAATCTCCGCTGTGGAGCTTTGCAGCTCCTTCAGGGTTATCTTTGGTCTCTTTGTTGCCTCTCTGATTAATGCCCTCCTTGCCTGGTCTGTGAGTTTTGGTGGGCGGCCCTCTCTTGCCAGGTTTGTTGTGGTGCCATATTCTTTCCATTTTTTAATAATGGCTTTAATGGTGTTCTGTGGGATGTTCAAAGTTTCGGATATTTTTTTATAACCCAACCCTGATCTGTACTTCTCCACAACTTTGCCCCTGACCTGTTTGGAGAGCTCCTTGGTCTTCATGGTGCCGCTTGCTTGGTGGTGACCCTTGCTTAGTGGTGTTGCAGACTCTGGAGCTTTTCAGAACAGGTGTATATATACTGAGATCATGTGACAGATCATGTGACACTTAGATTGCACACAGGTGGACTTTATTTAACTAAATATGTGATTTCTGAAGGTAATTGGTTGCACCAGATCTTATTTAGAGGCTTAATAGCAAAGGGGGTGAATACATATGCACGCACCACTTTTCCGTTATTTATTTTTTAGAATTTTTTGAAACAAGTAATTTTTTTCATTTCACTTCACCAATATGGACTATTTTGTGTATGTCTATTACATAAAATCCAAATAAAAATCAATTTTAATTCCCGGTTGTAAGGCAACAAAATAGGAAAAATGCCAAGTGGGGTCAATACTTTCGCAAGCCACTGTAGATATAATGTATATTTCAAACAATATTTCAATGAAAAGTAGGTCTAATAGCAGAACTGAAAGTAGTATTGCCCCCCCCCCCCCCAATGCTTTTTGGAAAGAATGGCAAGTGTGACCAGAAATGGGGCATGGCTAGGGTTTCGCTTCTTTTGAGCTTGATTTGAATAACATGGTCTCTATTTTTCTTTAAGAAATCTGACAACCCTGTCCTACCACATCATGGATTGTGGGCAATAATCCTTACCCTATCAGTGCATAGAGCGACCATTTTGTAAAGGGCTTTGAAGTGTAAAAACTTGTCAGGATGTTAACAATGAAAAGAAAAAATACAGGTAGGTTATTTAAACAATTGCAGCAACATGTGGGGACGTGTAATGCTGTATTTTTCAGAACCCAGCTACTTACTCTTTAAAGATGATTAATATCATTTTTTTTTTCTTGAACAATGCAAAGCAACATTGAACAGGCTGGCTGGTGGTTACATCAGGCCAGGAATTGCAAGACACAGACAGGACTGGTGAATGCGTCCGCTGTTGTGCCGGCTTATTATAATTAAAAGGTTTAAATAAAACAAAACACTTATACATAAAACAAATGGCACATTGTCCAAAATAAATAGACAGACAAAACAGTGGTCTAACCTCAAACAATTATCGTGCTGAACTGTTTCAGCACGAGTAGCAATTGTTGTCGTTGTTGTTGTTCTTCTTTCTCCTCCTCTCTCCTGTTCTCCACTGTGAACACCCAACCCACGATCACTCTATCTATACACCTGTGCCTTAAATAATCATTTAATCATATATTCAATTCACGGCTCCAGCCACATTCCCATGTGTTTTTGCAGGGAGGATTAAACTCCCTGTGACTGGTCCACACACATCCTTGTGCTCATATAAAAATACACACTTTAAATCACCCATGCTGCATGACCCATACTCTGTGCACCCATACACACCACATAAATCACAAAAATACACACAGTGGTGTGGCACCCTGCCACATCCTGTTACAAAACACTGTTGTATCATTGGTATGAGACCTCTTTTGCAGGAAGAGGTCCATTGAGCTCATGTGCAAGCCATATTAGTTATATCAGATCAAAACCTTTCCAAAGATAGCATACTTGGTTCTGTTTGCTTTTGTTGGACAGCCCAGCTGGACAGTCACTGCTGGAAGGTCTCTGCCAGAACATCCTCCTTGTTAATATGAAGACCTCTGTTACTATTCATGTCTGCTGCACAGTTTACATCATGCTAGCTGTGTGTGTGTGTGTGTGTGTGTGGTCCTGTTAGACCTGCCAAACCAATTTATATGTTACTGCTATGGAAAACCACCATGGGCATTCAAGCCACATCTGTGGGCTGTTGACAACATGGCAAAGTTTGGATTTGCTCAAACAATTCTCCAAATTACAAACTGTAATGTCAAGGTTGGCAGTTATGGGAAAAAATATGTTGTGGAGACCAACTCCGCCTCCCAACAAACATTTGAGATGATAAATTTCCACAGTGCTATTTACTGTGCTTTACTATTCCTGCACTGTGATTTCAGCTGTCTTTACTAAACTTTGCTAGGCTTTTACCATGGTGTACAGCAGTAAACTTTTATACATTTTCTGAATGTTTAACTCTTTGTTTCTTTACCTTTTCTTTTCTTTGTATATATTATAAGCTTTATAGATGTTTTTACATCACAAAAAGCTCTGGAACACATGTTATCTTACCTAATTAAGACAATAATTAAGTAGCTGAGAGTTCAGTTGAAACCAAAACCAGAAGACCCTGTAGCGAGTATGTAGAGCAGTAGGCAATGAAACCCTCCAGGAATCCTGGTGTCTAGTCCTCATTAGGAGTCTCCTCACTCGCTATTACTGGTGTTTAATTTCATCAAAAAAAGGCAGTCCATGGCAGGAATCCTTGAAGTCTGAACTAGAGATGGAACTGGAGGAAAAAAAACAGGCTGCCCTCCACAAACCACCAAGAAGAAAACACAAGAGAGTCAAGAAGCCAGCTGACAAACAAGTGCCCAAAGGACAGCTCAAGGCTTTGCAGGAAACACAGACAACTGATGACCTGAGCGCCAGCTTCCTACCTCTAATGTCAAGGAGCACTTGGAGACGTAATGCAGCGAATGAATTTCAATTGTACTACCAGGTTAACAAAGAGCGAAGATCCGGTCTGCAGGAACTAGACTGCTGCTCCAGTAAATTATCAGGTACACTGACGTATAGATATGTGGTAGAATCTGTCAGTCTACATTACAGAGGTGTATTCTAGCAACAACAACATTAACGGATTGTATTGCATAGCTTTTATTTAAAATATTCAGGTAGTGAAGGTGATATTGAGCTAAATATAACTACTTCAAGGAGAGGGGCAGGGTTTAATATCTGGAATGCGATATGTGTAAAATTGGTGAATAACACATACAATACACCCAGATTAATTAAAAACAACCAAAATCTTCAAAATGTTCATGCTTTCAGTGGCACATCAAGAAATACAACAAATGTATGCATCTATGTATCAAGGTGTACTGTTTCAATTGTAGGAGGCGACCGCCTGGATACAAGTGCTTCTGAAGGTATGGAGCCTAAAAGGTCATTGACATCCACTGAGCCGTCTGCAAAAGCCAGAAAGAAGCTAAAGCACTTGAAGTAAGAAATGAAACATTAATTATTAGCAAGCCTAACCTTATATATGTTGTTCTTTTTAACATATCCCAGGATTTGTGTACATTGTTATTGTCTACAACTTCCCCAAGAGTGTATAGATTTTCTTCCCAAGTAAGTAGCTTTGAATGGCATTTTAATATATTTTTTATATTTACCTCAGAAGTCAGTTATCATTAACATTTTCTTTAAAATTTACCTAGCTTTAAGCTTGTTTTGAGCTTTTCTTGAAAATTCTACATGTCGGGTCAAACTTTTTAGTTACAAATAAACCATTGACAATGTGACCTTTCAGCACAGCCAGTCCTAATTAAACTGTCTATACAAATATAGGGCAGGTGACTTTTTAAATTACATTTGAAGCTACTTTTTCATTAAACATGTTTTAATTCTATTTCAAAAGCATTCCTTTACTTCTGGTATTAGTTACTGTTTGCTAGAAACAAAACCGTTCTAAAATTTGCCTATATAAAGCTACATTAAATTAGGGTCCTGGGCTGTGTACAAAACTAACATTTTAAAAAAATGTAAATTATTACGTCAGTGTTTTCCCTAGTGAAGGATGATGCCATCTAGTGGTTGATCTTTATACAAATTGAAACAGGAATTGTTGCAGTGTTATTTATATATTTTTAACTATTACTTGATCTATATTAGTCTGTTATGTATCTCATTATTAAAAGCAATCAAACAGATGTCCTCATTCTTGTAAAATGGATATCCTGCCAGTAAAGGGTCTGTCCCTGACAACACTGGTGTGCTGCAAATTAAATCCTGTATGTGTTCTGATGTAATATGTAAAAATGCATTTCACTGGTGCATGTTAGTTTTAGCCACGATGCACAAGAAAGAAGACTTGACACACTTGTATAAAGTTAATGATTAAGCAATGATGATCATTTTGTACTATTTAATTTTAATAGCCTATCTCTAGCACCAACCCTGACCTTAACTTAATCATTATTAACAGTTATTACTGTGTAACAGATTCAGTTGGAGGTGACTACTAATGCAATTATTGCCCTGTTAATAAGAAATATGACCAGCATATCCATTATAGGCTGTATTGGAGAGAAATGTAAACTTTTATTTTCAGAAAATACTCCAAAGAAGCTGGTTTCACAGAATGTGTTTGTGAGAAAGGAAAAAGAAAACTAAAAGACCTGGGAAATGGATTCTTTCGCTACAAAAATAGGATTGCTGTAAGCAGGTATATGTGGTGGAAATATTTCCTTTATTTTGTATACATCCCATTTCCAAAACAATCCCTCTGTTCTCTTTTATGTGGATCCGCATGGATATCCTGCTTTATTAATTCTTCTACATTATAGAAATTACAAGAAATGTATTTATTTTAACAATCTTTTTGGAAACTATGTGCAATTGAAATAAGAATAAGCTGTGTATTAAGTCCTTTATAAGGGCATTCATATTTAACATCATGATTAAATTAAAAAAAAAAATAAGAAAATTGTCTCTAGCCTGTACTCCATTTTAACATTTTTACTCCAGCTGCCAAAAGTACTATATTATGCTGGCATACCTTGAAAGCAGCTTTAATGTTCCCTTCCAAATAAATCTATTAGTGAGTCTTTTTTTTAATGACAACTTTCCTCTGTGCCAAGGTAGATTAAGCAGGGAGAAAAGACAGAACTGCGCATGTCTTTCTGGGCCTTGCAGTAGTTAAGTGCTTCATCTTGAATGGCTTCTTCATTAAATCTCTTAGGGTTTTAATTGGTTTGAAGGGGCGATGTTTCTTTGTGACTCATTTTGTTATAACCCACATTCTAATACTCCATGTCAACTGCTGGCCCACACTGGCTGGCTCTTATGCAAGACATTGACTAAAAGTCAGCCAATGGGTGCTCCATGTTGTGTTCATCTCGTTATAGACGTGGACCATTTTGGCCAGTAGGATTCAGACAACTTTGTCCAACACCAGTTCATATAATAATTTGCCCAGATGCTGAAGCATTGTGGTCAAAAGACACACAAGGTAATACAATGGAAATGCTTCCGTTTTTATTTATTGTGCTTTGCATAGTCGTTACATATATTTGTGCTTGCTCTTTTTTGCAATAGAATTGCTATTAAATACTGCATGTATTATTTTACAGCTGGTGTGTATTACACATGGTCCTTGTTTGCCCTTTGGAGTTAATAGATCTTCTATGAATCTTAATATTCTTCGTCACACTGTTCTCAGCCTAACTCAGCTTGTCAAAGGTGTTTCTTGAGAGGTTTTAGAAAAATATCCAATTTAAATAGCATTTAAATCTATAACACTATTTGCTTAGTCGTATTGTTTTATTCTGTGATACAGTTTGTGATTTTTTTCAGACTACAGTCTTACTATTAAAATCTGTGGGACCCTATTTTGAAGTGCAAGGCAAATAAAAATTTCTCAGAGGCATTAAATAATTTTAACTAGCAAGAAACTGTGCAAAACAATAATTTATGTATTTTCACTGCTGATCAGAAGTTTTTAAGTTTACATACATAATTTGTAAGGAAAATATTCCGTACTGTATAATGCAAACCTCTTTGTACAGGTCTTGACTGTAAGATGGGGATTATGAGTCACCCATGGAGACGAAAAGTTTTGGTGTTTGATTCAGAGAAATATACAAAGAATCCACTTTGTCAAATGCCAGAAGCCTCTGCTCCTAGCCTGCAGTTTGAGTCGAGGTTTGAATCTGGGAATTTGCGACAGGCTAAGAGAACGTATGTACAGTATTATGACATTTGAAATCTTTGAAAATGTTCTCTCTCTCTCTCTCTCTCTCTCTCTCTCTCTCTCTCTCTCTCTCTCTCTCTCTCTCTCTCTCTCTCTCATTGAGTAGCACATAAATAACATAATTCAGACTTTCATTTCAAAGTAAAAAATGCAGTATGCTACCCCATCAGATATAACTTTGTTCTAGTACATGTAGTGACATGCAATGTAAATAGGAGATGACAGGGTATGAAAAGTATAATGATAAGGGGTTAATCTAGTATGTTAATATCGTGACTGAAGTAAAAGTATACAGAGTTGATTCGTTTAAAATACATGTAAGAGTATGTTTTATGATCTAAACTGTGGAAGATCATAATAATGGCTATTTTATTGTACAGTATGTACTGTATTTGTAATCTGGATAAATGTAATTCCAACAGTGACATTTTCTCAAAAAACTGATCCAGATAAAAGTAATCTTGATCACAAAATCCAGATCACTTTGATCCAGAGTACAAGTTTTGAAAAACCAGCCATAGAAGGTTCCCCGTTCAATCTCAGCTCAGCCACTGACACTGTGTATGACTCTAAGCAAGTCACTTAACCTTCATGTGCGCTGTCCTTCGGAGATGTAAAAACCAAGGTCCTATTGTAAGTTCACCTCCTAGTCTCTTTAAGTCACTTTGGATAAAGTGTCTGCTAAATGACTCATTATTATTATTATAATAATAATAATAATAATAATAATATAATAATAATAATAATAATAATAATAATAATAATAATAATAATGTGTGTCAGTACTACCCAAAACAGGATATAGGTTTTACACTTCCCTTTCTTTCTCTCCCTCTCCCCAGTGGTGAATTTGAATATGAACTTCTGCTCAAAACAGACCTGTTTACCAACAAGCACACTCAGTGGTATTACTTCCAGGTAAAAAATGCTGTCCCTGAGGTCACCTATAAATTCAGGATTATCAACTTGCTGAAAAGAGACAGCCTATACAACCATGGTGAGGACCTTCATGTAGCCTTGTGCCATGCATCTTTACATGGCTAACTTTTAAAACAGTTACCCAAATAAAATTTGAAACTGAGCAAAATTGGCCAGGTTTACTCAGGTTCTACCTGTGAGAGATGTTTTCTGGAAATTCACAGCTTGTTGCCAGTATCAAATTCTTTCATATACACACATCTTTTTCTCTGTGTTAAAGGAATGAAGCCCCTGGTGTATTCAGAAAGGGGTGCCAAGGAAGGGCAGGTTGGCTGGTTTCGATCAGGGCACCATATTGTCTACAAACCATGGAACAACCCATCACACAACATCCTCCTCCTCCCCTTTGTTCAATACTACTGTCTAGAGTTTCTTATTGTAAGTATTACCAGAAATAATAAAACATGACAGCTGCCGAAACCGATAACTCAATCATTATGATTCAGCTCTCTACAGCAAGTAAGCCATGATCCATGATATTAATGGGGCTAATTTGCCATTTGGAGAGACAGCTGCTTGAATTTCTGTTGATTGCTGCTCTCCATGAAGACTAAGAAAAGCTAACAGCGTTGTGCAGAGCAGAACACATGCAAGCAGCCTTTCTAAGTGTGGATGTTCCCACAGCATTTAGCATGGTGATTTGACAACCTGCCCTACATGTTCCCATATCTCATTTACATTCTTGAGAACTCGCAAACCACTTTTTAAAAAAGACACCTGCTGAATGAAGATAGAAACAGTCTGACAAACCCATCCACACCTTCTGTCGTTTCTGGTCAACTTCAGGGAACATGTGAGCTCCCAGAGCGCTGAGGAAGATGTGCCTTTTTTGAAGGACAGTAAACTGTATAGATTCCTGTTTCCATTTCCAGGAATTTAGCCATGCTGAGGATACATATTACCTGGCTCACAGTTATCCGTATCACTTTTCCACTCTTCTCTCACACTTGAATGGAATCATAGAGGACCCACGGCGCTCTGCATATGTAAAGAAGGAGGCTCTGTGCAAGACCCTCGCTAGAAATACTTGTTTTCTACTGACAGTCACAGATTTTGAAGGTCAGTTGTAGAAGCCTTTCCATTTTTGTGCTGTTGCGAAGTTCAGTTTGCACCGTTTGTTTGTGAAAGGAAAATTAAACTTCTCATGTTATAAAATACAGACAAATGTAATCTGTATGAACACTTTGTGTGTCCAGTGAATACGGTGGAGAGCTGTTCCAATAAGCTTGGGGTGGTGCTGACAGCGAGAGTCCACCCAGGAGAGACCCCGTCCAGCTGGGTAATGAAAGGAGTCTTGGATTTCCTGACATCCGAGGAACCCCTCGCCCAGGTGCCAAATTAACATTGTCATTCCGAAATAATTGTGACTGTTTGTGAAAATCAATGTCAAATTGGAAACAACTTGTGAATAAAAGTAAAATATAAATATGACTCCAAATATAAATCAAGTCTACTTTTTGGTTGAAAATGTGTAAGAATGGAGCAGTTTGCCATTACATTTTACTCATGCCAAATGCAGCACTTTATTAACCGGTTTAGAATTACATCGTTTTTTTATTTTCTACTTCACACTCTGTCAGTTCTGTTTGAAGTCAATCTATATATATAAACATTAATTAGACTGAACATAGATTAAACAGCATGTGGGACAGCCCAAACAGTGTTCCTTGAGGGCAAGCCCCAAATACCATAGTTCCACTGATCTGATGTAGCAGGAAAAAAATTATATCAACCCTAAACACATTATACTGACCCAAGGTATGGAACATCTTATGGTCATTTTTTTCATGTGACAAAATAATAATAATACTTTGCTTTGCCAGGAACTAAGAAGGAGATTTGTTTTCAAACTGGTTCCCATGCTGAATCCAGATGGTGTAATAGTGGGAAACTACAGGTAAACACTATAGATGGTTCATACTGTATAGGAAAATAACTTGCTAGTGTTTTTGATTTTAAAAGCAGTGACTTTTGGCAGTCTATGTATCCACATATATCTAGACTGCCAAAAGTACAGTGCCTTGAAAAAGTATTCAGCCCCCATTCCTTTTTTCACATTTAAGAGTCTCACAGCCTGGGATTTTGATGCATTAGATTGGGAATTTTTATTTGTGAGTCACACATTGATCTTCACTCCCACCCCCCCCCCAAAAAAAGAAAAGAAAATAGTAAACAATAAAATAATAAAAATTAAAAAAATGAAATGTCATCGTTTTTTAAGTATTCATCCCCCTGGGTCAATACTTGGTTGAACCACCTCTGGCAGCTATTACAGCCAGTAGTCTTTTCGGAGAAGTCTCTGTTAACTTTGCACACCGTGATGGAGCAATATTTGTCCATTCTTCCTTGTAAAATTGCTCAAGCTGTGTCAAGTTAGTTGGGGAAAGGTGATGGACAGCAATTTTGAGGTCTTGCCACAGATTTTCGATGGGATTAGGTCAGGACTTTGACTGGGCCACTCAAGGACATCTGTTTTCTTCATTTTAAGCCACTCCAGTGTTGCTCTGGCAGTGTGCTTTGGATCGTTCTCCTGTTTAGACAAACTTCTTCTGCAGTTTGAGTTTTTTGGCAGAGGGGCACAGGTTTTTTATCCAGGATTTCTCTGTATTGTGTGCCATTCATCCTCCCATCAATCCTGACAATATTGCCTGAAAAAAATCCCCATAACATGATGCTACCACCGCCATGCCTTATGGTGGGGATGGTGTTACATGGCTGGTGTGCAGTGTTTGATTTGAGCCACGCATACCGCTTAGCGTTCAGGCCAAAAAGTTCCACTTTAGTCTCATCAGACCACAAAACGTTCTTCCACGTAACTGCAGTATCTTCTAGGTGACGTTTTGCGAACTCTTTGCGAGCAAGGATATGGGTTTTTTTTCAGCCAGGGCTTCTTCCTTGTCACTTTCCCATAAAGGCCCTTTTAGTGGAATGCTTGGAGGTTGTTGATACCTGAACATCGTCGTCCATCGCAGCCACTGACTTCTGTAACTCATTCAGAGTCACAGTTTGCCTCACAGTAGCTTCCCTAAGCTACTTGTCCGGCAACTAAGTTTATAGGGGCGGCGTGATCTAGGCAATGTGGTGGTAGTTTTGTATTTTTCCCACTTCTGTACAATGGACTGCACTGAGCTCCGAGGGATGTTCAATGCCTTTCAAATGGTTTTGTACTCTTCCCCAGATTTGTGCTTCTCTATAATTGCATCCCTGACTTGCTTAGAATGCTCTTTCGTCTTAATTTTGATTCTTTCTTTTGAAAATCTCTACCATACTGTGGGACCATACAAAGAGAATGGAATTTATCCTCGCAGATTAATTTGAAGCAGATGATCCACTAATTTCGTACACAGGTGGAGTCCATCAACAAATTGTGTGACTTGTATATATAATATATTCCACCTGAGCAAATTTAGGCTTGCAATTACAAAAGGTATGAATACTTTTTTAATCTGATAATTTCCATTTTTCATTTTTACTAAATTGTTGAAAGCTTTTGGAATTTTTCTTTTGATTTGACATAGTGCTCAAGGCTTTGTAGATCAATGGGAAAAAATCCTAATTTAATCTATTTCAAATTCTGAATCTGAGACTCTTAAATGTGAAAAATGGGATGGGGGCTGAATACTTTTTCAAGGCACTGTATATATATATATATATATATATATATATATATATATATATATATATATATATATATATATAAAATACATGTAGCAATTGATGTCAGAAAGCTTTCTCAACCATAAAGTATTGGATTGTCAAATAATTCTTTTTCAGCACCGTCCCTTTAGCTGTTCTATTAAATTACAGAATTTAGAAAGTAAAGTGATTACTGCAGTTCTATTGCCACATTAAAAGCCAAAGAGTCCAAATTGGTGAAGTGAAATGAAAAAAAATAACTTGTTTCAAAAAATTCTAAAAAATAAATAACGGAAAAGTGGTGCGTGCATATGTATTCACCCCCTTTGCTATTAAGCCTCTAAATAAGATCTGGTGCAACCAATTACCTTCAGAAGTCACATAATTAGTTAAATAAAGTCCACCTGTGTGCAATCTAAGTGTCACATGATCTGTCACATGATCTCAGTATATATACACCTGTTCTGAAAGGCCCCAGAGTCTGCAACATCACTAAGCAAGGGGCACCAACAAGCAAGCGGCACCATGAAGACCAAGGAGCTCTCCAAACAGGTCAGGGACAAAGTTGTGGAGATGTACAGATCAGGGTTGAAACTTTGAACCTCCCACAGAGCACCATTAAAGCCATTATTAAAAAATGGAAAGAATATGGCACCACAACAAACCTGGCAAGAGAGGGCCGCCCACCAAAACTCATAGACCAGGCAAGGAGGGCATTAATCAGAGAGGCAACAAAGAGACCAAAGATAACCTTGAAGGAGCTGCAAAGCTCCACAGCGGAGATTGGAGTATCTGTCCATAGGACCACTTTAAGCCGTACACTCCACAGAGCTGGGCTTTACAGAAGAGTGGCCAGAAAACAGCCATTGCTTAAAGAAAAAAATAAACAAACACGTTTGGTGTTTGCCAAAAGGTGTGTGGGAGACTCCCCAAACATATGGAAGAAGGTACTCTGGTCAGATGAGACTAAAATTGAGCTTTTTGGCCATCAAGGAAAACGTTATGTCTGGCGCAAACCCAACACCTCTCATCATGCTGTGGGGATGTTTTAAATCAGCAGGGACTGGGAAACTGGTCAGAATTGAAGGAATGATGGATGGCGCTAAATACAGGGAAATTCTTGAGGGAAATCTGTTTCAGTCTTCCAGAGATTTGAGACTGGGATGGAGGTTCACCTTCCAGCAGGACAATGACCCTAAGCATACTGCTAAAGCAACACTCGAGTGGTTTAAGGGGAAACATTTAAATGTCTTGGAATGGCCTAGTCAAAGCCCAGACCTCAATCCAATTGAGAATCTGTGGTATGACTTAAAGATTGTTGTACACCAGCGGAACCCATCCAACTTGAAGTAGCTGGAGCAGTTTTGCCTTGAAGAATGGGCAAAAATCCCAGTGGCTAGATGTGCCAAGCTTATAGATACATACCCCAAGAGACTTGCAGCTGTAATTGCTGCAAAAGGTGGCTCTACAAAGTATTGACTTTGGAGGGGTGAATACTTATGCACACTCAAGTTTTCTGTTTTTTTGTCTTATTTCTTGTTTGTTTCACAATAAAAAAATATTTTGCATCTTCAAAGTGGTAGGCATGTTGTATAAATGAAATGATACAAACCCCCAAAAAATCCATTTTAATTCCAGGTTGTAAGGCAACAAAATAGGAAAAATGCCAAGGGGGGTCTTTCACAAGCCACTGTGGTTCACAGCCTACCTCTGTAAAGTGCTTTGTGATGGTGGTCAACTATGAAAGGCGTTGTATAAAAATAAAGATGTTATTTTAATTGTATTATTATTGTCACATAGTGAATAACATTTTCTTGTGAATTTGTAGGTGTTCCCTGGCTGCCCAAGACTTAAATAGAAACTACCATCACCCCGAAAGAAAAGTGGCCCCCACTGTCTGGCACACAATAAAAATGATAGAGGAGTTTCAGAAAGACCACAGTGTGAGTACTTCAAGTGTATATGTGATTCTTTCCCATTGCTACTTTCACCCATACTACATGTTTTAACATATAATAACATCAATAATAAGGATATTTAAATATTTTCTGAAACTGTGACACCAGTATATTTGCATGCATATTGTATATTATACATCACTGGGTTTTAGCTTTTAAAGATGTTCAAATGTGTCAGCTCTTGAAAATATTGCATCAACATGTACCAGTCTATTGACCTAGCATGCCTTCTTTGTAGATACTCTTGTATTGTGACTTACATGGCCACAGTCGGAAGCCTCATGTCTTCATGTATGGATGTAACCAGGCGTCTACAGAGTCCTCCTCAGTTTCCTCTTATCTCTGGGAAAGGATTTTCCCATTTCTGGTATCCCAGAAGGTAAAACATGTCAAACTTTTCAAATAATTATTAATTGTAATGCATTGCCCAATTACTGCATAGGCCTCAAAACTTTCCCTTCCAATGCGTTCTGGAATGAGCCCGGATAGGCAGTCGCTAGCATTATGTCAGTAATTATGGGAAACAGATTGTGCACAAAGCACGCAAGAGATAATCCTCCCCTTCTTCTTATGATGCCTGCAGTCATTCTGAACATTTCTAAGTTCTGTTACTCCTCTATCAAGACTGTTCTCAACCTGCTTTCTTGACACTGTCACAGAACAATGATTTGAACAGTCTAACCTGGAACATTTCGGAATGATTGCAAACATTAAAAAGGTAGGATGATGAGCAACGACCAACCGGCATCCCTGTTTTGTCCTGCTTTGAGGATCCCCATTGCTTTGACTGGAAAAGCTGCAGGTTCCACGTCAAGAGGAGCAAGGAATCGACAGGCCGTGTTGTGATGTACAGACGACTGGGTATCCACAACTCCTTCACAATGGAAGTTTCTTTCTCTGGGACATTCAAAACAGAGTAAGAGTAGCTACAATAAACACCTCTTCAGGGAACTCTTTCAACACACTAATACAAACCGTGAAATATAGGTTTGTGATAAACCATACCACAAAATTATTTTAGGAACTGAGAAAGAGCAACATGAAAGCATTATGAACTATCTGAACTCAAATTAAACCAAAGCCAGTGTTGGGGTTAGGGGGTAAAATTAATCTGTTTTTACTAAAGACAATATACCGAATTACTTTGAATTAACACTGTAGTTTTTATTTTAAATTGCTAAAAACTCAAGAGCAGCTGTGATTCAAAGTAATATGGGAAGTGAATTACACTTATATTGAATTTTCGCCTGTAGGTGCCAATGAATGCAAAAACTTAACTCATTAACTTTTACTTTGTAATACATTTAAAGTATGAACTATAGGATTTAATACAAAAATGTTGGAGTTTGAACCGTTTACCATACATAAAGCAACGTTGGATTTCCTATGATTTTTTTTTTTTTTTCAATGAAACTGTACAACGTGATGATAATTAAACGATGCCCCCTCTACCATGTTTTGATTTGCACAGCTCTGGCCCCCGCCACTTCAACATTAGAGACTACTTACTGATGGGAAGGCATCTATGTGAAAGCATCCTGGATTATGCCAATCTAAAGGGTGATCCCATGTAAGTGTGGTTATTCACAATTGTGTTAAAAACATTCATAGATGGCCTTGAAGCGCTACATTATTATTATTATTATTATTTATTATTATTATTATTATTATTATTATTATTATTATTATGAAGTGATGATACATCAGTAAAACATTTTTGTGATTTTTTTCCTCCCAGAAAGCTAAATGAACTGATCCTACAGATGTCTCATTCAGTAGCACAGCAAATTTCAAGCAACAGAAAAAGAAGCTCACACTCAACAGCTTCAACATCCACAAGAATGACCGTTGAAGATCCTGGATACACTGAAAACACTGAAGGTGCAGTTAGTCGCTGAAGCTGATAGGATACCAATGATATGACTGAAGGTTTTTGTAAAAATACCTTTGGTATACCACTATAATGCCAGTGTATTTCTCTGAAGTCAGTACTGGTATTATTTGTAGAAAACAGTGTTACAGCAATGGCAACAGAATGGGTTTGGAACAGTGACCAAGGTACAGTACTTTAATGGATTGGTTCATTATATTGTGATACCATTTGCACGTCATATTATGAACATGTTAACACTGTGGAACCATTCTACCAACAGTATGCTTCAGCTGACCCTTAGTATAAAACTCCTGCTTTGCTACTGAAGATCATTTGGTAAGGGGATTGCAGCCAATAATATTAGCATACAACTGTGTAGGGATGAGCATAGAACTAACCATGAATGTGCCCTTTTATAGCATACATGATATATATTTTTTATATTGTCATGTAGTCAGTAACAAGAACAGTTTATTTTAAATGTATTCAATTTCTAATTATAAAAACCTAAAATGCAAGTTATTTTTTGGGGTAGGATGTACTGATACAGATGACACATCTGAGGACTTGAGTACCTTGGTTAACAAAGACAAAGTTTTTGTCCCAAAGGTAAATCTTCTTTGTTTCTCACAAAATGGTGGTTGCAATACGTGTGACATTTCTGTTGGTTAGATCAGTCCATTGATATGTGTCACATGGTAACATCTCATTAGTGTTACTTAATGGACTTGGGCATTTAATGTTAATGTTCATGGAAAAGATCAGACTTTGGTAACAGAATGATACACTTAGTCTATAGTTTAATACTCAAATGAATTGAAATTACTGGATGGATTCTATAGTAGGAAGTGGTCTTGCAGGTTAGTTTCCTGAATTCAACAGGGCATTTTAATTAACTTTTTTTTCACAAATCTGACACTGTAGTTACCTTAAGACTTTCTTAGTCTGCCACATTTGTCACTTTTGACTCCTAAAAACATACATGATTGATATTTAGGTTATCCCTTTTACTGTCAACTGAATTCAGTGGATTGATTTTCACCAGCACTTCATTACTGATGTAGTTGAACCCTAACTGCAGGGAGACTTCTTATGGGGGGTGGATTATCTGCATGCCTTCACATCCTTCAGTTGATCTAAATAGTGGTGGATGTGCTGTTTTAAAGACAGAAATACACTAGAGACTAAGATGCCTTGTTCGATGTTTGATTTTCATAGCTTAAACAAAGGGCCATGTTACAATGCAATGGTGTAATCAGAAGCAGTGTTTACATCAAAAATATAATAGTTTAGTAATACAAGTTTAGACCTAAGAGGATGACCTTATGGGGGAAAAAGCTAACTAACTGAATTAAGCATGCTAACCATTTTTCAACAGGATTCAGAAACATTCCCAGTGCTTCAAAATCCAGATGTTGACTTCATAGCTCTTGAAGAACAGGTTCCACCAGAGTCACTGCAGAGATGTTTAGAACATCTGAAACAACTGACAATTGTTGAGGCCGCACAGGAGTCTTAGTATGTCATTCTTTTTCATTCTATACGTTGGTGCGTTTGAGTTGAGTTGCGGGGTCAGCCCTTTGTTTTCACACTTTGCCTTCACCCTTGTTACACACCACATTCCAAATGATATAAAGGTAATGAGATATTTCCTTGTCATGTTTTAAAATAAACACACACACACATTATGGTAAATGTTTCTGCATTTAACTTTCACCTTCAAAAGATCTCTATCAGACATCAGCTGCATTTTCAGTGTGCTACAATTGAGCCTCAAACTGATGAAGAGATCTCTCAGTGGCTGGCTTCTAATCATGGCAGGCAATATTAACCTAATGACAATTTGGAGTAAAGAGCTATCTGAAAATGTGCTCTTATTCTTTGGCATAAAAACTAGTGTCAGAAATAATGAAATGTGACTTTATCGTTATGCTTTTCTTTTTAAAGCTCAAGTGAGGATAGTGACAGCGAGTCGGAACCAGCAACCAAATGTTATCCACCAAATGAAAAGACAGTAATGAGGCAAACAACTGTTTGTGCTGATCTTCCAATATTCACATTTTCAAAAGTACAATGCTCTCACAATAAACGGGTAAGTACTGCAGTTTCAGCTCATGCTGGCTTAAATATAAAGTACTACAATTTAATGCATGATATACTTGAATTCAGCTGTTGCAACTTAATGCATGATGTACTTGAAGTCAGCTGTTAAGAGTGAGGGTTTCAAGATTCTAGAGTTGCAAGGGCATCCACTGTAGGGTATTAAACCAGCAATCTAACTAGTGAGCAACAATCCATGTGAGGTGCGCAATCTGGGCATCAATATATCTCAGTATGAGGCCCTGCCTTGTGTTATGCCGTGTGGTATTGCTTACATGACCACTGTGCATGAACCTGATTGGCTGGGATGAATGCTGGGGCTTATAATGGATAGCTATAATATAGTATTTAACAAGTGCAACCAAATGGCACACCTGAATGCTTTTAAAGCCTCTAGTATTGAAGATGCTTAATGTAATTATACTGCTAAAAAGCACAACACTATTTTGAAATAAAATAAAAACAGGAGCACCATCGTGGACTTGACACCGGGTGGTAGTATGGCATGATGTATTCAGAAGCAGTGTGCCAAAACAGTTGTATGGTTGGTTCACAAACCATATGGGAGTTTATAATCATGAGACAGTTTTACGTAGTGGTTATTATAGAATCGTAACAATTGGTTACCAAAAAGTTATATTGCATTTATTAATATAAAAACAACTACATTACAATCCATTAATATGTTTGGGTACAAAATAGTATATCAAACCCTACAACAGTGTTGTGGCATTGGCGGGGGGCGTTATCAGGCTTACATGGAAGTTTGTTTAACTCTATCTGTGTTAAATGCTTTGATTTTACAACTTTTTTGTCTGGTTACTAGAATACCAAGAGAGCTGCACAGGTATACCCACTGTTTGTGAACCGTTATGCCAATCGCAGCAATGGAGGAATCCCTATCTACTCACAGGAACGTCTACTGGAAAGAGCTAAGGCAAGCGTACAGATACTGTGCTGTTCAAATCAACAGTGTATGCATGTGTAACAGGGTGGAGGCTGGAAGCAACACTGCAAACAAGTGTCCTAACTCCCTATGCAAGAGCCAGACCCATCTGTATTCATGGTTATAGAGATTTTAACATCCTCTCCTCTCACAGATAGCAGACAGAATCCATAATGTATTACAAAACAATTCTTCAAATAATGATGCAGATGCTGGAATCTGCACTACTATGCACCATCACTGTTACCAGGGTGGCATGACTCGATGTGGTATTGCTTCTTCAGCTGGGCCATGGTTACACCAGCAGTTGGTAACACAGTAACTTACACAAAAAACAATTACAAAAAAGAAAAAAGCGAGAAAACAAAATTGTGATCGTGTTTGGTCCTGTGCACTTTCTCTATATAAAAAGGTCCTGTGCCCGAAACTGACTGACTACATTTTACTTTTGCGAGTTCAACAGTCCTGCAAATGTGTTATTTCTTTTCTTTACTGTGATGTCTGTCCAGGTAAAGTGCCCTCTAATAAACCTACTTGCCCTGGCTGGAGAGCAAATGAGCTGGCTCTCAGCTTCTCTTATATAGATCTGTCCAGGCTCAAATTGGCAATAAATCAACCAGAAACCCAGTGGCAGGACACAGTCCCTGCAAAGAACCCAACAGCCTGGACAAAATACATGTGTTCTTTTTTACTTAATTTTACCTTTCACTCAACAGAAGAAGGAAGAAATTAAAACCAAGCAACAAGAACAACATACCTCTAACGTTGAGGTATGTGTCTGCATAGCTATTGGACTACTATTGAGCTGCACTGAATTGGGATATTCTGAAGTTTTAAAATACAATATTCTTTACAAATAGAGTAACATAAGATTAATATACAGAAAGGCTGAACTGTGTTAACTAGGCTGACTGCTTATCTTCAAATCAACTACAGAACTTAGAAGCCAGTGAAATGAAAAATTAAGATTTGGAGTTGTTTTCACAGATGTAAACTTACATTTTAGTACGGACATCTCTCCTGCAGGTACGTGGTTACTCATACTTTTTATTTGTAATCACATAGCACTAGGTATCCAGCAGTTTATCCAAAGTGGAAATGAACATTACTCTAAGTTTCCTGGGGTTAAGTATGCAAAAGTAATCAAAATAAATTGCTGATGTTTCGCACAAGGACAACATAACTTGACATTTGTGCTATGGCATGAATACCATAGCCTGCTGGTGAATCTTAGTAAATTATTAGTGAATATAACAACACTCCAGCACTCCAGTTCTGCACCCTTGTTACAGTTATTGTATTTTCTTTGTAATTTAGTGAAATCAGTGTTAAACTATTTGTTTTTTTTTTTCAATTACAGTTGCAAAATGGCCCTCTGAGGCACCTGTCAATGGAAAGCTGGACTCTCCCAGACATATACTCCGTAACTAATAAATGTACAGGGGACAATAGGAAATGTCTGCCATCACTTTCCCTACACCAGGACAACCATACAAATACCTGTAAGAAGTCTCCACCAAACAATACTGTTTTTTTTTAAATGCACAAAATCGGATACAAAACATTGGAGGTATTTACACGTTCCCTTTCTAGTGGAATGACACCCATTCGGTAATGTTTTTTGACAGCATGACAACTACTTGTTATTGTTTATATTCAAATCCATCATTTATTCTTACACCATGTTATGGTGTTCTATATATTGTGACTTTTTTTCTTCTATCTTTAAATCTGTATTAATTCTAATTAACATTAGTAACCAGCAATGCTGGCTCTGAGGATCAGCTTTGATTTGGCCTCCCAAACGCATAAGCATGCATAACTTTTGAATTAATTTGATTTGTTTATTTAAATGTTATATATTTATTGGAGTTAATTAGTTCATTCTTTTCTGTTGTGTCCCGCTAGCATAATTGTTTTCAGACTATTTATCCATTTACTTTTCTTATTACTCTATGTCCCATTGTCTAATTTTAGCTGTTCTAATATTACAAACTTTACATCATTGATGTCATGTCCTAGATGGTGAAGTGCTGTACTATTGGTTCATTATTTTATTTTTCTAATTAATGAAAGGTGGTTCTGAATTATTTTATATAAAGTTGTTCCAGTCTCTCTAACATTTTATTTCATCCCATTTTTCACAGGCTATTCCATAATTGCTATTTTTACAGTAGGTATTAGTTTTTAGTGGATATGTGTTGTTCTTATGTTTAATTATGTTTTTACTGTTGTCCATGTATTTGTAGAACCTATTATGTCAATTATTCTTATGTTTACTGTGCACTAAAATATCACCTAAATTAGCTTCTCTTTTGAATGCTACAACTGGGGCCTTAAGAAAAACAATTTTTCTGAATGATGTAGAATCTGCAAGTGTTTCCAAACTATCTTAGAAATTAGGCAAAAGTTTAGACTAGGTCATTGCTAATTGGACTCTTTTTGACCTTTTCATCTTTATTTTTTATAATCTAGTAGACCATCTCTTTTTAGTTTATCCACTTAACTCTGTCTAGTTTTTAATACATTTCTTTGTTTTACATAGTCACTTTCTTTTCAGCATATTCTTTGAGCAGAGGACATGTGTGCATGTCAGTAGGTTTACAGAAGAGGTCAGTCTCAATTGAACCTTCAAGTTATTACATATTATTGAGTTTGGCTGTTCCTCACCCAGTTTATAAAAATTATATTATTTTCTTGTCCATCGAAGGTCCACCTTAATATTACTGTGTATTTCATTTGCCATTTTATTAAACTGGAAAAGATATTATTCTCCATGTGCTCAAACCCCAAAAATACAATCTACAAACCGAATGTATCCTAAAGGTTCTCTTTCCGATTTTCTAAGTAATTGTTCTTCCCATTTCCCCATCTACGTACTAGCAAAATGCATTCCTAATTTAGATCATATTGCTGTAACATCGTTTTGTTTGGAATTCTTATCAACAAATGTAAAACTACTGTTTTCTAAAAGTATGTTGATCATGTTCAACACTTCGGCTGTTGGTATTGATTTATCTAGTGCTTTTTGACAGGCTTCTGAAGTTTCTTTACAAGGGACACTTGGGTACAACAATTGTACACCCTTGCAAAATAAAACTGTTTTCTCAGGAAGGTTGTGCATTAGTGATTAAAAAAAATATATAAAAAAAATAAAATAAAAAAGTGTTGTATCCTTAACATAGCTTGGCAATTTCTCAACATGTGACCCATGTTGTTTTTCTGCCATTTCAGCTATTTATGTGTGTTGGATTATCAATCATGCTGACTATCATTCACACAGGGGGATTTTATATACAATTTTTTTTTTTTTTTTTATTAAGAAATTAAATTTTAACTTTCTGGTTTTCAGCATTTGTCTTAAATTGACTTATCTGCCTTTATTTCTTTTTTTTTTTTAAAGGACACAAAAAGGGTGTGTGTATGTATATGTGTGTGTGTGTGTGTATATATATATATATATATACAGTGCCTTGCAAAAGTATTCAGACCCTTGACCAATTCTCTCATATTACTGAATTACAAATGGTACATTGAAATTTCGTTCTGTTTGATGTTTTATTTTAAAACACTTAAACTCAAATTCAGTTATTGTAAAGTGACATTGGTTTTACGTTGGGAAATATTTTTAAGCAAAATAAAAAAAATATCTTGCTTGCATAAGTATTCAACCCCCACACATTAACATTTGTTAGAGCCACCTTTCACTGCAATAACAGCTTTAAGTCTTTTGGGGTAAGTATGTACCAGCTTTGCACACAGTGTCAGAGTGATTTTGGCAGATTTGCTCCAGGTTGTTCAGGTTGGTTGGACGATGCTTGTGGACTGCAATTTTCAAATAGTGCCACAGATTCTCAATGGGATTGAGATCAGGACTTTGACTGGACCACTGTAGGACATTCACCTTTTTGTTCTTCAGCCACTCCAATGTTGCTTTGGCCTTGTGCTTGGGATCATTGTCCTGCTGAAAGGTAAATTTCCTCCCAAGCTTCAGTTTTTTAGCGTCCTGAAGCAGATTCTCGAAGTATTTTCCTGTATTTTGCTCCATCCATTCTTCCTTCAATTGTAACAAGATGCCTCTGCTGATGAGAAGCATCCCCACAGCATGATGCTGCCACCACATACTTCACTGTACGGGATGGTGTGTCTTGAGGCACGGGCAGTGTTAGGTTTGCGCCACACATAACGCTTTGAGTTTTGGCTAAAAAGCTCTATCTTGGTCTCATCTGACTACAAAACCTTTTCCCACATCGCAGCTGGGTCACTCTCATGCTTTCTGGCAAACTCCAGACGTGCTTTCAGATGGTACTTTTTGAGTAACGGCTTCTTTCTTGCCACCCTCCCATACAGGCCAGTGTTATGCAGACCTCTTGATATGGTTGACTGGTGCACCATTACTCCACTCCCAGCCACTGAACTCTGTATCTCCTTCAAAGTGATTGTTGGCCTCTCTGTGGCTTCTCTCACAAGTCTCTTTCTTGTTTCAGCGCGGAGTTTTGAAGGGAGGCCTTTTCTTGACAGTGCCTGGGTGGTGTGATGCAGCTTCCACTTCCTGATTATTGATCCAACTGTGCTCACTGGGATACCCAAACACTTAGATATTATTTTGTACCCTTTCCCTAATCTATGCATTTGTACTACTTTATCTCTAACTTCTGTAGAATGCTCTTTGGTCTTCATTTTCCTTCAGATTCACAGCCTTACCAATGATCCTTCAACAGTGGGGTTTTTATCCAGAAAATGTGACAGGAACTTTAATGGTTCACAGGTGGAGGCCAATGGTAAGGTAATTGTGTCCTTGTTAGGGCAATTTCTTTCATCGGTGCAAACTGGGACCTTCCACAGCACAGGGGTTGAATACTTATGCAAGCAAGATATTTCAGTTTTTTATTTTTCTTAAAAATATTTCCCAACATAAAACCAATGTCACCTTACAATAATTGAGTTTAAGTGTTTTAAAATAAAATATCAAACAGAACGAAATTTCAATGTACCATTTGTAATTCAGTAATATGAGAATTGGTCAGGGGTCTGAATACTTTTGCAAGGCACTATATATATATATATATATATATATATATATATATATATATATATATATATATATACATACACACACACACACACACACACACACACACATTATATACCTTATTACTTCAACTTGGCGCCGCTGCGTTTATTTTAAATTGATCAAAATGACTGCGGTTCCTAAATGAGGGCGTCGATTATACGAGGGCAGCCTTTATTAATAATACGATTTTTTATTACATGATTTATGACATTTTAAAATATCGTGGTTGCTTATTTTCTGAAATACGGTAGCATACCTGTATGTAACAGCGTGTTTAGCTAACCTACTTTGACTACAGTACATTTATCGGTGACAGTTACCAAGAGCATATTAGGTGGGAGTTGGAAGGTAAAGGAAGTACTGTACCAGCGAATCAGTTGTGTGTATTTGTTGTTAAGTGGCGGGACAATTTGGCAGTTAAGTCCTAAGTCCGAGAGTGAGACGTAGATATTTTTTCTACACTAAAAATTAGCTCATAATATCAACTTGATTTCTGTAAAAGCTATAGCATACTCTTTTTTTTTCTCACTGTAACTTGCTTGTTTGTAATTTCTCTGCTAGAGAAACCAAAAATAAATCTTCATAGATATTAATCACATTGTTTTTATTTGCACGAGATTGAGTACGGGAATTACATGAACTAAAAACAAAACAGCAAAACCACCTATAAGAACTACAGAAGGACTGCTGTTCTGTAAGTAGCGTATCTTGCATTTACTTACTATGTGTGTGTGTGTTAGTTTGTAATTTATGTGCTAGATTGAGTCACCCGTCTCTTCGGGGGCATTACATGTACATAGCCAGTGTTGCACGTGTATTTGTTTACAGTGTGTGTGTTTTTTTTAATAGGCAGAGAAAAAAATACCTTAATGTTTCTTTACTGATAGCGGTGTTTATTCGAGGGCGGCCTCTATTATAAAGCTGATATATGACTGCGGCGTCAAATTGAAGTAATATGGTGTCTGTCTGTCTATCTATCTATCTATCTATCTATCTATATGAATGAACAGTTCCATCATAACTGGGTCCACTGTTTCTGCACTTTACATCAACACAACACAGGATGGCCCGATGTTTACTTATACAATATTGAACATCTAATGAGATTTCACTATTCAGTCCCTTATCAATTAAACAAAGTAGCCAACTCATATTACAAACATGTTTCTCTTTAAATAAAAATTACACTGCTGTTTTGGCTTGCTCTAGATACAGCTGTGCAACAGAACTGCTTTCATGCAACTGTTCTTGAAGCAATGAGTAAATGTGTCATCAAAAGGCCAGACTTCACCCTCAAATGTGCGTAAAGAATCTTCAGCAAGTCATTGGAAGTAATTTCTAAGCTTAATATGGCCAAGAAAAAAGTGGTCTTTTATAAAGAATAGTTTTTGGCATCCAATCCAATGAGTCTTTCAAATCCAAATGCTTATATTCAACAGATAACGCTTCCTTTTTTACATGAAGTCATCCGAGTCATTTCCGTCCTGTTAACAGATAAAAAACAGAGATGAAACAAATACATGTAGAGATTCACAAAGCACTTTATTAAAACAGTTTTTACTCATGATTGTCAAACTAAGATGCAGCAGCATGTTTCCATCGGGAGTTACAAATGTGAACAAGAATGCAAATCCAATCATGACTTTTTAGGACCAGTTAACCTGCTGCAATGAGGGCAAAGTAAACCTGTAGTTCAATTAAATGTGTTCAAGCTCCCAGTTCATATCTGGAACTGCCAAATTGGCTAACATATGACATTTGTAATCAGTTATACACAATGAGATGCATAGCATGAGACAGGAGATAACAAAAGTGGCTTTAAGAACACTGTGGGGTAGATGTACCAAGATGGGCCAAGTTGCATTTTCGTTACGACAATTCACAAAGTGCACTTTTGTCGTATGTACTAAGAAAAAAATGTTTATGAAGAGAGCCACAATATACTAATTTAAATATTATTTGCGTCATCTTAGCGAGATCTCTAGCAAGAGTTTTTCAAATAAAACAGTGGCAATTGAGTTGTGGTTTGCTGCAGCAGAGAATGCCCGAAGGATAACGTCTATACATGCAAGGGTGCAATAATTATAATAACATTGTTTTTGTTAAATGTAAATGTCATCTGTACAGAGCATTCTGTTCCGTTTTTATTGTACCTATTTTAATACTGTTATATATGTAAAAAATGAAAGGCAGTTTAATCCCATCAGATTCTATAGAGGGGCCCCAACCTTCACCCCCAAAAAGCTTAACGCTAAACTGGACGGTGTATTTTAAATATAAATCATTGCGCTGAAATAACATTAATGTGTTTTGGGTACAAATATAAATCTGTACAGTAGGAAAATCAAATGAATACCTAGCACACTTTTTTTATACTTTAGCCTGCTAGTAACACAAAATAAATCATGCTTCTGTACTATACACATTGGTGTACAATGCAAATAAAAGATTATTTTAAATTGAAACTTAATGATTTTAGGGTTTTTAATTGTATTATTATTATTATTATTTGTATCTTGGTCTACTTAGTAATCTTGACAATTAACAACAATTGATCATGGTCTTATACAGATGGCACATGTGTGCAGTCTATTGCTCCCAACACGTTTGGAAAAATAGAAATGTCATAGAAATTTGTTTAAGGCTTGTAAGTACACCCTGACTTTAGTGAAAATTGGTTACTTGGGTGTCTGTCTCAAATGCATTGAGCACAACTGGCAACACATGGGAAAAACGGACTAGGAAGTGCCAGCAACAACTGCGACTGAATCAAAGAATGTCTAGTCCATGATACACTAGTCAAAGACACATTTATGTTGTACTAATGATTATTTATTTATTTATTTTTTAAAGTAAAAAATCCATCTATATTTCTTTTCTAATTACCAACCTTTATTTAGTCCATTGTTAATTTAATTGAAAAGTAAAAAGTTGATGAAGAGAATACCGTTAAGTGGCTAAGGTATGTGGAAGTGTTCGGTTATATTTTTAATCAGGTAACGTCCCTTTAAACAAATTGAGATGATTCTGTTTTCATAACTAAAACTCAGAAAAAGCAGCTGTTAATTAAAACAATCTTTGTTTCTACCTTCATATCTTGCCTGAGCCTAATTCTAGTGCCCTTAAATTTATTTCAAACAGGAATGACAAATTACATGAATTCTACATCCCCGATCTTACTTTTAACTCGCATTTCAATTTTTGCAGTCTATAATTTATTGTTGCTTTTGTTATTTTCCCTAACTACTGCAACAGAGAAATGCCAGACATATTTTTTTTAAGCATAAAAACGAATACATAGTGCAGAGTGTACACTGACAGCAGCGTAAGGAACATCCGCTAGAAAGTGTCCTGAGGGAATCAGATGATTCTAGGGCATTTGCCAAGCACTCCTACCACTGCCAAACATACTACTAAAGCATTTAAGTTTAAAATGAAATGTGTTACATACCTCATTGGTGGTCATGTTGTCTGATTTCATAAGTGATGAATAACTCCTGGAGAAGGAAACAAATACGTTTCAATTAAACAACCCCACAGCTGTACCATTCTTAGAAATTGTTGAAAAATGTTATTCCTTGCTTACTTCAGCTCATCCAACTCTTTTTTCTTCTTCATTTCTTCTCTTTCATTTCGTTTCATTTCCTGGATTTGTGTTTTTTTCTCAGTCCTCTCTTCTCTGTCTCTGGATTCTTTTTCCGCTGCCAGGTCAGGGAAGCGCTCTTCTTTTGTTTTTTCCAACCTATTTACAATTTCATTAATTTTCTTTTCTACTGCAACAAGCCTTACCTGAAAAAGAAAAAAAAAAGTTTATTATTAAATAAATGATTTACAGTGACAATGGTCCTGTGTTTATCAGTCTAAAGCACAAAGACATTTCATTCTTTAAAATACCCATTCACATGGCATGAAAATGCTCAACTTATGCCGGTATAATACTGTCATAACCCTTTCACGCAGCCAAAGGGATCATGAGACTAAAACTTTTAAACCTGTCAGTCATTTTCATGGCAACGGTGATTCACCCATAAATTATAGCATCACGCACCGTCCTTTCTATTGTTGAACTCACCTTCTCGTCCAATAACCACCAGAAAAACATTGGAAATGATTACTCAGTTCATGTTGACTTGACCCCTTTCCCAGTGAAAATAACAAATAAATTATCCCAGTGCAGATGGGCAATGTCCCTCCTTCTTGACTTGTATCTCGCATGGATTAGTTCTAAATACTTTAAACCCAACCCAAATAATGAGTGGCAGCAAATTCCTATGTTTCTATTGGACTGAAACACGTTTGAGAGATTTAAAACAAGATGTTCTTGCTTGTGAGATTTAAAGATATATTACAGTACTATAGGTATTATTTACACATTTGTTTAATTTAAAACAGAATTGCAAATTGTGGGAAATGTAAAAAAAAATGCCTAAACACACAAAAACCCCACAAGAATATGCCCGTGACCATAATGATTTCATTGTGGATGACAGAAAAGAAGGTACAATTGAAGTGTGCAAGTACTGTCCAGTTACTATATATATATATCTATATATCTATATCTATATATCTATATCTATATCTATATCTATATCTATATATATATATATAGTAACAAGAATATTATAGTTTTACGAAAGCAACCGAAAATAATTTCATACAGCATAAAAAAAGCAAAAGCCCTGAAAAAAATCCAAACTATTTCCATATAACTCAAAAATAGCTAAAAATAAGCACCGAAAAAAGAAATTAATAAAAACCAAAAAACAGAAGCCTTAATTATAATGTATTCAAGTAAAAGGCTTGAACTAGACAAGTTTGACTGAATGCAATATTTTACGTACTGGTATACAGAATATACTGAATATTATGCTGTAATATATTATTCTTGAACTTTTCTAAGAATAACGAAAATACACATTAGTCAAGAAGTCATTTTCTATGTAACCAAGCAGCCCTGTCAGCGTAGGTAGAGATTTGAGTACCTTGTTTCAATTTGGATAAGAAATATTTGTGAAGCTCACCTCTTTCTGCCGATGGAATCCTATCTGCCCTACATCCATGCCCCCAGTTTTCTTTAGGTTGGTCCATGGTGTATATACGACACTGATGTTGTTCATTTTGCAGCCTGACAAAAAAAGTTTGTTGAGACTTTTTAAATTTTTTTTTACCGAAACGATAGTTTCAGAGTAGCTGTTAAGGCATCATCTTAAACCAATTTCGTGTAAATAAATAAAAATACATATAGTACAAAAGTTTATGCTGAAATGTTTTGCTTGTAATAGATACCTTGAATACTATTGTTTTTCACTAGCTGTGCACAGTCAATCAGCACTTCTTTTGGGATACCATCTATTGTCAGCCCCTGAAATAAAATGATTTAAAATCTGAATGCATTCACAGCAGCAAAGTAAATAAATCACCACAAAACCATGGACTCCAAATCTTGACTGAAGCCAAGTGGCAAGCGCTAACATTATATTTATTTTTTCATTTCTTCAACCTAACATGTACAAACCAACATTTTTGTAAATTAAAAAAATTAGCAAAAGACACATTGGGCATAATACAGATTAAGAAAAATGTTAATGCTGAACTTTTCAGATTTTTTTTTTTTAATATATAATAATATAAAATAAAATTGTGTGGTATGTGTGTGTGTATATATATATATATATATATATATATATATATATATATATATATATATCTATATAATAGTATATTTCCTCAGGTAGTCTGAATACATCCACTGAGTCTATATGTGTACCCGGAAGCTCCTGTCAATAGGTGTACTTTGGACCTTCATACTTTTATTTAGACATGGTCCTGAAGAAGCTTATAAAGCATTAGTGTCCACCCAACCTTAAACATGCAAGTCACGGACATTCATTCCCTGCCACACCTATACATTGGAACTTAAGGTATTTTCACGATGAGCGCGTCGCGTCAAATCGTCAGTCCAGGCTAAACTTCACTTTTTAACATTTATACATACTATGGTGCATTCACACTGCGTCAAATCGTCAGTCCAGCGTAAACTTCACTTTTTAACATTATACATACTATGGCGGCATTCACACTGAATGCGTCGCGTAAAACCGACGGCGTCAAAAATAGACCTTGTCCCATTTGTCTGTGCGCGTTGTGCGTAAATTGCATCCCCTCGTCGACATAACAAAAAAAACATCAACAGATAGCCTCTGTATTTCATCAACACAAAGACCGGCCCAATGAAATGTGCGATTTAAAACAGATAATGGAAACAAATATAGCTACAGAAAACATGAAAACTCTGTCAGTATTTTTAACAGCAACACAAAAGACCCGACGTGCTAAAAAAACAAAGCAAAAAAAAAAAACCTTCATCTGAATTAAATGAATACATGTATAAATATAATGTATATAATCTTTATGTTTATTTTACATTATTTTTTTAGGACAGACAATAAATACATAAATATGTGCAGTCATTAATGGTTCTGGTCTTGTGGAAGTGCTAGCGAACAAGAAGTAAACTACTATACTGTTGCTTGTTTTACGTCTTGTAACGCAGATGCAGTTAAAAAAAAGTGCGCAGGCAGTAAGAAATATAAAACTATGGAAATGCAAGCTGCAAATGCAGTTTTTGGAACATTTGGAAATGAGAAAGTAGCGAAACATAAGCAGTCAGCAGTGGGGTAATTATTATTATTAGTAGTAGTATTTATTTTTCTTACTTCTTATTTGCGCTGTGTTCTATTTATTTGTTTTAAGGCTTTTATTTTAAGGAACAGTGCTCCATCATACCCATGAACGTGAATTCGTAAGTACATTATTTAACAATAATACATCACGACTTCTTGTGCATCACAGGTTCGTCGTTTCTTGCTTTCTAATTATTTGAACGCCTTTGGTGTGAAAACAAAACAACTCGACGTTTTGACGCAACGCGCTCAGTGTGAAAGACCTACAGCCATCAGTAACATGAGAACGGAGCTCACAATGACTTGGTTCCACTGTAAACACATAGAAATGTAAGTTTGAAATATAGGCAGTGGCTTTCATGTAACCTCATATTCAGTTTGTTCTAAAGTTATGTCTAGATAAAACATACAAAAAGTGAGTGAGCCAGACGGTATCTTTTCAATATCTTTCTTCATTATCAGGATCTTTCTCCGAGCTTGTGATAAAGAAGGTCATTAGCCACTATTGCTGAAGATAATTAGCAGGTTTTAGGATTTTTTGCCAATACAGTATTTGGAGGTCAAACATACAAGTCAATTTGTATCTCATAATTTGTTTTCACATTTGATATCTTGATGTGGACTTCCCTTTAAAGTGAGGTAACAGCTGTCAATGGACAGCCCCAATTAAAGTAATTTTTGGATCATTAGTTCTGCTAATGCTGCATGAAACCTTTAGCAAATAAAAGCAAGGCTGCTCACCAGATATCTTCTGGCCACCCATACTTTATAAGGTCTTCATCTGCAGGTTTAATGTCAAAAGCACAATTAGTGATGCAAACATATTTGAAGTGAACAAAGGCACTAATTTCAACTGATGGGTACTGTCAAACTTGATTTAATATATTTATTTTTCTAAACCTTCATCATAATACTTACTTTCATATTTGTCCTTTCCCATATAGATGGTATAAGGCGGGGACACAACTAAAAGTCAAAAAATAGAACAGGATTATTATTTACAAGAGTACACAAATGGGCGACTTTAAAAATCACATAAATGTTTGCTGAGCTAAAAGATCAGAAAGAAAAAAAAAACATTAGGCTAGGACCTAAATACTGCCGCCATTTAGAACGCTAAATGTACTACAGTTCTAAATTACAACTTCCGAATTACCTTTTATTATTATTATTTTACATTTTGCATATCCTGCTGCTTTTTAATCCAACATCTGCTATAATAAAATAAATAAATAAATAAAACGCAAATTAGACAGTGGTTTAATTAGTCTTCTTTTTTTTCCTAGCAGTAGCCAGACTACTCGGTTGCTAGTGTGTTATGCTATTTTACTAGGTATCACGAAAACAATAAAATATTGCTTAAGTCTTACAGATGGCAGGTTTAAATAACAAAGCAACAAACACACATCCCCACATTATTTAGTCTGTGGAGTGGTGTGCAGACAATTAATTAACTTTTGTAGCACCTGCAAAACTACACGCATCATGCAGTCGTTTACCACGCCGCAACTCAAGATCAAAATCTCACTTGTGTAAACTGGCAGCATTTAAAAAACTAAAACACTTCAATAAGGGCAAATATTAATGTCTGTTTTGCAGCAACTCCAGGGGAGGATAACAGTATAACCACCAGATAAAACCAGGTTTGTTTGGGTATTTACATATCTATACGCCTGAAAATTATTTTAGAAACCGTGTGTTTTGTTCACAAACGAGGCCTACACTATATCTCAACGAACACTTTATCATAGACCCGGAGTCAGTGGCTGTTTATCTTCGAGTTGAAAATAGCTTAGATATCAGTACCAACCAAGTTAACACAACACAAAAGCTCACCTTCGCTAGTAAAATAGAAAACCATTGTTAATAAACGTTTCCTAAAATACAACGAAAAACACAGACTAACAACCAAGCTAGATCCACGGTGAACTCGTAAATGTCACACCGGAAGTGGTTTCTGAGTGGAAGCAGATCAGCAGAGGATTTTGGGAGTTGTATTTTTTTTTTTTTTTACTTTATTTATTTAATGTTCATTACGTCATTTACAATTACAAACCACAGACATAAACAATCTAAAATGTAGGTAAAGTCAGATGACAGGTCATCAAAGACCCATAATAACCATCCCAGAGTATAATTGCGCCAAAACCCTAATTTAAAACTGAAATTACCCGCCACACTGTGTAAAACCCCTCTGCTTGTAATGTTTTTGTGGGCGGGAACAACAAAAGTGCACTCGTTGAAGTAACCAATGCTATTTTAAAGACAGAAAACCCGCCGATCTTGCAGTCTGTTTGAGAGATCGCCACGGGTTCAGTAAAACGGAGGCGGGAGTTATATGATGAAGGGACGGGTTTTTATAAAGTTTGGTTGATATGTGGTGGCGCGCTATTTGAAAAATAAGTTTACAAAAAAGCCGGGAGCTGCACAACTCGATCATATGAAAATAAAACCGTCACATAATTAGACAATACGGATACAAGTGGTAAGCATACAGATGGGATTTTTTTAATTCAGATTTACACTAACTAAATCGATATGTTTTCACTATGTTTATATTTTCAGATAACTAGTAAGGCACTGACATTTGTCTTTACTGCTTGGATGACAAACATGTTTGTGATGGAAATGCGTGTTCTGAAATTCATGTGGCATACGATTTTCTGAGTCCAATTGAGTCCAATTATAATGTGTGTGTGTGTGTGTGTGTGTGTGTGTGTGTGTATATATATATATATATATATGTGTGTGTGTGTGTGTGTGTGTGTGTATGTGTGTGTATATATATATATATATATATGTGTATGTGTGTGTGTGTGTGTGTGTGTGTGTGTATATATATATATATATATATATATATATATATATATATATATATGTGTTAACATCGTTTATTTTTATTTTTGGTTCACGCTGTCATGCTAAAAAAATAAATAAATACTGGTATTAAAATTGAGTATTTTTGTTTTCTGTTTTAAACAGCCACTGACAAAGATACCTTTGAAACAAGGTTACATAGCCAAATCTTATCTGAATAATCTTAAGTTCAAAATTGTCCGGAATCAAAAAAGCTCTCTATACTCTTGTAAGCATGGCCTAACAGACCCTGTTTGCATCACAGTGTTATATTATAAGTGGTAACGAAGCCCATCTTAGGAATTTTAACTTGTTTTAACAAAGCAGTTGTTTTGTGTCCGTAGGTACAATTTGATTGGGAAAATGTTGACTAAGGGTACTCCAAAAAAAAGGAAACATGACGGGTAAGTTAGAGATGGACGCTTTGTTTTGTCTGCGTGAAATCGAATTAACTGTGAATTCATGGTTGATGGCATAGGTGGCTTTTTAAGGTGTCTCCTCTCATATTAATTTGAATTAAAAAATATAAAATAAATAATGTATTAGGTTTGAGACACTTTTTAGTGACCTGTTGCAAAAATAAGACTTGAGGGTTATTGTTTTATTTTTTGTTCAAATGTACCATAAACAAGCTTTACTTATAAATGTGTGAAGTAGTTCTTCTACAGTGATAATGCATGTTCATGTTTTGCTCTCAATTGCAGCCCTCTTTCTGCTTCTGGATCTCCAGCTAACAACCTCCTTAAAGACTTTGGCTCTCCCCCAAGAAGGAAATCTCCAAGGTTACCCAGCTTTCCTCTTGGAAAAACAGCCTTAAAATCCACTGATAATGAAAAGGAAAATTGTTCATCCCCTTTCAAATCACTGTCACCAACAGGACTTTCCCAATTCAGTTGGTCTCCAAAGCCTGCTTCTCCCTTCAAACCATATGTGAAAACTGGATCTTTCTATGGGAAAGGGAAAATGATTTATCTCACACCCCTGGAGAGAAAAGTCGTGAATGACCGCAAACCCACAGTAATCAATGAAGGAAAGAGGGATCAGGTCACCCTGCCTAAGTCTGTTAAATTGGCAAAGAGGAATAAAACTGCACCAAAGCCAAACTTGGGGGTCTCCCGTTCTTCCAGAACCCGCATTACGGATTTCATGAAGCCAAAACCAGCCACTGAGGCACAAAGTCAGTCGATACAGAGTGATCCCAAGGAAGGGGGACTAAAGACATTTTCCTCATTGCGCTTCAGTGGTCTGACAGCCAAACCCAAGCCCAAGCTCCTGGTTGGTGCTGCATTCTTTGCTACTGGGACAAAAGGTCGCTCCATGTATAAAAAACAGACACAAAAAAAAAGCAAGCCAGCTCCATACAAACCCAAACCTAGACCACCTGAAATGGATGTGAACAAGCAAGATCCGGACCAACCCATCAAAAAAGTGGATGCGGTCGTGCTAAAACAGGGCATGGCTTCACCTGAATCGCATGAAGCTTTTAAGCAGAAGCAGAAAGCAAACCCAGGAGTTGCAGCAGAAAGCCACGTTCTGAGGAACAAACTCACACCCAATACAAAGGTGTCAGACAACCAGACGCAGGGGAATGAGCGCTCACCTGAGACAAAGACAAACCAGCGTCTGCAAAACCACCTCATCACCAAGCAGGTGAAGGTTGTTCTGAGGAGAATCGATGGAATGCAGGCCAGCTCGGGGAGCTCCATGGGTGAGCTGAGCAATGTGGAGGTAAGCTTTGAAGATCATTTAATGCTTGCTTTTTTAATACAAAAAAAGCAACAGCCAGGTTGATTAACAGACAAAAACAAGGAGACAGGTTTATAGCTGATAACCGGTGTTTTTGTAAAAAATGTTAATACAACTTAATGGATAGCAGAAACATTATACGGACGAGCAAGTTTTACCTGACAAACCTGATGTAATTTAACCTTTTGTGGAAATGTCAGTAAGGAGACATTTCCTGTTTTGACAGGTTGAGATTGTTCTAATAAAACATCTGTATTCTGGTACGTACCATGGTAATATATAATATATATATGGTATATATATATATTATATTATATATATATATATATATATATATATATATATATATATATATTTTTTTTTTTTTTTTATTGCAGGACTGCTGTACAACAGAGATAGCACTGGACACAGTGTTTGACTTCAATAACACATCTTTACATCTCAAACGGACTAGGAAAAGTACTGCTTTGTTTACTATTTATTTTGTCTTTGCTTGTGCTGGTGGTTTATGTGCATTATAAAATCCATGTTTTATTCTTACTTTTGCAGCGTCTCCACCAGCTGCATCAGTCTATCCTATCTTCAGTACTCCCAGCTCTACAACGAAAGGGTAAAATAACCTTCTAGAATTTTCCCTATGTGCTCCCAGAGCTTATGGTCTTGCATTGTATATGATGTACCTGCAAAAAACAGTTCCTCATATATAGCAGTATGTCTCTTAGATGAAATTGAACACCACTCCTCAGATTCCCTTTTTCCTTACTACTGAATATGTTGTCTTCACATTAATCCATTATTTTGCATAACTACAGACGTTTTCTATTTCTACTATCTGTGCTACAGCCACAGTGGGGAATAGCATGTGTGCACAGGGAAAGCCGTCCATCGGCTTTTTACTTTTTATTTTCCCTCCTCCTGACCTCCTTAGGCACCGTCCTGCAAGAGCTGAACTGGCGTCCCCTGTGGCATGCCAGAGCCCTTTGTTGTCTGCAGCTGCTCTACCCAAACCAGCTAAGCTGCAGAGGAACATCAAGAGAAAAAAAGATTCTGACAAGCAAGCCACAGATCAGCTCATCATTGTACGTAACCCTGCTTTTTAGATTATCCCAGACATTCTTTACATAATGGCTGTAATGGGGACATCCTTTTAAATGTGAATAATGTAAGGAAGTATTGTCATTTTAGTGTCGTTTTTAATTCATATTTCACAAATAAGTCATTAAAACATGTGTGTCTGAGTCTTACCTTTCGTCTTTATTCATAGTATAGTTTCACACACATATTTCACACAATGATGTGAACAGAAACCTAATGGAAGTTACATATGGACAGGGTATGGTTTACACTGTTACAATAGAATGTTTTGTAAGCCCTCACATTCTTCTAATGATTCTAATGATGAGATGACAAATGAGCGCTATTTTTAACAATTCCTAGAAAGCCTTAAATAAAAATGCTGAGCCTGTTTATTTGGTAGTGTGCAAGGATACTGGCACTGGTGAAGGGTTAAATAAAACGAATTGTGAATTTGTTTAAGTATAAAGTTATACGTGTATTTTTTGTTTTTTTACCAAACGTTTTTCTGCTGTAATGTTTTGATTCCGCAACATGGTGTTTAATTCTCTGATTGTTTTCAGTGTAGTGTGTTTGGCACGGTGATGTATTCGTCTCACACTGATTTGTCTCCTTAAACTTGTCAGTTTTCAGCTTTTACTGTTAGTTCTGGTTGCAAGTTTGTATCTATTGCCTGTAGAATTGTTTTATCGTGAAGTCTACGGCTTTGTTTTTGTAACTTTCCAAATCTTTGATTTTAAGGATGCTGGTCAGAAGCATTTTGGTGCCATTGCATGCAAATCGTGTGGCATGATATACACAGCAAGCAGCCCTGAGGATGAATTTCAGCACACACAGTACCATCAGAGCCTCCTGGATAAAATTAAGTTTGTGGTAAGTTTTTTATTTTGGTTTTATTCATGAGTTTCTGTATGAATCAAAATGACCTTGAGTCTGTTTTACATCTCATAACTGACAAGAAGTTCACACTGCTTGGATTTCTTCAGCATCAACAAAAATAAATTTTTCTTCTGGAAAGTGACATTTTATGATCCCAATCAATCATGTTTGTGAACTTACCGCACATTTAGATGGTTCCGAAACTCGGTTTTGCACAATTACTGTAGCAGTGCATAATTTCACAATAGCACCCAGTTTGATATTTCTTATTGCTTCAATAGCATCAGTCTTCCACCGCGAACAACTTGAAAAGCTGTGATCTCAAGTCAGTCAAATGCTATGTACACTGTCTCAGAAGCTCCATGTTTCTTTTTTGTCACTTCTCTGAGGTTATTATTGTCTTGGGTATTAATTTTGTTTGTTTTCTATTTTCTTTTTAGGGGTGGAAGAAAGAGCGGGTAGTTGCCGAATACTGGGATGGAAAGATTATACTTGTCCTGCCAGATGATCCAAAATATGCAGTTAAAAAGGTAACTTTAACAACCTTTCATTTTATGCAGAGAAATCCAAATATTATAAAACTCATTAGGACAGTATGTTACTGACCTACTAATTTCTTACTTTTTAAAACTAAAGCATGAAAGTACAGTGTGGTTGTTGCTAAATTCAGATAGTTGATCTGAAGTTTTGTTTCAATATTAGTCTCGTCTACTTTTGGCCAGAAGGATACATTTTAAGTTCTGTCTGTACTTTGCATGCTGCCTTTCAGTTTAGACTTCAAGCTGAGTTCCATGCCTAAAACTTGAGTTTTGAAAATGTTTTGCAGGCTGATGAAGTACGTCAACTTGCTGACAACGAATTGGGATTTAAACAAGTCTCACTGAGTTGTCCCAGCAGAAGTAAAACATACCTGTTTGTGAACAGTGAGAAGATGATTGTTGGGTGTCTTGTAGCAGAACAGATCAAACTGGTAAGTATTTTCTAGTCACACTAAACTTACGCTTAGCCAAGAACAGCTTTGGGGCTGATGACTGAAGATTCTCAATCTCCACTAAGCTGCCTTTACATTGTTGTCTCTGTAAAATAAGGTTGGCTTTTATACTGCTGAAGACCAAAGACAGCTGAAGATTGTCCTTAAAAAGCCTATGCCTTGTTTCCACTGCTGGCCACAACAGCCCTGGTCGGCCGTGGACGGTGTTTCTGGCCTGCTTTGCTTTATCATACTCGATGTGGCCAGACTGCTGACACAGAAACTATGTCATCGCTTGGCAGGGAGGTGTGTGCTTGTATTGGAAGCGGAACAGAAAAACATTTAACTCTTTACAGTGGCTGACGTCTAACACAATTGTGGTAGCGTGTTACACATTTATCAGCACAGGTGATGGCATTTGTTAACACTGCATTGTTTTATGTTTAACAACGTTAAATTTAAGTTTTAAATGTTAAAGCGAATACACAAACAAAGTAAAAGTAATAGTCTTGCCAGACAGGCTTTGTGTCGGCGAATGAAATCACCATCACTGTCTTCCAGTGCAGAGCTATCCGATTCACTTTCAATCCGTCTGCTTTTGGAAAATTGGGTCTTGAGAATGCTGTCTACAGTTGTGCGTAGGGCGGAAATGAAAATAGCGACGAAACATTTCAATTGCAGCATCCATGGCTGGGGCAGTTGTTTTTTTTTCTCCCCCCACATTCCCCCAGTGACCTGATGATGCGAGACAAGAACGTCTGAATTTGGCCATGTTAGGGGTTAAAACACAAACACATTTCTATTGGCCTGGTCCGGCCAGCTGTGGAAACAAGGCATTAGAGGGTTGACGTGGCTATAGCTAACAAAATAATAACTTGTAACTGCTGCGTACTTCCATGTGTTAGGAGGAACCCATATTTGCACTTTGTTTTTTTTTTATTAAAAGAAAAAAAAAAAAAAAGGTCAGCTTATTGAAACCTTACTAACCCTTGTCTTATTTAAATTGTGTTGATTTACTTACTGTTAAAGTGTACTTGAGTGTAATTTAACATAATTATGTAGGCATTCAGAGTGTTGAATGAGCCAGTGGAACAGAAGGAGTTGAAAAAGCATGAACTGCTGGAGCATCACAGAGCTTGGTGTTGCTCCACAAAGCCGGAAAATGCCATCTGTGGGATCAGCAGGATCTGGGTGTTCAGCCTGATGCGGAGAAAGGGCATTGGCAGGCGCATGGTGGACACAGTCAGGTAGGAGTGTAGAGAGACACCAGGTATTGAAATTGTGCTTCAAGAGCAGAACACCTTGAAGTACTGCACTTGCCTTTTAGAATCAGTATATACTTGATATGTTTCTGACATTTTATTACAATATTAACTTTTTATTGTTGGCAGGGATTCATGTTTTGAACTGATTTCAGACTTCTTGTTGAAGTTTCTGTTTTCATCTAAACTACTGCAACACAAGACTGAATTCTCAGCAATTTTCTGTACCCCCACACTCCCCAAGTGAGCGTCTTAACTGCTATGCAAAAGAGGCCAGCAAGGAGACGGAAAGCTTAGGACACAAATTGACTTGAATCTGTAAAATTAAGCAAAAGTACACTGCATAATACTTGTCCCTTCTCTTTGTTTTAGAAACTCGTTTATGTATGGATGCCACCTAAGTAAAGAGGAAATAGCGTTTTCAGATCCAACTCCAGATGGCAAGCTGTTTGCTACAAACTACTGCGAAACTCCATCTTTCTTGGTGTATAACTTCATTAGTTAAGAAACATGTTTTTTTTGTATTAATAGTGTTTTTTTATGCCATGCAAACAATTTTATGGCTTTTTTTTTTTTTTTTTTTTTTGAACAAGTACCAAGTAGCTAAACATTTAATGAGAAATTAGTTTTGGTGACTTCATAATAAAAACATCTGCTTCTAAATGAAATGTTTAGATTACATTTTTTAATTCTGTTTTTTGTGTTACAGTATGTCTAATTTGTAAATAGTTTAAAAAAGTTAAATTTTATGTTTTTATTTGAAAAGTGAATTGGTTTTAAATAATTAAAACAATGCTGATATGTTACCAGCATGCCATTTAGTTAGTTTGATGGGTTAGTTACTTACTTGGCTGTAAAAAGGTGGGCCCTTGTATGAAAATTATGGGTCATTGTTTAATGTTTTAATAGTTAACATGTTGTAGTACTTTTAATAAAATGGTTTTGCAAAGTTATATGAAATAATTGTCCCTGTTTTGCACACAAGAGTAAGCATGGATCATCTTTCTCTGCAAATTTCTGCTTGTTTTTCATCAAGTGACATCAGGTTAAGAAAATTCAAACAATTCAATTAAATTTGCTTTATTGGACTATGGTACTTCCTTACACACTGCACTGACTGCCTGAACACTGTGTAACACCACATAGCTAGGTGCATTGCAAGTGGAAACAAGTGACTTGTCCTGCGTTGAAGGTGAATTGGACCACTTTTGACTTTGCCTCTGAACCTGCTGTCTAATGCATGCAAATTGTACATTTGCACATTCCTCTTAATATGATCGTTGACATCCTTCACATTTTACCACTTGGGGGTGAAGTTCAATCATCCAGTGATATTTATAAGTATGAATCAAAACTCATTTTAACACTGAAAGACAAAAAAGGCTTCTGATTGGAAGAGTCATTGAATTTAGTCTGGATATTTTAGTATTTAGGGTTGTTTTAAATTTTTATTTTAGCTATGGATGAATTGAACAGCTGTAGCACTGAAGTTGCTTGTAACAAAGACTCATTTGTAGCTAGCCACTGCAGTGAAGCACAAATCATTGTGGACACCCACTACCCTTTTTGAACTATGACATTTTTTTGGTGTTTGCATCGAAGTATCACTAAGCTCTTATAAGGGCTGCATAACAAATACACAATTTATCTTGGCTGTTATCTATAAGGTTTGCATCTACATAATTGGGTGGATAATTTTAATTCTGGTGCCACTATGCTTAAAATATAAATAGGATACTACTTTTGTTTTTATGTACTTAATAGAGCATTCTGTAATGTGCAGTTCAAATATTGTATGCAGTAAGTAAAGCCATGTCAGTGTTACTTTAACTTGTGGGTTCTGTGCCTTGGCTACAAAAAGGGTACCATGTCATTTACTTTATAGAATAAGAACTAGATTAGCCTGCAGCAATTGCATGCCAAATTGTTGCCACAAAAGTTGCAGTACTAAATGTTTCTTTGATTTAATATGGCAGTGATATTGCTGTTGTGTTTGGCTTGTCTGTGGTGTGGACTGTGCATGTCAGTACACCGACCTGTGTGTCTGTAGTGTGTAATGTGCATGACTGTACAGCGACTGGCATGTCTGTAATGTGGAATGTGTGTATGTATCTCTCTAGGAGGACTGTCTCTATGCCTTTTAGTGATTGTTGTTTTAGGCAGACACCCGAGCACTACGCTTCCATTGTCTCTATGGGCTTTGCCTGTTATTTTACATGGGCGCACCTCAGGATGGAACAGAATTCCTTGGAAACCATATTACATATCTTTACAGATGAGTAATTATTTTGGAAATAAACCTTGGCAGAAGATGGACACAGTATCATTGTATTACTGTCTTGCAATATTGACAGTCTATATATAATCATGTCACTCATCAGATTTTTCACTTAAGGGGCTTTATAGTTGACCTAATAAACCAATGCCCTTGAAGCATAAGTCACAGCTCTATATTTCCTAAAAGCATTTTACAGCACTGGAGCAGCAACCTGGATTGCTTCTTAAAAACATGCATTTAACAAAAATAAATATAATGCTATATATATATATATATATATATATATATATATATATATATATATATATATATATATATATAAACACTATGTAACACAATTTTTGTTCCTGGGTAGTAAGTGTTATTTCCTAATTGCTTATGCCTTAAAAGTATAGAAAATGGCTATTATTCCCCACAAACTTTGTTTTTGTGACCAGGGCAGTGATATTTCAAAATATCACTATTTCCAATGGGAAAACAGGCAAATGTGTGTCTTTTTGTTTTTAATTTTTAATAGGAACATTTGCAAAAGATATTCTATTAGAAGATGGTTTTAAAATTAGACATCATGTTGTGGCTCTAGCTTAATGTGACAGACCATCAAAGTAAAAACTACTGTGTTAATTAGTTAAAGGCAACCCTTCTAAAACAGCTTAAACTCTAGTACAGTACTAGTAAAACAAATGTGATTCTATTTGCTTGGCTCTTGCATGGCTGCCTCTAACACTTCAACTATCTGAGCAGCAGAGGGCCTCGTTTCGAGATCTTCGTTAGTGCAGACTGAAAAAACCTCTATGGCTTGTTGGCATGATTCATCCAGCTCCCTCCTGTTGATAGCAGGTCGAGTCCCCAAAGCTTCATAATAAGCTTCCTCGTCAAAGTTAGCTTCATCAAAGGAATCATCTGGAGTAAAAACAATACAACAATAAATAAACATTGTATAAGACATACGGTACCTAAAAAGTTAATACACTTTGGTATGTGATACTGTATCTTTTCTATTTATTTGTGACATACAAACAAATACAATGTGGAGAACAGTCAAAGCTGCAACTTATACATGGACTTCACGTTAATTGTACATTAATTGTACATAGAGAATAAAAAAAAATCATCTAGCATTCATTTTATATATATATATATATATATATATATATATATATATATATATATATATATATATATGTGGTGTGTGTGTGTGTGTGTGTGTGTGTGAGAATGCTAGGTGATTTTGAGACACCTTTAGCAATAATAACCACTTTTAAATGATTAGGATATTTGTCAATGAACTTTTGGCATGATTCTTCAATGATTTTCTGACCATTCTTCAATGCAAAATTGCTCCAGTTCATTCATATTCCAAGGACTTCTCTTCTGCACAGGCTTCTTCATCTCATACCGAAAGTTCTCAATCGGATTTAGATCGGGACTTTGACTAGGCCAATCCAGAACCTTGATTTTATTCTTCTTTAACCATTCTGAAGTAGATTTTGATGTGTGCTTTGGATCGTTGTTGTGTTGGAATGTCAAGTTGCGCTTTATACCAAGTTTTGTATCGTAGGGTTTCAGATGATTTGCCAATATCTTTTGGTATGCTATGGAATCCATTTGACCATGTATTGGAACTTAATTTCCTGTGCCATAGATGAAAAACAGCCCCATAGAAGGATATTACCACCTTCATGCATCATAGTAAGCAATTGTCCTTGTGACGTTTTCCTAAGTCTTTTTTCTTGGCCTGCGACCATTAAGACCTTCCCCATGCAATACTCAACCTGTGGTTGAAATGGAAACCCCACTCACACTTACAGCCAATTCACTTGGAATATCTTTGGCTGTCAATCTCAGATTGTTATTAACCTTCCTCACAATTCTTCTATTTGTTCCTGGTGAAAGAACCTTCTTTCTTCCAGACTGAGGGATCGCAGTGACAGTACCATGAGTCTTGTACTTGTTGATAATAGAAACAATAGTTGAAATTGGGATAATCATGCTTGGAAATCTTCTTTTATTTTTCTCCAGCTTTATGACAATAAATAATTTTATGCCTAAGGTCTTCAAATAGCTCTTTACTTATTCCCATATTGACTTATAGGTAATGACAACAATCATCCTATGCCTAACCCTTTTCTACTCTCTAAGAATGGTCACCTACAATCCAGCATTTTTAGACTTTTCTAGAATTAGGTTCGGCATTCTCATATTGAAATTTCTAGTACCTTGTAAACAATACTATCATAGCATCAAAGGGTATGAATAATTTTGAATTAGCATTTTTGGAGTTTTGCAAAAAACATTGCTGAAATAAATAATTGTAGACATCTATTTCTTGTAACTTTTTTTCTCATCCACAAAGCAAAACTTTTGTTATAAAAGATGGTTCCTAAAATTCCTTGTTTTTGAGAAATTATACATTTCCATTGGGGTATGTCATTTATATTTATTTTTTAAATTTAGAATCTCCAATTATTTTACCACCGATTGTTTTCCAATTTGCAATGCCCAATTATTATTATTTTTATTCCTCCTTTAGTACGGCGATTTCTCCATCAATACGGCAATTCCCCACACAGCTCAGGACAATGACGGGACCAGCCCCCAAGCTCACTCGGCAACTGGCCTGTAGAGGTCACCGCAGAGCGGTGAAGAGAAGCAGTCTAAGCTGGATCCCACCTCCCTAACCCCGAGAACGCCAAAGCAAAGACCGGCTACATCCCACAACTAGGATTCAACATTGCGATCTCTGGTTGCATGATTACATAATTGGTTGATAATCCTGTACTAGTTTTATATTATATTTGTACTTGCATTAATACAAGTCTATAATTAGGTGTTCTTGTAGGCTACATTTTCACTAGAGGATGCTGCAAGCTCAGTATTCCTCAGGTATTACAGCTGGATGGCAAAAACTTTCTGGCAACAAATGAATAAACTAGAAAAAATAACTCAGTCATTTTTGGAAAAAAATGGCTTCAACTTAATATTGATGGACACCAATAAGCTAATCTAAATCCTCCCCTGCTGAAATGAGTACTTATTTGCTGTTTGATCATACTTATACAGAATTTGCATTAAAAATCAAATGTTTCAGCACAGGGAACCCAATCTCATGAACAAATCAAATACCAGCTTCTTCATTGTTACACTCCAGCTGGTCAAGATGAGGTACACACAGAGTCATCATTTCCCACAGCGTCAGCCCATAGGCAAAGATATGCCATTTGTCAGTAATTACACCCTCCTCTAAAGCTTCCTTAGGTTTCCAGGGTTCTGTAACAATGTAGAATGCATTAAGGTTACTCACTGGATCTCTCTGTGATGCTCACTTCCATTTATAACTTGCAGCAGCAGGTGGTTATAAAGTACACCTTCAGCTCTGTTAAAGCTCATGAACCAAAATAGAAACTAAAAAGATTGTTTTTAAATTAAAATGTTGCTATAGCTGTAAAATACTGATGATGTCTAATATTTAGCTTAATGCTTAATGTTCACAAATCATTATTGGAATCATCATTGGAAACTAAATGTTTCCACCTGGAAAAACACACAAGATCTGCCACAGGCTTTAAATGATATGTTTGTTTTTGCCAAACACCTTTAGAGTATATGCTCCCACTAATTTGAGATTTGTGCTTTACAAATTAAAAGCTAGTGGGGAGAAATAGACGCTAAATGCAGTGACTGGACAATATACAATCACTGGATTTGTTAGATGGCTGTTCGTGTGGCTGATGTTATGTATTTGTTATGCACACGTCATCATTGGCAAACATTTAAAAACTGAACACTATAAAAAAATGACAAAAAATGAAAAGCATAAACGGAGACAGATGTTATTGTAATAACTAAATATTTGAAAACATCTGTAGAGTTTTTCCTCAAGTCTTTTAAATGACATAATGTCGACAAAATTATATTTGGCTTTAACAATGTTTTTTTTTTTTTATTTGCAAGAGACTTTCTTTATCCTTTGGGTAATCTAGCTGGCAAAGTGCTCCACTTTAATACCGAGGAAAAGTTTAAATGTCTTTATATCGATAGCAGGCAACACTTGAATCCTTTCCAAAAGGATCTAGTTAACAGACTTATCTCCCACTGGACATCTAGCACAGGACTGACTTACCTCCTCTACTCCAGAGAACTGACACCAGGAGTAACTATTGTATCAATCATGCTATTCACAAATTCAAGTCTACCTATGAGGGAAACAGCTTCTTGAATTATTGAATCATTTACTATTCAATGATTCTGCTTCACCAATTGCAACCAGGGTGTAATTTGTCATCAAAAGCAACCCAGATATTATTGCTTCGATTGTATGGTTTGTTGCATCCACTACATTATTGTTAGACAAACTACAATGTCAGAAAATCTCAGACTGTGGTAGCTCTGTGGTTTATCCTTTCCACCCAAAGAAAAAAGACACAAAAGAAAGTCTGTGTAGAATTTGGATCTTAAAATAAGGTGGGTGCACAAAAGCTGGAATGTCCTTTTAAAGGGTCTGCCAGCCTTATTTCCGAAAAGTTCAGATTCCCTTAACATCTGATATTCTGCTGTAACTGTTTTGAAAGGAACTGCTAGTGAAATTTGAATGTGCATGCTGCTATTTTTACATGGTTAGTATTTCTTTGTATGAATCACGAGTATGAATTTAAGCTATGTTTCCACCAATAAGACGAACAAATGGGGACTCCCAACTGGCAAATCCATCCAGTAAAGGCACTCCTCTGTAGTGCAGGATGCGCCCTGCAAACTTACAAAAATATTTGTCCGTACCAGCACAGAATTGAACCCATCTGCTCACTAACAGCGGTGTTATCGCTACAGCAGGTTACAATTTACCCCTCCACAAACTGGGTAGATAAGTAATGCTTCCTAATAGAGTTCCCGTCAGGTTAATATTAATTGTGAGGGGACAATTTCAGACGATCTATAATTCTGTGTATGAAAATATTGCAGAAAACTATTCTTTTCAGCTTTCCTGAAACAGTGCACTGTGAGCACTGTGCTGGAAATTGGACAATGTAGTAAAATAATTATGTTTCATTACCGTCAACGTCAAAGGATTTCTAAAAGGAACACTCATAGGTCACGTGTAATGGTTCAACTGAACCAAATGAACTTTTGCTTCATGACACTGTTTGCCTCACTTGGGTGCTGTAGAGTCAAACCAGCTGAAGCTTCAGTCCCATGTGAGAATTTGGAGCAGCTGGGAATAAACTCAAATATTTAATTGAGTATGCACAGTGACAGATTACCAGATGTAATATGCAATCGTGTATTATAGATCATTTCAAAATTAACAGTCCACCTTGGATAACATTTTTAATACACTTGCAGAAGGTTCTTGCCAAACAGTTGTATTTACTATAAGAGCTGGACAATAATGAAACTAATTAATCAAATCTTTGTCATGACGCCTGCATACAGTATACAATATGTGTGCTTGCCTGCCATATATTCTATTACCAACAGTACAGGACTCCATTGTATTTTCTATGTTGTGCTAAAGTGTGGTCCCTCAGATCTATTTAATTGCCATATAACATTGTAGAGAAAAGAGTTAAAAGAGCCTTCACCTATGTTCATTTTTACTGGGACAAACTTTTAATACAATTGCATTTTTTTTTTTCTGAATGTTATTTAGGTTGATGTAATTTGTAAATCGGAGCTTAATCGCAACCTGTTATTCATTTTTTTGATGGGTTCTGAATTTTGGTCAGAGTGGATTGTCAGCTTTGAAGACTGAACTCTTCTCAGTTTTCTTTACAGAAAAGTATGGAGCAGTTAAATCTGCATGGCCCAGAGTCAACAGTGGTAGTTTAGTAATCTGAGCCACTGAATCTAAATTGATACGACCAAAGCACTTGTGAAATCCATAGTGCATAAAATAACCACCTGAACTAAAGTCCCCTAGTCCACCGAGCTCAGTTTTATAGAAAATGTGCAACTGCTAAACTAGTCCATACACAATAAACACTGTATTGATGGCTGCCTTTGAAGAATAATCCTCATAAAACCAATGCCATTCATCCCAAATTCATATACAGCTTTCTTTTATTTAAAGAGTGTTGTCATGACATTTTCACAGCATCTTGTAATTCTTTCACATAACAAGTACATTAGCTTGCCTTTGACCTTGGATATGTCCTTGACCTGGAAATTACCAAGCATCTGTTCCTTGTTAAAACTCCTTGGATAGCCTTCTATAGGCTATACAATCAAATACAATCAGTTGTCATCAAAAGTTTACATACCCATATGGAAATTTATAATTTCTACAGATCTCTCTCAAACAAATAATTATAAGAACAATCTTTTGTAGCAAAAGTTTTGCTTTTGTGGATGAGGAAAAGAAGTTACAAGAAAATAGATGTCTACAATTATTCATTTCAGCAATTTTATTTTTGCAAAGCTCCAAAAATGCTAATTCAAAAGTATTCATACTCTGACAAGGAAAATTAAACAAATAGCTAGTTGAGACACCTTTAGCATAATAACCTCTTTTAAACAATCTGGATATTTGTCAATGAGCTTTTGACATGATTCTTTAGTGATATTTTACCATTCTTCAACGCAAAATTGTTCCTGTTCATTCAGATTCTGAAGACTTCTCTTGTGCACAGCCCTCTTCAACTCATGCCAAAGATTTGCAATCAGATTTATAGCAGGACTTTGACTAGGCCATTCCAGAACCTTGATTTTATTCTTCTTTAACCATTCTGAAGTAGATTTTGATGTGTGCTTTAGATCGTTGTTGTGTTGGAATGTCTAGTTGCGTTTAAACCAAGTTTTGTAGCGGAGGGTTTCAGATGATTGGCCAATATCTTTTGGTATGCTACGGAATCCATTTTACCATGTATTGGAACTAAATTGCCTGTGCCATTAGAGGAAAAGCAGTCCCATAGAAGGACATTACCACCTCCATGCTTGACAGTAGGTATGCTGTTCTTAGTAAGAACATAAGAACATAAGAAAGTTTACAAACGAGAGGAAGCCATTCAGCCCATCTTGCTCGTTTGGTTGTTAGTAGCTTATTGATCCCAGAATCTCATCAAGCAGCTTCTTGAAGGATCCCAGGGTGTCAGCTTCAACAACATTACCAGGGAGTTGATTCCAGACCCTCACAATTCTCTGTGTAAACAAGTGCCCCCTATTTTCTGTACTTTCTCCAAATGTAACAACAATCAGCATGACCAGATAGCTCAATTTTTGTTTTATCACTCCACAATACCTTTGACCAGAACTCACCTAAATGCCATTTTGCAAACTTTAAGCGATTGTCCTGTGACATTTTCCTAAGAGTGTTTTTTTGTCCTTGGCATATGACCATTTAAACCTTTACCATGTAATACTTCAACCTCTGGTTAAAATGAAAACCCCACTCCCACTTACAGCCAGTTCACTTTGAATATCTTTGGCAGTCAATCTCAGATTGTTATTAACCTTCCTCACAATTCTGCAACTTAGTAAAAGAACCTTCTTTCTTCCAGACTGAGGGCATGTTGTGACAGTACCACAAGTCTTGTACTTCTTGATAATAGAATCAATAGTTGAAAGTGGGATACTCAAACGCTTGGAAATCTTCTTGTATCCTTCTCCAGCTTTATGACAATAAATTATTTTCTGATTAAGGTCTTCAAATACTCTTTACTTTTTCCAATATTGACTTATTGGTAATGACAGCAGTCATCCTATACCTAACCCTTGTGTACTCTCTAAGAATGTTCACCTACCACCCTGCATTTTCTAGACTTTTCTAGAATTAGGTTCTGCATTGTCATAGTGAAATTTCTAGCACATTGTAGACAATGCTATCATAGCAACAAAGGGTATGAATACTTTTGAATTAGCATTTTTGGACATCTATGTCTTGTAACTTTTTTTTCCTCATCCACAAAAGCAAAACTTCTGCTACAAAAGATTTTTCCTAAAATTGTTTGTTTTCGAGAAATTTGTAGAAATTATTAATTTCCATTGGGGTATGTAAACTTTTGACTACAACTGTATATATATATATATATGTGTGTATATGTACAAAACATGATCACACCTACATCATAGAACTTGCATGAACTACTTTCAGATGCTCAAAAGGTTTGGCAGTAGATTACGGTTAATAGTTCCACCCATTACATTGACCAAGACCAAATGTTACTAGTGGGTAATTTATACTACCCTGTAAGCACTTATCTTTAAGTCAAACTCCCAAGTGTTTTCATATCTCAAAAAGCTACAGTATTTCTACAAGCTAAAAGACTGCTGGGTCAGAACTGGTACCTGCAATGTATTAATTATTCAGTATTTACTCAAAGCAGTATGTGAGTCTCTACCTCTTCCACTGGATATTGGACAGCAGCTGGAAATCTTTTGGACAGTTAGACAGCCAATACTAATATGGCTAGAATGGCTCACTGGGAGTTGAACCTAACTAGCCCTAATGCAAGACTGAGTTTACAAATACCATTTAATAACAAAAGCCACAAATTGAAAGACACTTGTACTTGCTGTAGCAGCTCAAAGGATAACCCCCTGCCACTGCACTCTTTCTCCGACAGGGGTTGAGTGCTGGCCTCACATGCAGGCACCGTGAAGCATGGGAACTCCAAATCAGAAGTTGAAGAAGAACTGCCATTACCTTTGTCACAAGTGACCCTCAAACCCCTTCTCTCCTGTATAAGGTGATAGATCCTTTTGAATTCATTTCATTATTATCAGTAGTAAGGAAAAATGTGTATATATTAAAACACACGAGACAGAATACATGTTCTAATATAACTATGATTCAAACACATCAGATTTACAAGATTTTCACATTTTTCTAGCTGTAAAAAAGATTCTTATGTCATGTTTTGTTTCTCTGTGCTGCTAAAAAGGTCTCCACCCTTTAAAAATGAAATGCCCTTCTCTGTGGCGTCACACGGAAAAAGAAACAAGGAGCCAGTGTAATGAAATTCCTCTCCTATCCCATGGCCCATAACAAAGTGTGTTTTGTGTCGTGTTTATCTGTTCACGGGTGCAGAATGATGCTTCAACCAGGAACCCTGGTTAACCCAGGTGTGACTCAGGTACTTGTTTCTATGCAGGATTGTGACCAGGGTAGCCAGAACCCAGGTCCGGACCTTGGAAGAAGTGCCAGTGTGAAAGGGGCTTTACTTTCTTCATATTATTTGACAAATTACACTAAATAAATAAATTACGCCTGTACCAATTAACAAATTAATCAGACTGATTAGTCAATTAAAGAGTTGATCGCAGAGTATTATTTTTTTTTTACAATTTAATCTTGCAGAATTTTTTTTTTTTCTGGCCATTATAGGGTTAAAATCCAAAGTAGCTAACAGTATCACGTGGAGATAGTCGGAGAGAACAGAAAATAGAGTGTTACGAACCATTAAAGGGAAAACTCTTATCTAATTTTGGGTATTAATTAGAAATATCATTGGAAACGAAAGGGTGTTCTGTTTCATTTGCAAGCAAAGTTTTTCATACAAGGAGAGCGTCAGTAGTTTGCAGTTTAGTTTGCAACCATCCCATGTTACTTTAATCATTTAAATTGGTCATCCTTACTACAAAGTTACTACAAGTAGGGGGTAGAGGAGGGGTGGTTTGTGGTGCTGAATTAAGATACTGTATATACAAACCTATATTTATTTTTTTACGTTTTTTTTTTTTTTTTTTTTACTGTTTGTAGAGTGAGTGACCAAGCTAGCGGGCAGGGGGTTGGCATTAGTTAGAGAAAATATACTGCATTACAATTGGCAATCTAAATTATCAGGAGTTTTTTTTTTTAATCTCATTGGCAGACGGGAGATTCAAACTCTGCTGGAGTCTCCTGACGAAATAGGGAGGCTTGGCAGGTATGCATATGTAAGTTTATTATTTATCTATCTATTTATTTATTTATTTATTATTGGGTTTGTTTTGTTCTTTGCATAAAATGTGCATTATATTTTGCTATTAAACTCTTCGTGTAATTATTATTTTTTTGATTCTATAGAATTTTTAAGTATTACTATACAAAACAGCTAATGCCCATAAACTAACCAATCAAAAATGTTACTTAGTGACACACCTAAAATAAACACATAAATAAATAAAAACAATAAATCAACTGTTCTGATTGTTTCTACTGTGATATGATTAACAGGGTTTTATACCTATGAGAAAATGTACATTTCCCTTTGCTTCTTGCTTCAAAATAGGGATACAGTATTTTTAATGATGTGAAATTTTACCCAGGATTTGAATATTAAAATTCTACCGAGGTCAAACTTAGGTTTCAAGCTATAGGTGGTAGTATTTATATGACTGCTTGGTATTTACTATTCAGCTTCCAAATCTAAGTTACACAGCAAACCAACACAAATTAAGGAGTCTTTTGTACTTTACCAGAATTTGTACTTGAGCATCAGCATTGATGATGCAAAAAAACAATGAGGACACAAGCTCGGTGTCCTCAAAGCTAGTTACGGCCAAACTTCCACGTGTCTGATTTCTCTTTACTCTGTAGCAGACTCACATCACACAGTACCTTTTGGTCATCATGAACTACCTTGGTTATATACTGTATGTATATAGCTTGTGCATCAGTTTAAATCAATTTCTGTATTACCTGTTCTGTATTGTGATTGGAGTTTGCCTTTTTTTTTTATAACTTAAACCCGTTTTACGAATTTGCACTTGTGTCAGCTGTGATGTTCATAGCCTCTCTAGAGCCAGTAGATTTGAGTGATCTTGTTCATTATCTGCTCAGTATTAATAGTTTTGAATTACTCACATTAAACAATGCATATATATAAACATAGATATATTTTATTTGTCATTAAAAAAATTACATATAAAAGTTACATGTGAATTAAATCATCTGCATTATGCATCCGCATTATTCTCACATTGTCAAAATAACATATACAAAACTCTCACAGAAATATAAAAAACACAAATCAATTACTCTGCAAAGATTAATCTGATATTTGATATAGAAATAAAAGTTATTTTGACTCTACTTTTAAGGTCTCTGGAGTGAAGTACAGCATATTAGACCTCATTATGATTCCTCCCAAGTCAGAACAATTAATGTATATGATGTTTTTGGTCAGTGTGGGGTAAAACATATTTAATATATGCTAATTTAATCTCATTCAAAGGAGAAAGAAAAACAGCTGTTGCACATTACTAGTTAGTGTAAATGCATGGTTTAATCTGGGTGGTACATGTTTGTGGAAGCAAATAGATTACATTATACTACCTACATTAAATAGATATAAACCTATTATCAGAATTCGTTTTTATGCACAATAATACTATTACCTATTTTGATGGTTTCGATTTTGCTGCAGTGTCCAGTACTTTGGCTTGTGTTGTCATGCCAGGAACCCCTTAGTATGAAAAGAGCTCACACTTAATGGGATTCTTTTCCTGGTTAAATGAATATATGCATAACATTGTTTGTGGACCATCCAAAGTCACCATTTTGGATGTTTATGGATATATAAAAATAATAAAACAATTAGTCTTGCTGAAGTTGATTCCTAATTCGCTGTATCCATATATTTTTTGTTTTGGAGTTTGCGTCCTCTTTCCTCTCTTGTACAAAACTCCTGCTATGGGTTGCAGGTAACGCCAGCATCCTCCACATGTCCACAGTTAGTCTTTCCCCAGCCTGCAAATCTGCACTGAAGGATTGTTTCCTCTGTCCCTGTGCAGGCAACGTCATCCATCCAAATGAATCCAGAGCCTGAAACAACAAATAATAGTATTATGTACTATTGTTGATTTTGAAAAAAAAAGCAACACAAAAATACATATTTTTGATGATGAGTCTTTCTCTAAACTTTATTTTTCTTCTAACATCCTGTTTATATATATATATATATATATATATATATATATATATATATATATATATATATATATATATATATATATATATATATATATATACAGTGCCTATAGAAAGTCTACACCCCCTTGAACTTTTTTTCACATTTTGTTGTGTCAGTGCCTCAGAGTTTCATAAATTATCGACATACAATTATCTACACACCATACTCCACACTGTTAAGGGGAAAAAAGTTTTTATTAAGAAAAAAAATTAGATTATATATTAAAAATACAAAACTGAAAGGTCATAATTGGATAAGTCTCCACTTGGAGGAAGGACCTTTGGCAGCAACTACAGCTGTTAGTCTGTTGGGATAGGTCTCTACCAACTTTGCACACCTAGATTTGGCAATACTTGACTATTCTTCTTTACAAAACTGTTAAAGCTCTGTCAAGTTCCTTGGGGACCGTTGATGGACAGCAATCTTCAAGTCGTGCCACAAAATTTAGATTGGATTTAGGTCAGGGTTCTGACTGGACCACTCAAGGACATTTACCTTTTTCTTCCTTAGCCACTCAAGTGTAGCTTGGGCTGTATGCTTTGGGTCGTTGTCATACTGAAAGGTGAACTTCCATCCCAGTTTCAGCTTTCTTGTAGAGGGCAGTAGGTTTTCCTCAATGACTTCTGTGTACTTTGCTCCATTCATTTTCCATTCTATCCTGAAAAATGCCCCAGTCCCTGCCGATGAGAAACATCCCCACAACATGATGTTGCCACTACCATGCTTCACAGTAGGGATGGTGTTTTTTGGGTGATGCACTGTGTTGGGTTTGTGCCAAACATAACGTTTTGCATTTAGGCCAATTTTAGTTTTGCCTCATGGCTACAGAATCTCCTGAGTGTTTTTTTTTTGCATACTTCAAATAGGATTCAAGGTGGACTTTCTTAAGAAATGCCTTCCTTCTTGCCACCTTACCATACAGGCCAGATTTGTGGAGTGCTTGGGATGTTGTTGTCACATGCACACTTTGACCAGTCTTGGCCATAAAAGCCTGTAGCTCTTGGAAAGTTGCCATTGGCCTCTTGGTAGCCTCTCTGATCAGTCTCCTTCTTGCTTGGTCATCCAGTTTGGAGAGACGGCCTGATCTAGGCAGGGTCTTGGTGGTGCCATTTACCTTCCACTTCTTAATAATCGACTTGACTGTGCTCCAAGGGATAGTCAAGGCCTTTGATATTTTTTTATACCCATCCCCTGATCTGTGCCTTTCAACAACTTTGTCCCGGAGTTCTTTTGAAAGCACCTTGGTGCTCATGGTTGAGACTTTGCTTTGAAATGCACTACCCAGCAGAGGAAACCTACAAGAACTGCTGAATTTATCCTGAAATCATGTGAATCACTACAATTAAACACAGGCGATTGGTTATACCTGAGCTTATTTAGAATTGCTATGACACTGGATAAAACGGTCCAATATCCGGTTCAGCCCTGTACTGCGAAACGTACCGTACCGCATTTGGCGAGTCAAAAAAATCAGATTGGACTTCAACATCAGCGGTCCATACTGGTTTTTCTCTACTGAAGTGGTCAGCTCGGCCGCAAATCCCATATCAGGCTCCTAAAGTTTGATTTGTGGCTCAGAACTGTTTATAAGTCTAACAAGATGTTTCAGGTGTCTGTTTCATGGTAATCTGTCACATGACTTTAGTGTGTTTATCTCTCTGTGTAACACCACAGTAAAGTTTCATTATAACTTTTCACAATGGCAGAAAATGTTCTTGTGAGACAGTGTCACAGTCACCAAGGAGCAAAGGTCACTAACGCAAATGTTTCCAGTAGAATACAGTGCTCCTATTTATGATTTTTAGTTCGTTTGCTCAGACCAAGAGAAAGGCATTTTCCAATTCCTTGTTTGTCACTGTTAAGTTATAGGAGTCAGAGGTTTGATGAATTTAAGAAAACATGTCTAACGGCACCATTGGAAGGAGTATAAAATTCTACAAGAAAAGGAAAATGTATGTACTGTTTTTTTCTTGTGACCGAATATTCTGTAGTACCCAGAATATTCAGCTCCGGTTTAGTGCTTTTATAAAAGAATGACAGTGTGATGAGTGACCTGAATTTCTCTGGTGTGATAACTCATTGTTAGTCACTTTGCTTTCTATTGAGATACCCCCCATCTTCCTCCATTCTTGTTTACTTTGAAGCAGTCTTTGTTGGCTAAAAAGAACAGAAAATGTACAGCTTTATGACCTACTGTCTGATAAACTCTTTTGTTTATAATCTGACAGCTACCTAGCTGCATAAAGGTTGCCCAGGGATTCCCTAGTACATTTTGGAAACTTATTTTGTAATATACATATAACATATTTAATATACTTTTAAATGTTGTGGTAAGAAACAGGCTTGGGGACTCTCACTGTAGTACAGATATATGATTGTCCTTTTTTCAGTTTTCAGTTGGGGGTACCCTATTCAAACTTATTTACATTGTATTATTTTTGTTGTAAAGCTATTCTATCGGTCCAGTGTATATGTAATTACTTTGTAAAGTGCCTAAGAATGTTTTATTATATAACAAGGTGCTATATAAACAGTATTATATTGTACAAGATTATGATCAGAATACTTCATTACAGAATACTGCTAATTCTGTCATTTTACCTGTTGAGTCAAGCTTGTTAGGAGAATGTTACATTTTTTTCTAGTCCAGTGACAGTCAAATCTGGCCATCAAGATCTGTTCCAGTCCAGGATTTCACCCCAAGCAAGTCATATAATAGTTAACTGAACCTGTTAAAAGGCAATTAACTAATTTAGGACATGCTTTTCTATGTGAAAAAGAGAAATTACCAACCTCTCAGGGTTTCTGTTTATTTTGAATGTTATTCTATCCTGTTCATTTTCTTGATAGAGAACAACTTATTAAAATATTGTATCATTTAAAAAGATAGTTGTTTGAGGTTAATATGACATGTTCACAGACTCAGGTTATTACATGACATATATAATATGTCATGTAATATATAATATATTTATAACATATAAAATCCACATAAAAATAAAAAAGCCTAGTGATGATCTTGTCTGGAAAGCCACAATTTCCAAAAAAACACATTTCCTCACTTTTGTCGAAGAAATTTTGATCTTCGCTGCAAATACGTCTGAGCTAATACCTCATCTGCTCCCTTTACTATTTTCATGCATCCTGATATTTTTCATTAATACATACAAACTAAATCAACCTGGACGACCCCTTCAGTTGAATTTCAAGCACTAGATTTTTTCATCAACAAATGTGAAAGAGAAATTCAACAAATAAATTTTAACCAACCTATGAAACAGCATAACTTATCTAAAGAGGAACCCGTTGCACTGCGGAACATACAAAACCGAGATGACATTGCAATAAAACCTGCTGAGAAACGAGGAGCAGTAGTTGTCTGGAGTAAAGACCTATATACAAAAGAAGCCCAACAACAACTTTACGACACTAATTTCTACACTAAGAACTGCAAAGATCTCACTCATTCTTTACAGGCCACTATCTTTTCCACTTCTAATGATGCTATCTCAAACAATTTGTTACCCACATCTTCACGTAATCTAATAGCAGGAAACCCCTCTTGCAGTACCTGCCTACTTTAACTGTCCTTTACGTGGTAACTGATTTCACAATAACTTTACACCTCACAATAACTTCACAATAACTTTACACCTCACAATAACTTCACAATAACTTTACACCTCACAATAACTTCAGAATAACTTTACACCTCACAATAACTTCAGAATAACTTTACACCTCACAATAACTTCACAATAACTTTACACCTCACAATAACTTCACAATAACTTTACACCTCACAATAACTTCACAATAACTTTACACCTCACAATAACTTCACAATAACTTTACACCTCACAATAACGTCACAATAACTTTACACCTCACAATAACGTCACAATAACTTTACACCTCACAATAACTTCACAATAACTTTACACCTCACAATAACTTCACAATAACTTTATACCTCACAATAACTTCAGAATAACTTTACACCTCACAATAACTTCACAATAAAGGGTTTTATTTATTTATTTATTTATTTTAAGAACCAAAAGATTTCCAGCACAAGAAAGTTGTTTTTATTCATGAAAGGCAAGTTTCTTGAAGCCAACACACACTGCTGGGCACTGTTTTTTGCACTTTATTACAACTTGCAAAAACAAATTCATATAAATCCAAACCATGACAATAGCAATGAAATGTGCTTTTACCAACACTCTGTGCCACCACAAAATCACCGGTCGCATTTCAGAAAAACTGGCCTAGAATAGTTAAATATATAGTATAAATATCACATTACTTTTTATTGAGGGAGACTGTATATATTGCTGTAGTAGACTATTGCATTTTCTGCTATCACAACACTAGTACAGCAGTATTTAACCAATCTGTTCTGCCCGAGGTAGAACTGAACCATTATTACGCAACCCATCCAATGGCCACAGTGGGATAAAGGGTTTCCACCTTTGCGGTCCTATGTCGGACCAGGTCCGACTTTGCAATTTTCCCTTTCCAGTCCGATGTCGGACCCTGTCCGACATCATCAAAAAGACGTAAAGCACAGGTCTCTAGTCATTTTTTTTCTCTGGAAAAAGCCAAGAAAACCTTTCACTGGCCGGGTGTGACCGATAGGAACCGAACGAAGCTGAAAAAAAGGCCATATCTGATAGCCCCATGCACCACAGAGATAACATGGACACAAACAAAGGAGACAGCTGATTCTGCATCCAGCGCTCAAAGAATATCACAGACATTTGCAGAGCTTTTTGAGATGATATAGTAATAAAATAATAACTTACATCGTATTATTGAGGAGTTTGGTGATAAAACGAATGATCAGGAGAGGATGTGTATAAAGAGGTATGTAAACAAGGCGAACAAGGGGTGGGGCTTGGCTGAAGATGCAGGACTTGGTGTCCTTTTTCAATTCAGTTCCTTTTAAAACAAAACATTACAAACAACCTGTGTAAAATAAACAGCGCGTGTGAAAATAAATTGGACCTGGCACGTCTGAAAAGCGCTGAATAAATGTAGCGTTAAGGGTTAAATAACCCAGAACAGCAGTGGAGAGACTTTCGGCATTGCTGGTGGGTTTGATTCATGCTGTCTGTATTCTCCATGCATCGTGTAAGAATACTCAGAAGTAGTTTGCGTTTTGTTTTGTTTTGAATGTTTTTATTTGTAGCATATTATTTGTATTTGGCATTAATTATATTTATATGGGCGTTTGTTCCAAGAGTCAGATGGCTCAGAACACGGAAAGGTTATCCAAAAATGATAATTTCTATTTAACTTACTTACTGCATTTGTTAACTGTTTTTTGGCAGGAAGTACAATGTTTAAATTGTTTTAAATAGTTTTTAACATGTAAACATAAACAAAACAAAACAAAAAAACATTTGGCTCAAAGGCTATCTTAGGCTGAAGTTCAAATTTCTCAAATGCTACCACTGAGGAGTTTAGCCTTATTTCTAGTATTGTTTTGTGTCACCTGAAATGTGTATTGTTTCCATAAAACAGGGGTGAGTGAAAATAATTTCACCTCAGGTTTTAATTCTTACAGTGAAATTAGTTTTATGGTCTTAAATAAATCCTCAGTGGACTGTACCGCACACATCACAAAATAACCACACTATTTGGTACGCATGGTGTCCATGGAGACTGAACTACTCTCCCACCCCAAGATGGAGGTCTCTCCTCAGCTCTGATGATTTAATTAAGTTTTGGAGGCCTTTTATCTCCAATGCGTTCTGCAGGTTTGTGACGGGGTACTGCAACCCCTGTGCTTATTTGTATTATTTGGTATTACTATTATTATAATGTACTGGTTTGTGTTTCTTTAAATCAATGTTTTGGTATTGTTGTTTTACAGCATGAATGGGGTTTTAATTCCCCATCCAGCTAATCTCGTGAGAATGTGTGGTGGGCAGCTAACAAATTATTGAAAAATTGTCTGTCGACCAAGCATCTCCGAAATCCTGTGCAGAATGTGGTCGAGGGATAAACTAGGTTTCGTTAGCCAGTTAATCCCTCGACCACGATATAAAAACAAGCAGCTTTTGCTGACCGGGGATGGGGGTTGTTCAGAGGTGGAACTGAAAAGTAAGAACTGAAAATATAATAACAATTGCTACTTGTACGAGCTTTACATCCGCACAACACTTGTTTGCTTCAGTGGTTGGTGTCTGTCTGTCTGTTTATTTGTTTTGGCCAACATGCCTTATGTTTTGCATACAGTATCAGTGTTTTGTTTGGTGTAAACCTTTTACTTGTATTTAATAAATATACTGGTATCTAGTGAGCTAGTATCTAATCGAAACCTCATTGTTTTGTACAGCATTTATTTATTTTTTTAACTATGAACTGTTTTTAGTTTTGTTTTGTTTTGTGCCTCCATATTGGAGGGACATGCTTCCTGCAAGGCTATCTGAGCTATGATTTTGTACATTTTCCTATTTCAAAGAAGATTTGACACACATTATGTCTGGAAATAGGACTTCTGGTAAAATTGGCAATGTTCTGGTGGCTTAGATCCCCACAGATGTCTTTAGTTGCAAACTAGCTGTGAAAACTGGCCTGCGGCTGCAAACCAAAGAGATAATGCAGGAATCAAGATTCGCCTGCTGATCTTGCTACCTGGTCATTGGAGGAGAACGACACTTGAGTCAGCTATTTCCAACCTACCTTGTCCAAATCTTGCGGTTTTATGAACCTCCCTGGCTCCTTTGAATCCCAGCATCCTGCAAACCACGTCCCCATCCTTTTTGTCCCAGCCGTCATCGCACACTGTACCCCAGCGCTTGTCGTAGTGCACCTCCACTCGGCCCTCAGAGGGTGAAGATCCGTTCACCAGCCGAACTATGGTTTCATCTGCTCCTATGCAAACCACAGACAGGTGTTAATAAATGACAGCTTAGGGTGTTAATAACTGATGGTATCAGCCTGTCTAATGATAAAGGACATAAAATCATGGAATATTGTTTTTGCAATCCTTTTAGTGGCATATTTTCTTCCCATTAAAACTGGGGATTAAAACTGGAATTACTGAAAAGCAAACAAGAAGAAAGAAAAAAACAGAATTCAATAAAACCAAAAGACACACATGGGAATGGAACACCGCAGAAGCAATGCCATCCGTGGGGGTCATGAAAATAAATCCAGCTTCTTAGTGGTTTGCACTCCACTTAAGGGGTCACCTCTTGCTCTTTTGAATTTCTGCCTGAAGCCCAACTTCAGCTGGTCTATATATATAGACATTTTTTCACATACCAGGAAAAGAAATACCAGACTCACGTACAATTTTGGTAAAATGACAAATTAAATAGGCAGAGGCTCATATCATGGCAGGTCCTAGACAATATTTTGGTTATTGCAGGCCTTGACAAGATTTAAACCAAGAAGCCATAGATGGCTGGATAGCTGGATAACAGATGCCACTGAGCCATGCACCCTCTGGGCATCCTGTTATGACTGTGACAGTGCTGGGCTTCAAAATATGAATGCCTGTTAGATACAAACACTTGGAGAAGGAATGTCTCCTCATTCGGGTTTTGCTTATGGAAGTGGAAAGATCCCCTGAGTGCTTCTTATCAGTACAAGATTGGACACGGAGCTTTTGAAAATATAAAATTATGAAAGTGTTTACATAGGAGCGAATTACAACAAATGTGGTACCAATTATGCCTTTCAAACGAGAAATATCCCTTAGAATGGGCACATGTTTTTACCAAAACTAGCCATAATTGTTCTGTTGGGAGATGCTGTATACAATTAGGGATTGTAAGATGAAAAGCTTGTCTGCTCTGTACAATCAAATAAAATGTCATGCCATTTTAGACAGGGTTGGTTTTTTTTGCCCAAGTTGATTATACATCTGTTTTATGGATTTGGTTCATGGTATACTCACAAGTAAAACAATCTCAGCAATATTACATTTTAATCAGGTTTATATATAGTTGACTGAAAATTGCCTTGTTTTTAAAGTTGCAATGTTCAATCCCTTGCGTGCTGATCGTCAGATTGTCACTGATTTGGCAAGCCCATAGCACAATAACAAAGAAGAAAACAGGAAAAAGGAAGCAATACAGAATACAGAATATTGGATTTTAGTTTAAATACTTTTTTTGAAATGGAGGTTTTGAAAGTGGGTAAAGTACTGAAAATGCACTTATCAAGTTTTGAAAACTAGACACTACCTTGGAAAAACTACAGTATGTTAATTTTGAAACTGAACTTGGTTTAGTAGATTTTCTTTTTTTATTATTATTACAGCTGTTAGTGAGCCAGTGGGGCCTGGAGGACAAAGGCCAGGCCTCATGTGTCTGCCTCAGTGTATGCCTGGCCAATCAGGCCTGCTGTAGCATGGTGAGAATAAACAGTCCCTTCCTGTCTTACCTCCTTAACCCACGAGGTTACCAGAGCCAACGTTGCACTACTCGCAGACCCGCGCTCCTCTAACTGTATAACTCACCTTGTACAAGTCCGTCCCTTTATCAGGTGAGCCACTCTGGGGCCCTAGATTTCCAGATTATTGTACTTCATTTTACTAAGAAAATTGACTCGTGCTTGGAACTGGACCACAGAAAAAAAAAAAAAAACTTAATTAGCTTTTTTTCTGTACATTACACCTTAACAAAGATATTAGCAAGTCCTATTATGGTGTATGGTTTATTGACAAATAAAATACAAATAAATACTGTCAGGTAATACACATGTTCTTATGTTGGGAGTGTTTTTTTTTCTTCTTCTTTTGACCTCATGGTGTATTCTTTTGAAGCAAGGGGAATTGCAGGAAGGACGAGTCAAATATTTACCCTCATTAGCTTCTTAGTAGTTTTATACTGTTAACATTATTGTATCATTTGCCTTTGCACATTCTTTGAAATGGGCTGTAGAGGTTTAACCCATTAAAAGTTTCAGGTGAAAATAATTAGCTGGAAAGCAAGATGTTGGTGGAAGTGGGATTTTTTGTTTTGTTTTGTTTTACAACACACACCAACATCCTAGTGACTCCTGACTACACAGCTCTATAGTTTAGATAGAACAAGGTGAAACCTCACCTGCTTTCTGACTTTGATTAAAGACTGGTCATTTCTGGCGACCGACTGCTTTTTGTGTGAATTGGATATATTCCAAGTATACTGTTCTCAATGTTCTCAAACTTTGTAACTGCAGGTAAAAATTACCCCTGTAATTTTCTATGCAGTGTCAGATGGTTTTAAATATTCAGAAACAGAGATACGGAAAGTTAGATGAATAAACACAATAAACACGCCAGATCTGTTCTCTGGTCGGGTAAATATCAAGCACATAAAACACAATAAACACGCCGGATCTGTTCTCTGGTCTGGTAAATATCAAGCACAAAAAACACAAACACATGAAGTCTCCCCCGCTACAACTCTCCTGAACGTTCTGGAAGACAATTGCTAATACTAATTCAAAGAGTACACTAAGAAAACGGGTAGTCCCTGCTGAACACTGATGGGGAGCTGAGAATTGAAATACTATTTATGTGCCTCTTACTGGGCTCCAAGAAGGTATATAATATACCAGACAAGAAAATAGGGTATTTAATAAGAGTAACACACAGTTCACTCTTCAGTAAAGAGATCTGTAAGGTTTCCAATTTTTTTTTGAACCAGCTTAACCAACTTCTCAACCAGCACCAAGGGCCTCATTTATGAAAAGGTACAAAAAAAAAAATGGTGCCCGATAATTGCACTTACTGTGCACGTTAATGATTTCTGTATTTACTGTTGTAATTTTATTCATTATCACATGAAATCGTGGTCATATTATGGTTAAGATGACCATGTGGCTGTGCTCAGCGGGACAGTTTGGGATAGTTCAGGCTTTGCAACCCAATACAATCTGGTATGTTTTACCTGTCTCAGGTACCAATCTTTCCTTTAAGAGAAGCAGGATTATTCTTACCAGACTGCATTGGGTTGTGAGTTGAAAAGTCTGAACTATCCCAAACTGTCCCGCTGAACACAAAGCCATAGGGTCAATCTTAACTATGGGGCACACTAATTTTACTGTGTGATACTATGGTAATCAGACTGAATATGTGATTTGTACCTATCCCTCTCTCTGGCCGTTTTTTTTGGCCACAAATGTGATTTACCCGAGTAATTCTCCCACATGTGCATCAGCATTTCACGTGAAAACTGACCCACGTAGAAACCCATTGAATGTGTAGTGGTGTTCCATAAGCACAACTATCCTCAATTTATCCAGCTGTGTGTATTTTATTGTTTACCCTAACAGCCAATAAGAGTGCACGGTTTCACTCCATTGTGACTGAATACACATCACAGTGCAAAAGTCACATCACTGCTTGCTGACGGTACCACACCATTAGAATATAATGCACCCCAGAGTCTGCCTGAAATATTACATATTACATTCCCGGGAACGAGACTAGAGTAGCGGCTCCCGACTTTAATAAAGTGGGCAGCTAAAGAACAAAACTGGCTTTATATATATATATATATATATATATATATATATATATATATATATATATATATATATATATATATATATATATATATATATAAAAGGTACTTTGTAATTTAAGAGTAAGATTGTATACGCAGCATGTTTCAAAAGGTACTTTGTAATTTAAGAGTAAGATTGTATACGCAGCACATAAGGCAAGCAACTGATTATAACAACAACATTGAGGACTTGATTGATGAATCTTGAGTGATGTAATTCATAGAAAAAAATATTTTTACAGCCCGTGGAAGATTTTTTCAATGGGAAGATGAAGAGCCGGTTTGAAAAAACAAACTGCGAACACTCACAGTCAACCATTTAGTTTTTCTGTACCATGAGCAATTAAAAAGGCGGCAAGAAATTACATCGCAAAAAAAGAGACAAATCATTCAAACGGGACACAAACAGTTAAAACAATCATACAAATAATTATACAAAATTAAAGAATAAAAAAGTTAAACAATTCTAATTTACATGGTTTACAAACCTGATCAGATTTAGTGAGTGATTTTAAAAGGTATTGTGAAGAGGCCGTTTTTATGTTTGATGGCAATAAATTCCAAAGATGAGATGCCTGATGTACAAAGGCAAGTTGGCCCATATTAGACCTCCTGCTTACAAGCCCCTTTCTTTAACCACTGGACCACATAGCCTCCTTTGCTTTACCATACATTCCCTATGCTTTACTACAGTTTGCAATGCTTTTCTACTGTTTACAACAGTACATCTTCATAAGAGATAATCTGTAACACTGAACCTCCATCATGCAATTCAGATTCAGTCATGATTTAAGCACTGCATAGATTACTTTGTATCAAAAGAAAGTGATATGAAGGCAATTCTAGAGA